>NC_090944.1:134655070-135018403 GCF_040807025.1 Struthio camelus
AAAAACATCCCTCCTTATGAGCAAAGTTCATCCTCATTAATGCTGCTTAAGTGTACATATGTACTTGACATTTTGCCATATCTTTGCAATATCATTTATTTTTTATTAAAATCTCAGTACCATTTTTCAAATACTTGAACCAGTTCTCTTCAGATTCACAAGAAAGCATTATCAGGCAAGCTGATTCACCTACTTAAAATACTGCGTTCTGTTATTCAATTCTGCCAAAACAAAATAAGCAAATAAAATCCCTCTAGAATATCACCCAAGCTATTAGCCCACATAATAGAAGTGTTTTAATGAGAACATCTCAATTTTTCTTCTGAAAGGGTTGATTACAGAATCACACATACAGTGACTACAGCATGTAACAGATTTACAAGTTGTCCTTAGAAGCATCTTTTATCATTGTTTCTGTTTTCACCTATTCAACCTCTCTTGGGAATGCTGAAAGGAAATTTGCATTTGTTAATCCTTCTGCTCAGAAACCTCTATTAAGCAGGCTACAGGTTAACCTATAGGTTAAGTGGCATTGCCACAATTGGAAAACATTGTATCATTTATAAAAAGAATGGTCAAAACACTATCTATAAATAAAGATTTTATTACAGACTACAACGCGATCGACTCTCGCTTCCTCGATGCATAGCTCTGCTACCCAAAGACTACGTTCCCATCTACCAGCCTTTTAGCAGCTCTATCAATGACACAATATCCTCAACAGGATGCGAAGTGTTTTACAGCTTTGTTCCACGGAACTCTCTAAACATGATGCACACAATAAAGCGTAGCAGAAGCAGAGGGAAGTCTGAAATAAAAATATAGTTCAATATGCAGAGGGTGCAATGGAAGAGGGAAAAAGAGGCAGGCTCATTCATATTCCCCCAGAGCATACGACACCACCTTTTCATCGTTTTTAATTTTTCTACATATTCTACAGCCTGTAACAAAAGATGACCTGCAGGCACTTTCTGTCAAACGCTTGTCAAAGTTGCGTTGCATATGACAACCTAGAAGGATAACTAAAACGTGCTAACCATTCTTAATGCATTACTTGAAACTGTCACTGGTTTGGGGCTTTATTGTAATACACTTATAGAGTATCTTTACCGCTATGGTTTAAAGCGATAGCAACTGACAGTGTAATTATCTTTCAAGGACCATACTGGTGTAGCAAATACTCTTTCAGTGTGTCACTTGCCGTTGATACTAAACTGGGGACATATAAACCATCGGGAATATATGTAAGCATACGGAAGTTGGGGGGGGGGGGGGAGGCTTCTAATCCAAGCACAGATTTTGGCTGATTTAACTTTATTTGTTTAAATCTCATTTTTAATACTAAAAAATAGTGTACACACAAAAGGAAAGAAAAGATGCTGCCCTCCGTTTCAGCAGTGATCAAAGAGAATCACATGTCTGGAAGGCTGCGTGAGCTTCCTCTCGTGCCTCCGTCAGCCCAGGACGATATACAGCACTGCTCCCTTTTTCTAGATAAATACTACCTAATACTTGATCGACATTCTGTTCCAGTCCAGTACAAGGCTAATTTTTATACGCTGGTGACAATAAAGTATATTAGCTTATCTCTATGATCAGGTCCTTATTTTTTCCTTCTTATTTTCTGGGAGGATAATTTTTCAATGGGAGGGGTTGGGGGAATGATGAAAAGTATTTTTACTTGTTTCTCAGATATTATTGTGCTGTCTTTAAAATAGAATACACTGTTCAGAAGAATTAGCACTGTCACATTTTACAACTGTGTTTTCTAAAGCTGCTTGAAATATAGTACTCTGCCATACTCCTGAAGCTTGCGAGCTTCACATGTTACACGCATTTACAAACAATAAATATTGAGTGAGTGTGGCATACAGCCATTCAGAAATGTCAAAGTATAATTACAATTGGCCCCTTTAAAAATTACAGGTCTGTATGAGTTTCCTGTACAGATAGGAGCAACACAGGGGATCTGACGTACTCATTTTAGTAACACTGCACAGACCCTAGCGATGCACATTTTATAAATATTAACTAAAGAAACAACAGAGTATATAGACCATTTTTATTTCTGTCAATAAAATGCTAAGGTCCAGATTCTAAAACCTCAGTGCCTCACATCTGGCTTCTACAGATTTTTTTATGTTTAAATATTTTGCTACATTGCCCTCCAGCAGCAGCTCTTCTTGGTGCTTACCTGCCCAAGGTACTTAAGTGCGTAGGCTTTTATGTAAAACCCTGAGATCGTCAGAAACCAAAAACCCCAGGCTATCTTTACTGAAGTGCTTAAATACAGAATTAACACCATATCATTAGCTGTTCCCATTTGAAAATTTAGCCTAACAGCAACTTGGACTCTATGAGGCTGCCTTACAGAGCGCAGCCTCCTTTTGCCCCTGGCAAAGAAGTCATAAGCCCCCGACCACGAAGTGATTAAGCTCTGTCTTAAAACTAACGAAGCGGTTGTGTCCCCGCTGGACAGGTTGCTCACAATTTCTGCGCTCTCGTAGCTAAACATCCTCTTGCCAGCTTAAACTCATTTGTGGCTAGTTTGTCTCCATTTGCTCCTGTGCCAGCACGATCCTCCAGCTTCAGCAGCTGCTCTTGGTGTTTACCTGCCTGATGCACGTACAGAGAGCAGCGAGATCCCCGCTCAGCTCGCTTTGGCAAGTCAAAGTATTTTAGCCTTCTCTCATGGAATAAGCTCTCCATCACAGCAGTTCTTTCTATACACCTGCTCCAGTCTGTGTTCGTCTTTCTAAAACATGAGTGACCCTAACTGTACGCAGATTTCAAGGCCAGGTGTTTCTAGTGTCTTTTACAACATCACGACTGCTTCCCTGTTTTTACTAGGATATTTCGCATAGGACCTCCTGAGACTGCATTTGCCTCAGCCATGGCTTCATCGCATTGCTCTCTCCCAGTCATCACATAATTTAGTGCTCCTAAGCCTTTTCCATCTGTCATTTCTAACTGATGGACCTACATGAAGTAGCAGAAATGCTTATTAACCATTATGTGCATTACCATACAACTGCTCTGCAAATTTAATCATGTTTCTGTTACTCAGTCTTCAACATTATCCAGTTCTTCCTGTAAAACCCTGATGTGTTGATAGTGCCTCCCAAATGTCATCAATAAATTCCATTGCTTTCATCTCACTCTCACACCAAGGCCATCAGTGGAAATAAAGAAACTCAGAACCACAGCCAAATTTGAGAACAGTCACCATCCTCTAGCCCATTACCTGTCTACAGAGCTCATCATCTCTATAACCTTGGCCAGTTCCACAGTCACCGTACGATTCTCTACAAATCTCCACTTTCTCCAGTCAAATAAAATTTCCTACATGATACTGCATCATGTCCTTTATTAAAATGCAGGAAAGTTAGATTTAATGCTTTCCTTTCAAATAAGAAGTCAAGTCCATCACCAGAGAAAGGTACTAGGCAACATCTGAAACAATTTACCTTTGGCAAAGTCACGGTTGCATTTTATCCTAGCTTTCCCTAACTCACAGGTTTACTCTGTGCCTTTAATCACTCTTTATTTCTTTTTTTTTTTTTTTTTTGCTCTAAAAATCTGTATATTATTCAGAACAGACTAACAAATTTGTAGTTGCCCAGATGACTATGTATGACTATGTCTGACTATGACTTTGGATTGGCTGTCCCTGCTTTGAAAGATTTGTTACCACTCCTTGCTACTAGAGAAGCTGTTTCATACCGCCAGGTCTTTCTGAATTTGGGAAAGGAGACTCTGTTGGCTGCCATGACTTGAGGACGTTTATGGAAGGACTTCAGAGCTTGCCTTCTCCCTTTATTATGATAATATTCACTCCCATTTACTAATTCCTGTGAGGCACCCCATCTCTGCCCTGCCTTCTTAGTGAACGTCTTAATTTTGTCCACAGCTGTGCTATCTTTAATTTTTCAGAGAAGTAGATTTCCATGATGCAGTCAATATTAATGAGTGAGATGATGCACACTAGGAATACCTTACTTCCAAAGTGACACTGAAATCAGTGAGATTTTTTACAGAGATGAAATTATTTGGCATGAATACAGACAGCAAAAGGCTTTCAAGACTTACGCTGAGGAACAGATCGACTGAAAAGCATCTGTGGGACTAACCTGGAAGGAAAAATTTTCAGTCTCCTGCAGAAAAAAAGCAAAACTGCAATTACCTCCACATTCCTGAGACAAGTGGAAGCAGGAAACGGGGAGCCATGTGCCAGGTTATTTGAAGAAAGGGTCACGACAAGGGACATAATTAACTAAATCAGAGTCTGCACCTCTCAGAGATAGGTAATAGCACAGGGCAACTGTCAGACTAGATTGCTCAAGGTGAAAAGCGGCATCTCCAAACCCTTCCTTACTTCGCCTTCCTGTGGCCAGCCGTCTTTCTTACAGGAATGAGCAGAGCAGACAGAGAGAAGACTAGGACAGGATCTTGCTGGGTCAGAAATATGAAACTAATCTATACTAAGCTGAGAATATGAAACTAATCTGTACCAGGCTGAGAGCTGCCAGCTTGGGCAGCTAAAATTGACAGTTAGAGATAGCTTCTGGATGTGTGAACTAAGCCGGGATGAGAACCACTTTTATAGTGAAAGGTGTGATCAGCCACAGCTGAGAAAAAAAAGACTGAAATGAGAAACAGGACGCACTAACCCATTACGGCAAGAAAAAGCTGTTCACGATGCAGAAGGGACCTGAGCTACTGCTATCCAAGTAGGACTCCAAATCCTGATGATGGCAACAAGGACAGAGAATGAGATGCCTTCGGGGAAAAAAAAAAGGATGCACAAAATCATGGCGTAACTCCTACCAAAAAAAACCATGTTGCCACATTAGGCTTCATCTGACAACACAGCTGCTGATCGGGAACAGTCAAATGAAACAAATACTTATAAACGGGTTTATTATACTGGCCTTGGTTAATAAATAATCCTTCCCAGAGATATTCATGCCAATTCCATAGGAAATCCAAAGTACTTTGCTCAACTCGCTATCGCTGTTCCACGTGTCAAAGACATACAAAAAGATAATTGCATCTGTATTCCAACCTACTACCCCAGCATGCAACAAATACTGAGGCCACCATCCAGCACCGATTTTTTTCCAAAGCAGCGCTGGCCATTTTCTTCCTGGAAGAGAAAAATATTTCTGAACTGAATTAAGCTGCATTATCTCTCTTCCGCTCCAAATCCCTCCTCAAGGCTCACCTCTGCTTTGAAGCCTAGAAAAAACAGTCAGCCAGTTACGGTGACGTAGTAGCTGGGAAAGCTGACTGAAAAAAAAAAAACAAAAACTAAGCTTTTTGCAAACAATCATGCAACAAACAGCTAGTGTAACAATGTAATTTTAGTTTGTATTATCTCTGTTATCCCTTTCCATTCCTTCCATTTGTCACACTTCTATTTCAAATTAGACTGTTACCTCTTTTAGAGAAGGGACTGCTACATGTCACACAATGGGACATTGATCTAAATGGTGGTCACACTAAAGTAATACATACCAATATGTGCCAGGGCATTAAACAGGTTCTTGTTTAACATGAAGATGCCAAGCAGAGATGCTGCAGTATCTATTATTACACTCGGGTTTGGCTTGTTTCTTTTTTTAATTGTTTCAACGCTCCCCTAGGTTCATATTGTTACAAAGGAAAAAGCAGCTCAAAGCTACTCCACCCGCCAGTAACCACTGCTAAATAATTTACTATAAACAACAAAGGCTACAGAAGTTATCTGAAAATTCCATGCGAGCATACTGTGCACTTTCCCCAACTTGATTTCAGTGCAGAATGATTTTGTTTGATTTTTATCCAAAGGCCAAAGGCAAAACCCTGTCAACTGAAGACTAGGTGCAAAAAGTGCTGATTTCAGAAAACAAAGCAGTCGTGGTGATGACAGCGTTTAGCTTTGGTCTACTGGTGGCAGACATGTCACTTTTATGCAACTTCATGTCGAATACACTAATAAAACATGATAAAAGTCTGCCCTACTTACAGAGCCATGTAGCTGATGATAACCCATAGCAGAAAGTTAATTTTTAAAAGTCAGCATTTTAAGTCTGCTGGCAATTTATAATTCTCCATCCAAATAAAACACATCTTTGGAAAAATATGTTTGATTAGTAAGACTCTATCCTCTTATTTGGATTGGGGATAAGTCTGTGCTCTTACTTCGGCTAGGTTCTAAAATATACTGTCATTTACAGCCAAGCAGTCTAAAATTAAAGCTACCTGAACATCATCAAGTGTACTAAGACTTTTTCTTGGAAGCGCTAATTTCTGAAAAAGTAGCATACGCTGAAATAACAGCGTCCAAGAGAAACTGTTTGTGCTACAGCACAGCTTAGCGATATCCTGCCCGACCCAGCCTATAAGCATCAAAAAAAATTCCAATATTATTCAGAGAAAATGCCTAGAGGTTGGAACTTACACTCTGGACTTACTCTTATGAACTCTCTTATGAACTCTAACTTATTCTCTGAAGTGAACAAGACAGGCCTGACAGTCTCACAAGAACAGCTTTTCATATGCACTTTGCCCCTCCTGCGTTGAGCTCCAGGTAGATCCAAAGAGACAAATGAAGAAAATTAAAATTTCTTCAAGGATAAAGACAGACCTCAAAAGCAAGACTGACTGCACGTTCTTCTACTCCCATGAGGTCCATTTTTATTTCAGGGATTAAACTTAAAGACTATTCTTATTTTATATGAATCATGTACCTTTAACATTTGCCTATCCACAGAAGGAAAAAAAAAATGGCAATAACATCTAGCAGTTTTGGGATTTCTGCCAGGCAGAAATCTCCAACTGGCAAATCACTGGCAATCCAAAGCAGATCATGGTCCCTGCATCTCTTATAGCAGAGCCCACATGCCTCTCAGCACTAACACAACAGCTATGCTATATTAAGCATAGTGCTTGCTGTCCTCTTTTTCAGCACAGCCATGACTGTAGAAGAAATGTGGGGTGCTTTTACTGATCTATATGGAATAAGCATTTTTTTGGTCACAGCATCAGAGAAAAACTTTCTTCCAACACACCTGGACAAACGTTTTCAACAAATAAATAGCCTGTCAAACCCTTAAGACCACCACAATATCCAATTTGCCCTGGAAAACAGGAACGGAACAAATTTCAGATTTCTTACAATTGAACAGATATTTGTGATCATTATAAATACAGTACTTAATATTTTTCATTCCACTGCGTTGTTTTTTTCTTTCCCTAAATCTAACGTAATTCCCCAGAAAAGTATTCCTTTTTCTACCTCTCTCATTCGTGCCCATGCTCCAGAATTCAGAAGACAGGAATGTATACTACAAAGTATATTGCTAATATTTCCAAATATCATGGTTGGAGGCAGTGTACCAGAGTGCACATGTCTGAGAACAGCCTACTATGAATCATTTCAGTATGTTGATTTGCATTTTTACTACTTTTAAATTTCAGCTTTTTTTTTTTTTTTTTTTTTTTTACTGCATCTTAATGCACTGTTCTTTCCCTCTTCGGCTGCCTGCAACTCGCTGTTTGTAACTAAAGTATTCTTTCTCTGGGTTACCTCTGACTGTAAAGTAGTTTATGATGTTCTGCATGGTGAATGGCATATATAAAAATCAATTGTATGCTAAATAAGTTCGGAAGGTAATAAAATTTTCTCTGCTAAGCTTTTTGTCTTTTGGCCAGCAAGAGAAAGGGACAGCATCTTTGGTTCAGTATTCTACTTCTCCCGTAGAATGTATGCTTGTATTACATGTATGAATATTATGTTTGGTGATAATAATTAGTGTTTCTTACCACTCCAGAGTACCAAATAAGACAAAAGACTGGCCAGGTAGTTGCATTAACATTGAGCAAAGTACTTCCCCACGTGTCGGGACTAGTCAGCAAGGCCCGTGTTGGGGCCACGGCCGTGGAGCGGGGCCGCTGGGAACGGTGGCTTGGCGAACGCCAGGCAGGGCAAGGCGCTCTCCCCTCTTCTGAACGAACAACTGAAGAAAAAACTCTCCATCCCTTGCAAACAACTTTCTACAGGCCATAAAACACACTCCAAATAGGTCAGAATTTGTTTGGGTATCTGTCTACATATACAATTTATCAAAGGAATTGAATTAAGAAAAAGCAGCATTAACTTCTAACCAGGTCTTCAGAAGTTAAAAATAGCTACTACGCTGCGCGACACGCTTTACTACTTAAGATTACTGAGGGGGAAACATATAACCATAAATAACACACTACATTTAATAGGGAAACTATAAGAGGGTTGTATATCAAAATCTGCTATTTACTTGACACAATTCACACAGTAAGCTCATTTTTGTTGTAAGTAAATCACCTCAATATAAACAAGGACTTCAAAAAGAAAAAAAAAAGAAGCAAGAATTCATAGTCTGACTCGAGAGAACCATAAATCTGAATGATTCTGTGTGAAAAAATGACACAAATCCACTGCTTCTGTCAAATTTTCAGCATCCAAGAAAATTATCTTGTTAGTGTGTATCATATCATTACAGCACTATTCATCGAGATGCCAGGACTTAAGGCTCCCTGAACGGTCTGAACTGGACAGATGGGTAAAGCTTTTATGATGTTCCCAGAATGGCTGTTTTCATGACATGCCTGAAAGAAAACACAGATGTACATGACCCTTTTTAATTTTCCTCCTCCAAGCCAGTATACTTCACTGAACAAGATATAGTTCAGCAGCAGGTCTCAAAAAGTCAAGGAAGTTAAGGCTCTGTTTATGACTTCAGAGAAATAAAGATCAAGGCAGCGCATCCCAAGTAAATTACCTTCAAACCAGAAAGAAAAACCCTTATTCGCCATCTTAAGATTCTGCAGAGCTATGAATATCACGCTTGTGAACCTAAGTTAATTTACAGAGTCGTTTCAGGTGAAAAATTCTGTTGAACATGATAAGTATAGGCCACAAATCTGAAACGTCTTAATTTCTCGTCAGCGTCTTGCCTGACTTTAGATAGCCAGTAATCTTATTTTTATCCAACTAAGAGCAAATCTGTGTGAATCAGTTACGATACCATCTCATATCACTGTCTAGTAGGCTACTTCACGGCAGTGATTTTTAGGTTAAATTCTATAGACAAATCATGCAAGTGTTAATAGAATCACATAATAAATTTATATTTTGAATAGCTATAACTATGGAATCAAAAAAGTCTCATTATAAATCTATGTTATGTAATTTTATTTATCTTTCTACACATAGAAATGCTGCTCAGAAAGATCTAACCCAATTCTCATGGCCAAAGCAGGCAATGGGTGATGACGGAAAATATTCTCTGCAAATATTCATTCCAGAACACATTTTCCAACATTTATTTTGTGCTCATTGCCCACAAATATCAAAGCACATGAGTTTACTCACATCGCTACTCACCAACAGCGCATTTTACTCTTACACGCAAAAACAGTCAAAAGCAAATTATCTACAGTATGTTCACGTGCTGACTTTCTGATTCATGCTGAGTTGGCTGCTCATTCAACCCTGTAACAGCAACATCACCATGTGACTTCTAAGTCTAATTAGCACTCCACAAATTATGAATGGCAAATATTCTCAGTGAACCGTTCCTAAATAGTCTGAAGATTGAGAAACAGATACAGGAGAAATTTCTTAACACTTTGCATATTTAAGAAATTAGTCATTTTATTATGAGGAAAAAAAAAACATAGTACTCTCTGCTATTTATTAACTGAGCAGCAGACCTGGCTACGTTAATGAATATAAAAATAAGTAATAAGCAGCAAAAGATTTCTGTTTAGCTTTGTGGCCAGAGCTCACTTCGCCTTGACAGCTAGTGAAGAGTTAGTGTCCTCTCAGACATTAAAGAAAGTTGTGTCAGAAGAGTAAGATTTAAGAGTTGAAGGTTTTAAAGTATTAAGAAATCAGAATACTCTTGAAGAAAGCTGCTTTCTGTGTAGAACTCCACACACAACTAGCATTCTCCAGAGTGGCTGGCCAGTGGCGTTAGTGTTAGGTTTTTCCTTAAATCGTATCAGCACTTGCTCTCTCCTCTTGTTATCAGCGCTAAGTAAAACTTTAAAGAATAAAACCTGAAGGGTGAGAAATTTGTGCAAGGGGACTGCTCTTTCAGTACTGAACCGAATGAAGCAGGAGCAGCTGCAATGAGGCATTTGATCATTTCACAACATCATTAAACAAACAAAAATAACATACTGTGTCAACCAGAATGAAATACTATTTACTCAAGTAAGTGCAAAAACTCATAATATGGAGTCCTGTTGAGGTCAGAAGACCATTAGTGTGAGCAGCTGCTTGTGAATTTAAATATGGATTCATAATCAGATGCCCTTGACATTGATAGAGCCAATATTCACCGAGTCACCACACAGCATTACCTTAGGCTCAACAAAGACTCCTTACAATTAGAATAAGGGACAGTGCTGGATCCTCAGTTACACAACGCGTGAAGCTTTTATTTCCTGTATTTCATCTAAGGTGACATCTAGCTTGGTATGTCAAAACTCTTGTGATTGCTCTGGCACATACACAAATAAATACTTAATATTTTGTTTACGTCAAAAGAAGCTTCATTAGTGGCACCGATCAGCAACAAATAAATTTCGCTCTGCCAACACAGTCCAAATGCATGTCAATCTCTACAGATTCTACAAGCAGAACTGGGCCACAGCAAAAGACTCAAGGACAATCTTAAATTTAACAAGGCGCATACAGTACTTCCCTGAAAGTTAATTATCTTGTGATTGTCAGTCCAACAAAAATAAATTTGCAGGAGTACCTAAAATACAGACTGCTAGAACCTGGCAGAAGAGAAGAGAGGGGGAAGGAACGCTCCATTTACCCACGTTCTTCTGTCCTGTTCTGAAGCACCTAGTGCTGGTCACGGCGAGAAGCAGAACCGGGCCACCTTCACATTTGATTTTAGTCAGTGTGATCATTTCTACATTCTCATGTCACATTTTTACAAGACTAGTTTAATAACAGAAATAAAACACATGCTGATTCTTTTATTCATCTCCTCCGGGACTACAAGGCTTTTTCTGTAGCCACCAGAAAAGGAAAACTCCTTCCTTTCCTTCCTTTTTTTTTTTTTTTTTAAAATGAACGCTAAGATTTCTTGTGTGATTACACAATGGCAAGCAGGACCTGAGGCTTTAAGGAAAACAAGCCACGCAAAGCTCACAGTCGAATCACGATATTAGCAACAAGCAAAATTATCAGAAGCAAAATTTACTAAGTATTTTTCCTGAGGCATCAACGTGTTTGGGCATATAGCTTCTCTGCATGCATACTGGGTGCAATTCATTCCTGTGCAGAGAGATAGCATAAAACTTGTGAACTACTTCAGTCTCATTTAAGACTTTAAATTAGGACTTAAGTGATGCATAGGCCTTCAGCTGGAGGCTAGCGTGGGGGTGAATTTGATCCACAATGGATATTGATCTCATGACGACTAGCACTGCTCTTACATTAGGTGTGAATTCCTGCATAATTCATTTTAGATAAACAAAATGATTCTACAGCTACCAGGCATTAACTCTCTCACTGAATAAGTCACATGAAAATTTCATAAAAAATGAAACCAATTTTTCAAACCCATTCTCATAGAGAGAAAACAAAGCACTCTATCAGTTTCATCTTGTGATTCCTTAAAAACAGCTACACCTATCAGCACACATCAAGCCAATAACCACAAGAATTTGAATTTAGTAAAATAGTAAGATATTTCCCATCGATATGCCTATAACAACAAAGCAAGCATGTCAGAATATAAAGTGTTTGCTGCCACAACTAACTCTGATGTGTGTATTACTAAGGTTAGTTAGGTATATAAAGTTGAGTAGCTCTCGAATCTTTGCATATATATCATACAGCAGCAAGTCATGTTAAGATTTATTGCAGGGTGAGGATGGAGGAGAGAGATAAGAAAAAAGTGTTGTGTTTATCAGGAAGCAATGCTGTATAAAAGCAAAGCTGAAATTTTCATGGCATTCATGTGGTCCTCAATAGATCTTTTTATTTACTTTGCACCAAGAACACATAACCTGAACTCCTGCACCATGCAATGTGATACATAAAAAGAGAGGATCCCCCCAGAAAGTTAGACTCTCAAAAAACTCACCACGCAGAGACTACAATTTACTGAAAATTTAAAGGTTGCCTTTGGAAACTGCCAACGAAGTGCACAGCAGTCAAGAAGGCTAATGGAAGATGGTGACATGTTAACTGTGTGATATACACAGAGGGAAGTTCAAAGCTGCAAATAGAGCGCCTGAGGAGCATGGCGAAGAGCCAGATGCTGCTCCTGGCAAAAAGTCCACGAATCTTTTCACTGACACCCGTAAGAAGAGGACAGCATGTCGGGAGATGGTGAGAGTAAGATGCGCTTCCTTGCATCAAACACCTAAATCTCATCCGGATTTCAGAAGGATCAGTTAATGAAAGGCTGATATTTGGACAATGCAAATGCAGGCAGAGGCAAATGTGATATCAAACATACATACGAGGGCGATAGCCAAAGGAATAGCCGCAGAACTTGAAAGTCCATAAACGCCCAGTGAAGAAAAGTGCAGGGATCGCTCACGGTAGCGGATCCCGCAGGTAGACGTGGCAGCAGCCAACCCCACCTGAGGAGCTTCACAAACCCCAGCCCAGACAACACCTGCAGAGGTACTGAACCAACTCTGTTGCTCATCACTGAATGAAGATTCAGATCTGGAATAATCGTGAGGGCAAGGGGCAGATCTTATTTTAATTATAAGGACACACAGAAAAGCTGCATCATGTTTTTCAGAGATGTGGCTATAAATAGACATGCTGCAATAGGAGCCTGCTCAGAAATATGTGGTTATTTTCTTTCTGGGGCCAGGATGATATTTCCATTGATATTTCCATTTTCTTGTTTGCAGTGGGTAGAAGGGAAGACAAAAATGTTGCTGCTTCCACTCCCTTGGTGGGGGTGGGCAGGAAAAGGCATCACGGTGCCAGTCCCTTATGGTGCAGCTCCACTGCTTGATGCTGGAGGGACCTGAGGTTTGCAGGGTACTGAGCTGAAATGGGAGTTGAATATATCTCGCATGTGTTCTAAGAGCATGGGGACATTTTTTAAAAGTTTTTTTCTGGCTCAGACTGAGAATTTCAGGGTTCTTCCATCCAAGAATCTGACTCATTCTGCAGTCTGGGGAAAGATGCAAATAGGAACATTTGTGGCTCCTCTTTTTCTGAGATGTGCTCTGTAGTTGAGTCTCCTCAGTGGCAAGAAACATTTGGCTGGAAACCTGCCTGGGACAAAGGAAGTGAACGCTATCTAGTTAGAGCTTTTTGTACCATATCTTAAAAGCACTATCTAGATAGAAGAAGAAAAAAATATATCAGGGTTGGTTCAAGGCTCTAGGAGCCAATTTGGTGCAGCAGATCTTTTTTTTTTTTAATGCCGCAGATTAAATTCAGTTCAAGAACTGCAATGGCTTAGAGGTGCCAAAGGAAAAGGAACTTCATACCAAAACATAAACTCTGCTCTGAAAATGTCCAGATAAAAGAAAAAGAGTATGGGGGGGAGGGGGGGAGGGAAGTGGATGAACTACAAGAATGCAGCTATCCTAATCCGATGCAAATTCAGTTTCAAAAACTGATGTAACAAATAGGACGGATCACCTTCTAAGAAAGATTATTGAGAAATGGAGAGGAGGACGAAATGTAGAGGATAAAGTTTAATGCAAAAATCTGTATCAACTTATTTTACACATGATCATTTATAGAATTGCTATGGACATTACTGGATCATATATTCTGAGACAGAGGACATAATGAATACTAACGTATTCACGAGAAAGATGAAGTCTATATCAAGTACGTAGGTTCAGTAATAATATACAGCTTAGGCATGAACTCTCAGGAAGGAAAAGGAACAGTCTCTGATAAACTGTTAACAGTAAAACACTGAAGATGGGCATGTTTTGACACACAAACTGCTAGTGCAGCTATTACGCTTACAGTGCTCTAAGAAACTCTATAGAATTTATCTGGTTCCCTAGGTAGCTTCCATAATTTCACTTCTACTGATAATGTTTAAGACAGCGGAAATTTCTTTCATAAAGCATTTGCTATAAATATAACTTTGCCTTTTACTTTGCATGTTTACCTTCTCAAATTGGCGTTAAATGCTAGAGAATCAGTAACTCAGGGTGAATCTCGATGACAGTGACATCACAAATCAATCAAATTATCTTTTCTATGCTAAATTCACAGAAACTATCAGTTTGGGAGCACAGGTAATATACAGAGACATAATAATCCAAATATTTGACCAACAGCTTTGATGCCTCCCCTCTACTTCCCACACCTCTCAAAGTTAGAAATGCATTTACAAAGACTTGCAAACCATTTTTTCACTTCAGTGCAGCCAACAGGGCACACAGATTGCTAAACCGTGAATTTTCATCATTTCCTCATTTGCAAACTCCCAGAGGGCCAATCCACATTTATTATCAAATATGAGGAAATAATAGAAACTTTACCAAATAAATAAATATTCACATGTTTATGTGTGTGTGTATATATATGTATGCACACATACCTTTCTCTCCCCTGTGAAATGCATTCAGCAGATGGCTTCATCTGAGCTTACAGGGCCACTGCAGCCCTGCAGAGTGATGGATTTAAAGAAAAATTAGAGAAGTAAGAGTTAAATGAATGTAAAAGATTGGCTGCTTTTGCCTGCCTACAGGGCTTGATCCTGCTGAGAAAAAGCAGCAAGTACTCGACGCATTCACAAAGGCGGGAGATGGATTACTCCAAGCTGTTGTTCATGCGCTAAGCAGTCTGGAGGGGTCAATTCTCAGAGCGACCAAACTAGGGAGAAAGTACTTGCTATTTCCCTTCTTCTCAAAACTCAGGAAGGAGAGGAGCTTGGATGACAGTCTAGGAGCGGTATCTGCTTACAATACAGAACTAAAGAGTTTATCAGGATTACATTAGACGATCAACAGGGGCTTCATGCAGCTGATTTGCAGCTTTTTACCTTGTACCGCTGATTTACAGACACATAAGTATTAACTGGACTGCATATGCATACCATGCAATTCTTTCATCTTTCGATGTGCTTCTGTACCTTTGCCAAAAGTCATAATTTTCCAGTATCCTGAATAGTGGATATGATATAGGCTTTCTCAATGAAGAGAACACCATTTGATTGGATTTATCCTTAAGCTCATGCCTCCCTAATAATAAATAAACTGAATGAAAATCTACCTGCTTGGAAATGAAGGACAAATTAAATAACCACTTCACTGTGAGACTAGGTATGTGTGGCAATTTCCACTCGTATGCAGAGCTGCACTGAACTTAGTGAGACTCAGTAAAAAAAAAAAAAAACAAAAAAAAACACGTGTAGATTGACACCCTAGAACTTTAGGAGACCACAAATCAAGTAAAGAAACCTAGAAGAGGCAAAGTGCAATAGAAATACAGTGCAATTGGTAAAAAAGTATATTAGCTGTCAAATATTCTGCACAGAATTCCTGAAGAGGTGTTTCACAATAAGGTTTCTAGATACAGTTCAGTGAACTGTCCTGTTCTATAAATCATACAAACAACGAATTTCTGCTGAGTCTTCCTTTGCATTTCATTGCCATGCACAAAAACATACAATATGCTAATTCACAGGGTCTCTACTTTTAAAACAAAATACTTTTGAATGTTTTACTTCATATTAAAAAACGCATGTTCCAATACTGGAAATGGGCTGTGGGCAACCTAGAAACAAAAGGCTCGCATCCTGAAGGAAATAAATCTGGTATAACTAGTTAATGATTTCCACCAGAAGGGAATCATCTGAGCATGTCTGCTCTTGCAGCCCTATCCACTGCTAGAAGGCATCAAAAGAAGGTGAAATAATACCAACTTCATGCCACCCCAAAACACTCATTCACACCAAGGGACTTGACTGTTAGCAACTACGGACATCAACCACTGCAACGGCCAAATGGGCCCAGTGGAGCAACATACGTTCTGTCGCCACAAAAGCCTGCTCAGGAAGTTGTAATGGTTTCAGAAAAAGCATCCCAAATATAAGCTGAAAGAACTGGGAAAATCTGCCTTTGCAACATCACGGAGTAACGAATATCAACTTGTCATTAGTAGAAGGCATGAATTTCTGACTCTGATGGTTTCATAATATCAGGTCTTAAATGTCACTGATCCCACATAAAAGCTCTGATGTGCTTTGGCATTGGTTCAGCACTGTGTGGGTATGTACCAGGCCTTGAACCAGTTTAGTTTTCATTCCCTGAAATGTCATTTTGAAGGGATCCCCATTTAATATATAAATGCCAGATGCCAAAAAGATGTTCAGTGACCTTCTAAAATAATAGCACTATCATTTTGCTTTAAGGTATGTTGATTTTCTCCTAGGCACATTGCCCACAGACCAGCCTATGATGCAGTAGCACCATCAGACAAAGATACTGGTGGAGGGAACCTTGGACTAGAAGTGATGGTGGACTTATGGCAACGGCTACTCTGAGGCGCTGTCCTGGCAGTTCAGGCATGTTTCTATTTCTACGTGAAGTAACTGAGTTCAATGACTGAAGTAAAATTGTCAAAAGTACTTTCCCTTGCGACCTGAAAGATGATGGTGATATTTTAAAAAAAGTATCTCTCACATGGATGAGGTAAACACCTATGGGGATTTTACTAAGCATACTGAGGATAGCATTGACACTAGATGCTACCTGAATCTCCACCTAAGAGATTTCTTTCTAACTGAGATTTCTTCTAGAGTTAATGCTAGTTCCAACATGCGGATGGATAAAAGTATAAACAAAGTGTTTGTCAAGAGAAGAAAACGGACAGGATTTTAAAGTAATTTATCCCATGGGAAGATATCAAAACTCATCTACACATTGCTTGTAAACAGAGGTGAAAGAAGGAACTAAATGAACACCTCTTCTTCAATTATCCTGCAACAACTCGCACGCCTGTCTTACCTAGCTTAGCGCAGGAGAACTTTTACAGTGAGCACAGTCTTCCAGTTCACCTCGTTCACCTCTTCAGCAAAAAGGGCTTTTTTCCCTTGCACAGTGTAATTCAGTGCAATTCTCTCCAGCCACCGGGAACGCTCTGAGGAACACGTAAAAATCGAACCTTCTGCAACAGATCTGAAGTGTGAACTGATATAAACCATCACTCAGCTGCTACTTTCAGACGCTGGCAACCACCCCGTCTGCTGCTTCACCTGCGCGAAAAGTGTTGTTAGCGCTAGAGAGCCAGCGGCAGCAAAGGCAGATAGACACCTACACGTCTGGCCAACACTAACAAAAAGACAACGGAGAGAACGTTTTGGGGCAAGATCTTGAACAAGTGGGAAAAAGTAACACTGAAACAACTACTGATCTCAACCAAACTATGGCTGTTAACATCACTTAACACCCTGTGAGCGTCACGCCTATACATACATATTGTAAGAAGAAGTATAAGCAATTTTCAAAGCTACTGGAACATATACACTATTTTCTCAGATCCATGGAGACTTTCAGCAGAGAAAAATAAACTATTTTTAAACAAAGAACTGAAACTACAACATCCTCTGCCCCTTACAATCCAGACGTAAGTTTTATCTTCATTCTTCAGATAGAGTAACAAGCTGTATCTGCCTAAACTGATGCAGAAAAGAGGGACAGAAAACTCTCTCAAAACTTTAGCAGTTTCTTTTTGGTCTCAAGGGAGGTTTTAATGATCCTTTAGGAAATTATACAAACAGTGTGACATACTTGTAGGTAAAAAAAGAATAATTCACTGCTGACTCCATTCTATTGTCCATTTACGACCTTCTGTTATACTGCAGGGATATAAGTACCAAGAGAAGGAAAACACTTGCAGATAACATCCTCCTTACCTAGTAGTGCAAAACTACTTGTCCAGAAGCACCGAGAACTTCCTACAACATAGCAGAAACAGTCACAGTACAAGTAAATTTGGCAAACTTGCCAGTGTTACATCCAGATTCAAGTGGCTTTCAAAACCACGCTCTTAGATCATACGTCCTCCTAGGGGAAAAAAAAGTGCTAAGCTTCATAAATCGGCACTTTTCTGAATTCATTAAGCTGTTCAATAGCTTAATATAGAAGCTATGTTGTCTTTTGAACTCTGACCTTTTGATTAGGAAAATTCATTAGGGAGGATAAAAAAATTAATCAGATGAAATTCATAAGTCTTACGCAAGAATGGCCCTGAATAGCTAAATGTCCCTCATTAGAAATAAAAGGTAATACTGGGAACACATTTTACAGGATTTTATAAAAAATGCTTAGACCATTCATTGAAGTCATGTACTCCGACACTTAAAATACTAAATTATCTGTGCCCAAATTGTGTTGAGAAAATTGAAAATAAAAAATCTGCGGAAAAAAAAAATCCACAAATACCTACTCATGAAAAGGAATTTAATTTCCAAGACATAACCTAAAGACAAACAAACATGATTTAGTTCTCTCATGGAATTTGGTAATATGTAGCTACAGTGGAAATCTGCATAGATATACAGATGGTGCTGTACTCTGATAGAGCATGAAAGCCTATCACTGCATATATTGGCTAGATATTAGAAGTCACGTAGGGCCAGATCTTCACATACAATAAATTGTCCAGGCTTCTCTGATAGGAGTCGGGAGCTGGCACTGCGATTGTAATCATACTTCAGTGGTGATAAACTTTCTTCATTTGTGCATTATTTTTCTATTAGAACAAGCAGATCTGGTACACTAGAATTGAATAGCTTCCCTGTCAACATATCTCTAGTGATCTTTGATGTTGCTCAGAAAGACATATCCAGCATCATGCTTTTCACTGGTAAGGTTTAGATTCTAGGTATGATTTTAAATTGGCACCTGCTAGATATATTTTCAGTGCTGCTTTTAAAAGAAACAGGATGTGAATTAAATTATAAATCTGGCTGGACCAGTAATTATCAGTCCTTTGTAGCATCCTTCCATAATAATGACAGTACAGGAAGACTTCATTTAGGATCTCTTCAGAAGGGAGATTGCATTTAGCTCCTTTATAACTAACATATTTGTTAAAAGTTTTTATTATATGAGTGCTGCTGCTGCAAAATGTTGAAGGTATCCTGTCCTACATAAAAAAAACATGAGAATTATATAGTATCAATAAGCTAACTTATCATTCTGCGCTATACAAACCAGAGTTTGTTCCCCAATGTAACTTTTAATTTAAGATTGAAATAACTTTGCCTGCTTAGATCAGAGTTAAAAAAAAGCTGTGGGGGTAAAGACTCAGCCACTACACGCTTGCCAGATATATTTATCTCAAACCATAAGTAATTAAGAAGTGCTTTATGAAATAAAATATTTATTCCAAAATCAAACGAACTCTTTTGATATGTATTTCCCCCGACTTGGTGACCTGGTACTCTTGCTTAACCATATTCATAATGAATAATTTTCAAAAAGTCAAAATGGTTATTACATTCCTCATAATCTCCTAGTCCTGGAAGCCAAAGATAGCAATATAATTAATGTTTGTGATGAACATCAGAAAGCTGCTGCTTTGTTTCTTATTTGGGGGAAAAAGGGAGATGAGGGAGGTACTGAAAAACACTGAAGAAGCAGCTATCGAGCCCTTTAATATAGCGTCTCCTTCTTCTTCTTTCTCAAGTATTCTTACTGAAGACTGGCCTCCAAAGCATCGGAAATAATTGACTCTTTTCACTGTTTCACAAAACGAGAAAATGAGTGCCCAGTCTCGCAGTGTTTTCATTGTACAGCAAAGACAACCCATGCGGAAGAGATAAAAAGCCTACACATTCCCAGTTCACCTCCATGTGGATGAGGAAGAACAAAACCAGGGGACGATACATCTTTATCAACAACTGCCAGTCACTACCGCTTTGCCTCATGCAAATACAGTCGCGCTCATTTACTGAATTTGTTCAGCAAAGCATAATCCTTCTGGAAACCAAACTGCTGACAAGGATACGGAGCCGTCCCATGGAGCGCTTCGGCAGACCTGCTTTAGACTTGTCGCCTATTGTGGGTTTTAACGTCTTCCTAATTGCAATAATAAACAATGCCTCATGTCCTTCCACTTTCATTCTGGAGAGGCAAATTTCTGCCAAAAAAAAACAACCCTGAATTCCAGAGAATAGTTTTTAATCTAATTTTCTGGGACTGCCTTCTCCCAGCATTAAAGTGCTTCTCATACAGTACGCAGTGCAGCAATCATAGTAAACTGTTATTTTTGTATTATTTTTTCAATTTAAAATGTACAAGCTATAGGTATTTTGGCAATAATCCTACCAAAAATCTCAAAAACATCACCCAGCAGCTTAATACAACCAAAAATTATGCATCAGTGTCTGTTCATCCGATTAACCTAAAACTGTAGGCCTTTGACTCCCTCCCTGGCTTTACCATATGCAATCAGAAATGTTCCACCGTGAACAAGCCTAATTGTTATTCATATTTTCACTGAAAGCAAATCTATGGTGCAGCTAACCTACATTTACTGTATTCTAAATATCAGCTGTACATCACAGACTTACACAAGCACAAATTAAGAAGCCCACAGAACAAAAATGTCAGAGAAATAATTACCTTTTAACATACATTATTTATAAATAGTCTTTTCTATTTGCCACTGTCATTTCTCTAATCATCCAAACATATGTCTAGAATTGATACTTGCAGACTAATCAGCTCCATTGACTCTTCTTGCCTCAGCAACAAGAAAATCTGCAAAACTTACTGACAAATCTTCTGAAGTCACCAATCTCATGCAACACTGGTACCATATTGACAGAGTATCACTTCATATCAATACTGAAAACCGGGTCAGTTTAGTCCAAGAGTCACGTAGATAAATCTGATTATGTTTAGTGAACTCATAAATCACCAAAAAGCTAACTTAAAACAAGTGTACACGGCAACTGCTTCAGTTTTTTTAAGGCCAACACTAGCTGCAGTGTCTACTTTGGTGCATGCAAGTCACAGCCTTGGTGTCACAATCATTGACATACATTTACCAGCACGGTTTCTGCTGAAATTTCACTGCCACTGAATTTGTTCCCTCTCAGGTTCGCATGACCCCCTCATACCGCTTCTCCCATGTGACTCTCTTTTTGACAACCCAAGGCAAGAGCTGCAGGACCTGTGTGCCCGCAAGGAAGGTAAAACACGTTTAACTGTGTATTTGCAATTGAAGTTACAGACAGCTGAGCGCTCATAATCATCTGGAAAATGCTTAGGTGACTACTAGGTTTTTTTGGTTTCTTGTCCCAACACCATGTTTTGGAGTTTCTTTTTTAGCAATACCCACAAATAAACAATATTATACAACGTAGGGTTTTTCCCTTCTTTTTGAGAAAACCCTTTTGTACATTCCTGTGAAAAAGCGTATTAGGGATTGAGACACAGAAGAACCAAGTTGCGCATGAGGCTTATTTCCACAAGCAGTGAGCGGGAAAGGGTCTCATTGCGGGCAACTCGGGTCTGCCGCTAACTGAGAATGCAACACCTAACCCACAACACTTTCTCTCTTGGGATGACACAAAACTTTCATTAACAGCCCTTGCTTCCCATATACTTAACAATATGTTAGCCCCAAGTACTTACTAGGGTTGCTGAAATTTTGAACTACTAATTTGAGGGGGGGAGGGAGAAAAATCACAATTAGTGACAGATTTGCAAGTCACCAATTTTAACTTTTCTGTATACAAGCACAAAACATGCATAGATGTCTACGAAGTATTAACAGCACTTCCCTGTTTTTTAATACAGTCTGTGTGGGGGACATGGAAGAAGAAACAGGAGGATTGCCTTCCCCCAAACTTCTTACATATACTGTACATGGGAGGCAGCTAAGCTAGAGAGAGGCAGAAAAAAGGAGCGAGAACTCCGTAGCGAGGAGTCAGTCATAACCTGGAGGCCTGGGAACGCTTTGCCAGCTTCAGGACACGGCATTGCCCTCCTCCAGCAGGAGGTCCCACAGGACCACATGGGCTAGGATCCTCTCGGAGAGCGAGCGAACGCTCCTCTCCCACTGGAAAGCAGCAGGCCGGGGGGGCTGTGAAGGTGGCAACCTCCTTCTCCCTTGGTAAGCAAAGGTCTGGAGTGGACCGACCTGACCTAAATTCTTCTTGGAGCTGTTATCACACAAATACAGGCCATCGAGGGAAAGGAGAATCACTGCTTTACCTACTCAGCAATATACAGAGCAGCTTTCCACACACCTCGCAGGCCATCTGAGCACTCAATGCCGCATCCTGCTACACGAGGAGTCAAACATCAACCTCTGTTTTACACACATAACTGCAAGGCTGCAAACAATCCTTTGCAAAAAAAGCAGAGGATACATTCGTAATAGAGCGCATTCATCCATACTGCCTTTCAGAATGAATCTAGCAAAACACTTCTGTAAACCACTGAAAAACCCTGCATTTGTCCAGGACTACAGCGATTTCAGTAGCGCATGGCCCTGGGCTAGTGATCCGCTGCTCTTGATACATAAAAGTACTTAAGTGCTGAACCAGAAACATGGTGTAGGAAAGGAACACACTATTGCTGAAACGTAAATCATAATTTTAGCTTAGAACTTTACATTCTTTCAACTAACCAAACAAATAATAAGCAAAGTGGTAAGATGTGCACAAAAGACTAATATTAAGGACTAATTGCAGCTTGGATCTTGAAATACATTTTATAGGTTACAGTGGTACCTCCTGAACTTCTGAAGGTTAAATAAAATGTCCTGAAGACGTTGTTTTAAACACAAGTTGATATGATTTGAAGCAAAATGACAAGAAATGGAACCAGCCAAGGCACCCAGTTAGACAACCAATTTTTTACATGCCACTTCCTGCATTGCTTTTGTTTTCAACTGAAACGTGACCTGCCAGTAAATGAACAGCCAAGTGTTTATTGTCACCAGATCTCTGAAGTGACAAGTCCTTAATAAGACTGCCTTTTGCAATAATCCTTTTTTGTAAGAGGAGATGAAAATTGTCCCTCAAAACGTATTAGTTAGATGGGATTGATTTATATAACAGGACAGGAGAATAGCAAATCATGAAGGATAAAATAATTACCTTAATAACGTCCACTACAATGATGAACTGAAACAGTCTGTGCATTAGTAGGCTATTTATGTACACTTTGATTGCATTACGTTTCTCTACCTATAGCCACCTCAGAAGTGCACTAACAGCTCTGTAATTCACATCACTTTGTGGTTTATTTCTGAGAGTGCAGCAACTATTTCATTTTCTTTCTCATTGTTAGAGCAAATGTTTTAGGCATTTTGTAGTTGCCAGTGGAAGGATGACTGAAGGAAGAGAGAATCGTATACAATTTTTTATATAATAGTTTGATCATATTTATGACAAAATAATTTTTTGTTGTTTGTTTTTTAACCCTTCCCAGGTTCATCGTTTCCAGACACAGCTATATCAGATCTTCTTTTCTATTGCCAAAAAAATAAAATGTAAACTCAATTCGTGGTAAGCATAGACCATTTGTGGGCTCACGGTATTACTGAAAGAGGAAAATGCCGGAAATGCCATATTCTCCACTTAATCAGCTTTTCTCTCCAGACTGCTGCTTACACCTGATCTTAGCCTATGGGGCCAAGAATCTGAAATATGGGTAATATGGTTCAATATCGCACAGCGAGGGGCATTTCAGGACAACCCAATGATTCTTCCAGCCCTGATAAGAGCTGGATGCAGGCTGCAAAGAACGAATAGCGGTTTCCGTTCAAAGTCCTGCCTCAGCAAGAGCGGTAACAGCAGAAATAATCATTTCCTCTCTTAGCCGAGCTGCAGCAGTGAAAGGCAGAAGACGAACAGAGGAATCTACTGAGGTCCCCAGGACGAGGGACAGGGAAGGACGCTAGTTAGAGTATTAATATGCAAAGGCAGAAGAGTGAAAATGAAAAGCATGTGAAAGTGAAAGAAATTATACACTGGGCTGCACTGGCAGCTTAAACACCCGGTGTATTCAAAATTATAACCTATTCTACAAAATGAGATTACAAGAAAAGAAAATATTCAAATGATACAACAAATACTGACTTTTAAACTCAAGTGTCAAAATACAGTTAGAGAGTCTTCTTTTCTCATTTGGTGGTGAGAAGGGATTGACCCTTCGTGAAACCGAGAGGATCATACCAGTCCCAGGGTCATTTAGACACAGAGGAGTCAATTCTGCCGTCATCTGCATCTCATGACACTAGAGCAACACCAGCGACTTTGAATTGAATGCTCTAACTTACTGATTTACGCTCTAACATGCTTCATTCGAGAAGTTTCACAATGGAAATATTCTTTCATTTAATTCTGAATCTTTTACAGTTTTATAAGTCCCACAACATATCCAGGCAGGTTTAGCAACAGAGAAATGAAAGGTAAAAATAAATAACTGCAGTCAGTGTACAATTTTTTTTTTCCATTCCCATAAGCGAAACTTGAATGAAATGTTTTGGCACACGTGGATCCAGAGTTTTAGCTTTTTCTACTAAAGTAGGTATCAGCCATGGTTTATATTGGCACATTACAAAGAGAGATAGGCCATCCAGAGACAGAAACTTAACTCAACCCATGCTATCCATCCACTTACCAATTATGGCTGACAGCTATGGGGGACCAGTGGACCACTGCTAACTGTGAATGTTTTCCATGAGCCAGCACACTCACTTGCCAAGCTTTGCTAGCAAACATCACTGAAAATACTGTTTCAAGCACTCACCACTGGCAGACTACAGTCCATGAATACCTAAAATAACATACGTTAATTGGGGAAGTTCTCATTCCTCAATGCAGGAAACGCTCCCTGTAAATTTCTACGCAAGAGGAATGGTTGGATTCCCACAGGTTTGGTGTTTTGTTTGGTTTTTTAATGAACAGAAGAACAGGCATCCATAACTGCAGTGTTCGATAATGAAACAGTTCTGCACTCCACTATGGATTATGTACCTGGAGCAGTTTGAAGACATGGAGCTACTATAAAGGAATAATAAGGTTACTTTGAAAAAGTTGAATATATTTTCATCGGTCATCCAAGATTACCTCAGTTTTTCCATGCATCTCCTAATGTATCTAAAATGAACTATGTCTCACTACAGAACACAAATTAACCTCAATGAGTGGGAGTCTTGTATTTTGAAAGGCATTTAAGGCAGATTTAGTAATACGATATTTTTATGTATTTATCACGGTTATGGCATCTGGTATTGCTTTGACACTGCAGAAAAATGAACTGACATATTTTGTTTAAATTAAACAGACATACCTTCTTTCACATGATTTTATGATAATTTCCACCTCTGTTTTCATTTAAATGCTATTAAATGTATTTGGTTTTAAACAGTCTTTGAGAAATGATTAGTGATAAAAACATTTAAATAATGGTTCATCTATGTTGGTGCACAGTGCCATATTATACATGCCATTCTTTGCTGGACTCTGAAAGGATGGAAGCAGTGTTACACAATACTCACCACCCCCTAGTCTTTTTGTTAATCATCACTAATCAGCTGTTGCTTCACAAATCAAATTTTTAGTCCTTTTAGGCATGCAGTGTGATGCTAATGTGTGGCAACAGACTGTTGATTATAGACCACTGGGTAGCACTAGCTACCCCATTAGTGGCATCCAGCTGTCCAGATTCATGCATGAGCAAGAAGGATTTAATAAGTTAAGATGAAGAGCAGTGAAATGCCTGTGATGCAAATAAGGACAATAGAGAAATAATTAGTGTGAAGCAAACCATCTTTTCAAAGAAGAATTAGTTCTAAGGAAAATTACTTTTACCACATTAATCAGTAGGTGTATTGTAAACTTTCAAATTAAACTTCTCTGGCACCACAGTGGAAGGTAGGATATTGCAGAATCCCCTTACATACGTACAAAAGTTAAATTAAATTAGTTCGAAAGCTCTGTGAACCACTCCCACCCAGTGCACGAAAACAGATTTCTGTCAGTTCTACGACTATTCCGAGATGGTTAAAAAATATCATCACTTAAGAACGAGCAAAAGAACGGACTATTTTTGCCACGAGGAATGATATTTCCTCTTATCCTGAAGGGAACAAAATGAGGGCAGCTGTTATCTGTGAATCCGTTGACCTCATCATAACAGTATCAGAACCCAATACTGATCACTGACTGAGGTTCTTACCCTGCCTGGAAAAGCCGCAACACGTTGGGTGCAGACCACTGAGAAAACAGTCACGCTCTTTCTCTACACAAATATTACCTAAGCTATATCGACAATATAAAGTCAAGTCTCCCAGTTGAGAGAACTCTGTAATTCTTCAGCGACAGTCTCTCTAAACAGGACAGCCATGTTCGTTTCAATTCAACAAAACAGTACTTTCACTCCCCATGGTTTAAATATCGGTATTTTCTTAAAATATTTTTTAGTCCTTCTGCCAACCCGGTTTCCATCAATACTGAACATATAACCAGAGTGCAAGGAACTGGACACTCCAAGACCTACAGTACTAAAAATATCCATGAATATCATCATGTCTGATCCAAAGGAATTACTACTTCTAAATCATTTAATTAATTTACAATATTGCGACTTTTATGGATCCCTGTGTTTTCAGCTGCAAGGAGGCATCAGGGTATCACTGGCCTCAAACCTGTATAGCATGAGAAAATTATTATGTTTAGGGTCTTTTTTCAAAAACGGAATCTGGAAGCGTGCATATGGGCAAGCTTCTCTCTTTTTCAAATCTAAAACACTTCTGAAAGTGCAGAAGATATGAGCATTCAGAGTAATGTTATTATAATCTGACTGTTCATTATCAACAACTGTTACTTCATTTACTATTTTGTTCCTACATTACTCAATGACAAAGGCTTTTCTAGAGTTTAGCCTGTTTTTTTCCCCCAAACTTAAACTTTTCCACATCTGCTACTTGTGCCTTCAGATCACAGCCTATGACGATCAGAATAGCCCCACCACAAGTTTCTTTTCAAATTGCCAAAATGCAGGTAGGTCCCCAAATATTATGGCAGTTCTTTACTTTTACACCCTATTGCTATAAGCATTAGTCACAATAGGTTCAAACAAGCTTCAAATAATAGTGCTGAAAGTTGAGATCAGCCCATCGTTACTTTAAAAATGAACCCCATATTATTTTTCTCACTTTTTAAATCTTGGCCTGAAGGGTTCCTTAGGGTACAGAGCTTGGCTGAGTGTTCTTATGGTATAATAAACAGCCAATGGCTTCATAAATACCAGGGTCCAGCTACTCAGCTGATGCAAATTGACTTGAATAGAGCTAAGCAGACTGACACTAGCTGAGCAAACAGCTCGGTGTATCTAATTATACACACAGCAGAAAAACTACTAAGAGCTCTATCTCAGCTCAGCCTACTTTATGTAATTAACTGTACAATAAAATGTTCCGTGATCAAAATTTCAGTTCCTTTGAAGTTCTTGCTTTCCATTTCCCTCCATAAGCATATTTAAGAAGAAATTCCTTGGCATGCCCATGAACACTTGAAGCTATCAGCACTAGAAGCTACCATCTTCTATTGTGTGCCTAATCCCAGTTTCTTTGGAGAGAAAAGCAAAATCTCCAACTGGGTGCTGTGAATGCAGGATCAGACTCTTTAAATATATGATATTCATCAGTACAACTAAAGCCAGGTCAATTGTGATATGGACCAAAACCACATTTGCTGTTTCATTCTGCCTAGGCCAAACTAGCATAAAGGGTGAAAAGCTCTCAGATATGAATAAAATGGTCTGGATTTGATCCAGTGACCTAGAGGTGAAAGGCTGGCTATCCCATTACTAATCTGATTTTAGAAAACTGTTCTCACAAGAAACAACTCCCCCCTTCATTCAGTCTCCCTTCCCTAGTTCTCATTCTAAAAACAAAGATCCATTCATTTCAAGCTCTGCTAACTTTGGGGGGGGGGGGGGGGGGGGAAGACAGTAATTAGCATGCCTCAGTCACATATATGGTCGATTTCTTAAACTCCTTGTCAATTCATTATTCCAATTTTTTGACAAAGCAGCCTGGATTAAATCCATAAGTCAATGGATTTATGTCATTTAGTCACTCAGATTTTAAAACACTCTGAAGGCTCAGTGCATTGCCTTGCTCCTACAGCAGCCTAAGTACTATCCCTGCAGACAAAATTTATTAGGTTCATTACATCAGTATTTTCCAACCCCAAATTCTCAACGTATTTTAGCAAATTCCCTTCTAGAATCAGGATATACCGACTCTGAGAACTGTTAGGCTAAAATAACTTCTCTTTGAGTACCTCTGTGGCGTTTCTCCCTAGAAGCCTTTAAGCCATTCACAGCAGTCCCTGCCAGAACGCACTGGAACACAATAATACGTCAATTAACCGCAGTCAACCAACTGCTAACACCATATCTCCAAAATGTCTTCATTATTAATGGAAAGCATTGTGATGTGGCAACATGCTAGAAGACTAACTGAAAAAGAAATTATGACCTAGTTCTCTGAATAATTATACTGCATTTCCCAGTATTTTCCTATCACGTTAATTAGTTCAGTTGTGGTTTTAAGTTCACAGATCAAATCTGACCTCTTTTAGCAACAGCCCGCTGAGGCCACCCAGCCAGCAAAACCCTCTACTTGCCACATATTTGCATTTGATGAACTTTCATAAATTAAACACCATATATGGCTTTACATTCATATATATGCTCTCATTAACCACAGAACATTTATTCAAAATCATCTTTCTAAAGCGTTTAGGAGAAAATGATATCAAAAAAAAAGGAATAGCTCTAAATTACCACATTTAAGGTTACTCACATGGGTGCTAATTAATGTAATCTCAAACTAGGATTCACCAGCTCTGGAGGCTACTTATAAAATACTGATTTTTTTCTGCTTATACACCCTTGGTTCAAACGCAGCCCAGGTGATCCGCGTCCGAGAGCGGACAGCAGCTGCGGCTGCTTGGTGGCCTGTGTGAACCGCACTGATTGTCTCAAGCCACTTCCAAAACGACAAGTGTCACCCTCGCAAAAAATGCTGCAGGAGCTGACACAAATGGACACCCTCGCTGGCGGTCTCAGCAGTGGTGCCAAAGACTGAAGGGGTTTAAGATTGCTCTGTTCTTTCGCTCGCAGAGGTTGTCGTTTCTGATATCGCTGACGTCTCAACACATCCCCAGCCCAACACCCTCCAGCCCGTCCTCCTTGCATCCTGCCTGATGCAAGTGTCAGTATCCTGGGCTGCAAATACACTTAATTTCTAAAATACCTTAACTGATATGTATGGATTGTATTTAAAGATACACTGTAATTAAGTTCAAGTCTCATTATTTTCTAAACAAATTTAGGTCTGAGCAGTAATGCAGTGCATACTAAACAACAATACATCATTAAAACATAGGGCTGCTGCGTTACAGTTCAGAGATAGTAAATGGCTTGATAGCATTTCATGTCCAATTTTGTTATAAATAACAGATGTCTGTGCTTTTCAGTGTCCCTGTAGGAAGAAAAATCAAAGCTAATGCAGCAAACATAATGCCCTCCCGCCTTTTTTCCAAAAGGAATTCTTGAACTATTCAAATTCTCAAAATAACCAGGAAAAAAAAAAATACTTAGAAAGAAAAAAAAAAAAGAATGCCTTCCTAATTGCGTATGAATCGCTATAGCCAATTGCAACTTGCTTTTGCGCTATCAAGTAGCAGCATTTGTGCCGTTATAAGGCTCTCGAGAATCATGCCAACAGCGAATGTGCATGGCAAATAACTGATCCAACCTGACGCTTCCCACAGGGTCAGTGAGGAGCAGCTGGACTTGAAATCCCTACCTAAAAACAACAGCTGCAACACACAGTTTAGACCAGAGCGGAGGTGCAGTCTTTGTTGCTTCTCTCCTGATCCAAAGCATAAGCAGTAAATGCATAAGCAGTAAAGCACAGTGTAAAAAGACAAATTCACAGCTCACGTAGGGGCAGAACAGGGACGTCTGAAAGGAAAAAAAATTGCAAAAGGAAAGAAAGTACAACTGAGGAGAGCAACGAGGACTGGACCTGCCAGATCCGTGTAACAGGAGTTCATTTTTAGACTATCTTAACTGCTCTGGATATGTAGGACATCCAAAATCAACTTTTTCCACCATCAAGCTTTAGAAAATCTAGTTGCTAACACTGCTCTTTCACAGCCTCTTGCAACTTTCGCTTTCAACTAGGCTATCCAAGAAATAGGAAACCAGATCAAACAGCTTCTCAGTACTTCGCTGTCTTCCTAAAGCTCCTGCAACGCTCGGGTAAAAGCCGCAGTGCCAGCCTCCCTGGTGGCCTCCCTTGCTTCTGCCTGCTCCCAGTCCTGAACAAAGGGAAAGAGCACGTGCACCATTCATGGCTATGCACTGCTACACATCTTCCCTCTTTTGGCAGACCTTAATTCACAGGACCACAGCAGGATCTTTTCTTCCCACGTACAAAACCTAGAAGGTGACCAGAAATTGCCCATAAAGGCAGCTTAGCTACCATTTGCTTGAAAACCTAGTTCTCTAAGCAATCTAGCATTGGCGCAATGCATATACTTGTTATTACCTGTCTATGAAGAGCTCTTTATTCTCTAACAGTCTCCCCTCTCAAATTCCCCTAGTTTGAGGAATCATATAAGCTAGCTTTATTTTTTTTTAATACCATGGTTATAAATTGTATGTGATGGGATTGTCCCTCAAATACATCTCTGCCTCAAAGCGAGCCCTTCAGAATTCGAAATACCATGCTCACAACACAAGCTCTACTAAATATACAATTATTATTTCTGTACTGGTTTATACTTGCAATATCAGAGAATTCAGCCTTTTCATCTATCTCCTGTAACAAACACTATATAATCCTGCCCTCATTAAAGATACTATTGCCTGCCCTTCCTCGTTAGCAACTGTGCTGTAAAAATTCTCTCTCTACTAAAATTTAGGAGCGTTTCAAGGACTAGAGCTAGTCTATAGAAGCTCACCCTCTGATTTTACACACAGTGCTTTGAATTACAAGTATCTTTGACTGTCTGTGATACTGCAATTTCTTATTTCCATCTCCATCTTGCTAATAGGGGCTTCAGTACCTAAAGCATGCTAGGTAGTTTCCAAATTCCCATGAAGACACATACCCCATTCTGAAGAAGAGCGTACACGCTTAAGCAACCTGTAGTTACAACGAGATTTTATTCTGATAGGATATGCACCATAAAAAACACACAGGAAAAAAATGCCTAGGGTATTCGACAAGTATAAGTATGCATATTAATTAGATTTTGCACTTATGCTACATAAAGCTGTGTCAATGTTCATATAATCCAACAAAAATCAAGGGCAGTTGTGCCTCAACTCTCTGAAGGGAAATATATTTGCTTTGTAAATATTAATGAACTTAATATTGTGTCTGTAGGGAGAGATAAAAATAGGGAATGCAGAGCAGTTAGGCAACTGAGTCACAACGAAAGTCAGTAGGACTAAAACATGTAATTTCTATTGTTCCTTCTGAAAAATTTCCCCATCGTGAGGTTATCATCATACACATCGTACATTAATATGCAGCCCCAAAGGAAGATGTTTGTTTAAATGTCCACAGGGAAGAGGTTATCATCTGACAGGCATCAAGTTATAACATTAAATTCAGGGGACTCAAAAGTGTGTGATAAGTTTCTTTCTTATTAAGGCAAGGTTTTGTGCGTTCACTTCAAAACAGTAAGCAGCGATCCAAGTTCAAAGACTTTTTCAACGCATGAAGAAGGCATTTGACACTGAACTCTTGCAAAACGAGGAAATTTAAAAGAATTAATGAAGTTAATCAAATATGCTGTGCTTTAGGTATAAAACAGCATTTATACATTAACGTCTCAACTAGGAGATGGAAAAGGATAAGATTATGAATATGCAATTAGATGGAGGAGGCTTTTTAACCTTTCGGCTTACAAAGCCCAAAGGTATCTTAAACGAAAGAGGTGAAATTTCCAGCAGAAGCAGCTGGAAGTCACATATAATACCCTTCCCCCCAACCTGAGAACATACAACTAGATTGAAACTTAAATACCCAGTTCCTGGTAAGCCTATGGAAAAGCTGGATGAAAAAGTACTGGAAAGAATGTAGAACCTGAAAAATGCTTTCCCACACCTCATCAGATCCGGACCGTCGAAGATGGGCTCACGAAAGGCATGACTTTATTGTGAGGGAAAGAAAAGAGAAAGATATACCTACCCCCCCTGGATTTACTGTATATTAATTGATTGGAGGATAAACATGTAGCTGACTAGTCCTGAGGATTTTATTTCAGATTACAGTATTAAAGCGTATGGCAGCATATTAGCATGTGGCATTTTGAGTTTAATAACTAAGACAAAACGCACGCATCGTACTTCTGGTTCAGAAAAGCATCCCACACTCGGGAGAACTGAGGCACATGGTTGAGTTCCAGCATTACTATAATGCATTCCTGAATCAGGATGAATGAAGAAACAGGGAAAACCAGAGAGATATGGGCAATCCAATTTTATTATATGCAAGGTATAACTGCATGTCACATTTATGGTCTGCCATGGTGACTTTTATTTCAACTGGAAAATTATGCTGCTTTTAAACCTACTTAATTCTGCTTTAATCCTCAACCAATATTTGTCTTCTTAACCACTGATTGCTTTGCACATGTTTTCCAGTTATTTTACTAGTCTCAAAGCAGATTAGTTTTTTTTTTAATGTAAAAAATAATATAAGACTTAGGTAAATGAACCCAATTTAGATTTAGTACCTGTAAATAGCTTATGAGTCCTGCCAGGTTCTCTAGTAAAAACGTAACTTAACTTCTGCTATCTCATGAGAGATTAGAGAGTGGGAGTAAGGTCAGAATCTCTGTAAACGTTTTTTGTAGGTTTTGTTCAAAAACTCTTGCCAGAAAGCACTGTTTACGTCCATTGGTACTTACTGGAAAACAGAAGTTTTACCTTTCGTACCTGACCTTAAGATGAATTTATTCTCCATTTTTCACTAATCCTAAATAAATGAAAAAGTCAAAAATTTGTCCTGAAGTCTCAAAATGCAGGCAATACGCACCCTTTAGCGGTGCTCAGGTTTGGATTTAAACAAATTGCTCCATATTAATTACCAGATATCGTACCGTGGAAGTTCCTCAGTCGTGCTCCCACACCCGTGGGTCTTTACCACCCACATCTGTGGTGCTCTTCTCGTTTGTTCTCTCATTTTGTATCTGACAGACCGACCCATTTTTCACCTTCCCAGGAAGGCAGTATGATACAGACCCTTTGAAGCATATGGCCAATATCATCTAACCTATTAAATGTCAGAATCACGTATCTCCAACTCTACGTCAAGACGCTGTACTCTGGCAGCAATAAACTCATTTTTTTCTCATGAGGAACGTGCTCTGGCCATGTGAATCCAGGAGGGTTTCGGTCTGGGTAGATTTGATTGCGACCCGCTGTTGACGGCTGACGTGCTCAGAGAAGACGGGAGGAGTTGGCTGGATAGCATTGCAGATGGAAAGACAAAATAAAACTTAACAAAACATTTCCTTTATAGTTAGCCACGTTGTGCCAGTGTGGTCCCTTGCAGGGTGATCGGATGCTTGCTGCAGTAAGAGAACTGCCAATGTAATGCTGTATTTCATTATTATGTCACCCTCACACACCATGCTGGACGTGCTGCTTTGGGAAGATGGTAGGCAACAGACCCGAATTTCAATTGCACAGAAGCAGCAGCTTGCCAAAAGCAGAGCAGCTACGTGGATTTACCGGACGTGGATTTACCAGCCGTGCCGCGCCGCCCGGCCAGCACAGCCCCACCACCCCCGGCAACGGCCGGGGCATGGATGCACGAGGGCGAGGTGGTTCAGGGAGCCGAAACCTTGCTAATAACTTTGCTAATTTAGCTACATGCTTCTAGAAGTTTCTAGCCGTTCAGTTCCCCGTTACCCTAACTGCCCTTGAACTGTAAGGAACAATTATTGCAATTCTTGAATTGAAAGAATAAATGCTTTGGCAAATTTCAATTATTAGGCAGTTAATCACTATAAACATGAAAGAGCCCGTGCAGAGACCTGCCTTGTATTAGTGGCACTAATTAGCCCTAACGGAGTTATATAAGTCATTATTTATGTAGCCCACTAAGGGTGCTACTATGCAAATCTTCACAAAGATATATTGATTGTTTTTTTTTCAGTGGTTACATCTACACTATGCACAAGACTCCTGGATTTCCTTGACTACCAACAGATTTCAGGGAGCAGGGGCCAGGGAGGTCCTCTCCTGGTCATTCGTCACTTGGGACACAGCGACAGGGCACACGAGAGGTGCACAGCCACCACGAGCTCTCGCAGGTCTCTCCAAGAGGGACATCTTCCTGCCTTCCTCCCTTTAAGTAGCTGTATCGAAAATAACAAAAGCTTTTTAAGTTTAATAAAGTATCGCGTGCAACGAATATGGGCTTGGTGTGCTCTGTCAGCCTTGCACCTGAACAGCGGTCTGAAGAGCGCACAAGGAAGGATCGTTGCTTTGGCAGCTTACTTATCATTTCGGAAAATGACTTGTCTGTTGGGATGATAGGTAGGTTTGGGCTTTGGGGACAGCACTGAATTTCTTTTGAGCCTATGAAGAGAGGAGCTGCGTGGAGCAAGTAAATCATTTAATTTTGTACGAGTTGAAAAGCATTTTTTTTCCTCGACTTCAGTGAGATGACAGTGGCATGATGGCTGATTTTCATTTCAATCAGAGCAGCATATGATTACCACCTAATTAGGATGTAGAAATAGAAAGGAGATCATTTTTTAACCTACCCAAGAGAACGGTGTTTTGGAGGGGGCGGGGGAAGATTATGTTAATCAAATGTAACCAGCATATAAGCGCTACCAAAATAGCCGCCTGAATTTTTTTTATCAGCATTCTTACTGTCCTTGAGGATATGTCAGTGGCTTCAATATAAACCCATATTTTGAGAGTTTTATTTCTGAGTAATAAATATACTTTAAAATAAATACATGTCACTGCAGGCCCAAACTTGTCATAAAAGATCTTACCTTAGGCATAAATATATTTTTGTTCAAAATTGTACATAGTTTTGTTGACAGCTGTAAAACTGTAAGCATGAAAACTAGTCAAGCAAAAACAAAAGTAATACTGTCTTAGGGGGAGTTGTTTGCATTTGTTCATTTTTAAAAAAAAATATTTGCTTTCATTAATTGAAGACTGTCAGCTAGCTAGCTACTCCACTCCTTTTTTGGAATAAATGTAGAAACGTAGTTGTTATGCCTGAGGCAATATATCTGATGTTACATTAAAGGAAACTGCATCAGACAACATTTTCCAAGACTTTTTGTCTCCATCTGCATCGTTCTGTGGAGATAAAGACAAGACCTCATCTCAAGATGCCACTTTGTTTAATTGTCTCCAAAGACAGAGGAGCCAAAATTAGGTTGCTGAAACCACCAAAAGGAGGGGGGAGGGAAAGGTAAAAAATAAAACAATCTTCCAGCTACCAAACCGTAGAAATACTGAACTTGGCTTGCCCTGATGTTTTTCATTGGCTCTGGAGGTAAGGAAACTTCTTGTTAGCTGACTGACCCAATTGTGACGAGAGAGACGCATTCCCACCCTGCTGCCTCCCACCTCCGAGGCACATGCCTATGTAGCACAGCACCGCACGGCCCAGATGCTCCCAGCCTAACAGGGTGCCCCGACGGTTCGACTGCGGCACCATGCTTACCTGCAGAGAGCTGCGCACACCACAAAGTTGTGATCACTAAGATAAAGCTGTAGAGCTTTTCAAAGCTCACGCTCAGGCACACCAGCACTATCCTGCCTACTGGAGAACAGACTGGTGGTGGCTCCCTTGGCTCCCTCCTAGCAGACACTGGGTGGCAGTGGGGCATCCTTCCCTGCCCTTGTCACACGTCCCTGAGCTTTAGTCGCACACGAGGTCATGGAGGCCCGGGTTAATTCTAGTTTCAGACTAATTTCAATTCCTGTTTAATTCCAGATTTCAGTTGCACCAGCATCTACTGCCATTTGAGGTGCTTGGGCTCTCCTACCGCGCACCCAGCTGCCTCTCTGGGCTCTCCTGTGGATCCCATGCCGTGTCTCTTGGCCCACTGGGCTGCCTCACCCACCCTCGGGTGCCTAGACCAGCACTCATCTCGTTTCAGCCACAGCAACACTCTGAGCTGAGATGGGTAAAGCAGGCTAAGTCCCAGCACCTTAAAGTAACCTTAATGGAGCGAGGCAGAAACCTTTGGCGCTTTGGAGGAGGGCGAGCTTGCAGCGCCTGCAATGCCTGCACCGCAGCAGAAAGGGCTGCTGGCAGAGCCCCTGGGCAGAGAGACCCACGAGGGTAAAGGAAATGGCCTTCCCCCCCCCCCCCCCCCGAGGCTCTGCTCCCCCGTTGCAGGTCTTCTACTCCTCTAGGTTCGACACTCGCTCCCCATGCTTAGCAACTCAGCTGCTGAGGACATTTCCCACACTGCCAAGGAAAGGTAACACAAGCACACAGGAAAGGTAACTCTGCCTTAACTACCTCAGGAGTGGGAAATATAATCTTGATTCGGATGAAGCACAGTACAGATTTCAAAATTAAGTACTGGGGCAGGGGGCTTGTATTTTGGCATGCCTAACTTGAGAAACTAGGTGTTTCCTCCTGACAATTTTGGTTGCCTGGAGTAAACTGACTGATCCTGCCTGCCACTGAACACAGAGTTCCACTAATTTCAGCTGCATCAAGATTTTGCTCATCTTGTTTTGCTGGAAACATGCAACATCCCGCCACCAAAACAAGTATTGTACAGCACTTGCTAAAACCCATGGACTTAGATCTCATCCACTTCAGGCAAAATAGCAGAAAGTATCTCTTCAATAATAATTCTAATGAAAAAAAATCAGGAATGTGTTGATTTATTTTCCATCTCTGTGCTTTTAATCTGCATCAGTTGTTTCGACGGAATAAACACTGCAATCAGAGTCTCCTGGTTGTTGTTGTTCTACTGGGGCACATAATAAATGTTGTGAGATATTGTGCAAGAGAAAGAACAATACTTTGAGCTAAATGTGCTGTTAAATTAAAGTCTTTTCTTGAGCAGTGAAAAGGTCCCGAGGCTTTTCATGTCAGTGACATAAGGCAAGGCATACACTGAGTTGCTTTTTTTTTTTGGCCCTTTCGAGACACATAGCATGATCCTGAAGGAAAAGTGAATAAAAATTTTTAGCATTGCATATGTTCAAAGATATGTGCCAAGAAAAACAAAAACAACCCCTTCTCTTCCCCCTCCCCCGAAAGAAACCCCCAAAATGTAGGGGTTCCAGTTTCTTAAAGGTGTCACATCTCTTTTGTGCCATATGATGGGAAATCAAGGGGCGATATCTCTGACCTGGCCAAATTATCTCAGAACAAAACATTCTGAACTGTTCAAAGAGTTTAATGTGCATTTTTAAATGAATCCCACTGTATAATTTCCTAAAGGATGGGATCCAAATCTGTTTTGTGCTCTGAAGAATTCTATTAAACCTTTAGAGCACTTTGTGAAATGTGAAAACGTAGTTTGCTAAAGAGAGAGCCTCGGTGGTCTGCAGTAAATTAACCTAGTACTGCTGACTACTGCCATTTTTGTGAGGTGGCTCCAAGGGATTTCTACGCTTACAGTATAACACCATTTACCAGTTTCTAAACTAGATTTGCCCTCTGGCCACAAGTCAGCAGACCTTGGTGTAAAACATGACGAGAAATTAGTTTGACTAAGAGTTGTATTTCAAGACCAAAAGAGTGCTGCATGTTACATACAACTAAGTATAAACCACTACTTACAATACTGCTGTTTTCCCTAGTGAACTTTAGGTAGTTAAGTTTTAGGCTGCTGTACTATGACGGTTGGTGCCATGCACGGTTGGTATTTAGCGTTCGGCAAATTACAGTAGATCTGTGTGTTGTTTTGTAACAATTAACCTCCGAAAGGAGCTAACTCCATTTGCATGGTAATGAGACATTCATCTGAGCGGGCTGAAAGTTGAGACTGCTAATAAGTTTTTATACAAACACCTGAGGGGTCAAGCACAACAATGGGCTTGGGTAAGAAAACCTTTTATTAAATGCAAATCACTTTTCTTGTAAACACTATGACAGAGAACTTTGTAGACTCTAACACAGCTTGCAAGAGTGGGGTCACGTAGGTTATATTTTCAGGCCCCCATGTTGACTAAGGAATGCAGACACTGATTTATTTATATTTTGAATTAATACCGGCTTGGATAAAATCTTCATTATAGCATCAAAGAAGAGAAGTACTCCATGAAGGTAGAGAGAAGAAAACAGCATTGCCTTATCTTTCACAAATTTGTCACAGTTTCCTGGGATGCAGGGAGAGAGATAAGACATTGCTGCTGTGGAGCACAACAAAAGATTGACAAATCTGTCAGATTTCCATCTTATTTACCTATCTGCTTTTAGTAAGCGTATTGTCATGTTGGCGCAATTCCTAGCGAATAGACCATAATTTTGGTTTTATATCCTGCACTAAGACTTTCTGAATTCCCTCAGAGTTTCACATCCTACACTCAAAGAGTTAGAGATTTTATTTAGGACAAGTGGCACTGGACGTTGTCAAGCGGACGAACGACTGTCAAGCATCTTTGAGAGTAAAGGATCAGAACCTGGACTCTGAGAACATACTGGGTCAAAAAGAGACACGATTCCCCCGTTAAAGACAAGACAGATTGCATAAGAAGGAACGAAAGGAAGGAGCTGACTCTGATTCATTGAACTCTGACACAGCCAAGTGCAGGAGGCCCCAGCCGGGGCTCGGCTGTTAGCAGGACACACTGGCTCAGTTTGACAGCGCAGGCGGCATCAGGGGAGTGGTTCTGCTTAGAGACAACCCCGAGTGAAACATGGGCATCCCTCCGGAAAGCTGCCCTGGTGGCAAATCGTTAAAGCTTTGGCTCCCAAGCAACTACATGAGAATTTAAATATCCAGTGGGCGCAGTGGGAGTTGCTCTGTCTTTATGACAGAAGTTTATAGAAACGACTGTATAATGTGGTTATCTGCAGTAACAGCTACTATTGATACAGAACGTCCCCTTTCATTTCTATAGCAGTACGACAAGCTAAATTTGGGGAAAGCTTTGGGTGAATATATACGTTTACTTCTTAAAACCCAAAACCAAATTGAAGAGAATAAATGTAAATAAAATGCAAAGCACCAGATTCACATTTGGCATAGAGCTGTCAACTCATTTAAGTCAGCTATGTTATAGTTGCAAGCATTAAACAACAGCATCCCAACACCTGTATGCTTCTTAACGATCCCTTTTGCAACCTAAGTTATTGCTACCTTCGACAGCATTGGTAAGTATTTTCATTTTACTGCCAATATATTTATGACATGTAAAACATGCTAGTATGCCATATTCTAAAACTCAACTCAGTACATCATGGGAAAGCCTTACAGACAGAAAGCATTCATTGTATGAAAACGGATTTTTTTTCTTTCCTGAAAAAACCTAAGTCAGCATATAAGCTTATTGCGAAATGGTGGAACAACCCAGTGATGCCGAAACTATGGATGGCTTTACACTCAAAACATATCTTGAGCGAAACCTAGTACTCTACCTTTTTCAAAAATTAACCAGAGCTCTTGGGGATTACTTCTTAATTGCTATATTCATGGATATGTAACAATGAAGTACACATCACATGCCTTAAAATGCATCCAATCTCGACTTGGTGCGTTTTTGACCAAGGATGTTGGGAAACACAATATAGCCAGCATTAGCATTACAAGTGCTAGACAGCCAAGGCGGCTGAGACTTAGAAGGAAATATTTTACAAGAAGCGGGAAGGGAGGAACTGTGCATATTCAGTGCTAATAGTTCACCCTACTCAGTGCAGACCATAAGTACAATGACTTTTTGCAAACAGAAATTGAAATACATTCCTGTTCCAAAGCGATAACTCAAGCAAAATTCAAGAAGATATACGATAAAGGTTGTCAATTCAATCGCTATCTGCTGCGCTCTGTGAACCTTTTCTCCTTCCAAGATGGACTTGGAGCTTTCTGAGAGCAAGAGGAAGAGTTTATCTGAAGTGCATGGAGGGAACCTGCAAAACGTTGAAGCAACTAAGCAGAAGAAAGCAGGAAGGGTCACCAGCAGGGCATAAGAGAGGTTCCACACCAATTCAGACCACAAGCAGAAAAAGGAGAAAAAGGCAAGACTCAAAGTGTGTACTGAAAGTCTTTTCATAGCTAATAAGCAATGGCCCAACCTCAGAGCAAAACAACTTCTGAAAGAAAACAGTCCTCATCCAGAAAACTTCTATGCTTTTCATACACAGCCTACTCTACTAAATAAAGTCAAGCCTCTTGTAATATTAAGAGAAAAGCAATTAAGGGTTGTACGTATAACGCATATTCAGCTTTTGAGAATGAAGAGCTTGCTTCTGGAACCAAGCAGGATTTTCAGCCTATTTTTTTTTTAAATTATGTGGTAAACACACAATAAAGTGAAATTAGGATGCGGCAAAGCAGTACAATTGCAGAGCTTCTAGCTTTACACTTGTGGGTAAAAATTACATATAAACAGACCAGATTTTCAAAAACATAAGCCTAAAGCTAGGCTGATAAGACCACACTTAGTGGCATCTGTAGTGTTAATGAAGACTGTCCATCCAAAACTCTTACTTCACTGCTCAAACATCTAAGTCACAGGAAGCTACCAAGTGCTCGGTACTACAAAGAGTCAGTGTCCAAACAGGCGCACTCCTTAGCATATTTTTTTGGAACTCAGGTTCAAAAGTCTCAACTTACCATTCAAATCTCAAAGTAGTATTTCTTTTCAATGCAAAGCTGGTATAAAAAACCAAGCAACCAACCAAACAAACCCCCTTTGCTAAATCATACCTTTACATTTCAGATTCTTTGACAAAAAAAGCCCCCAAAATATACTGCAAAAGGAACTGTACTACTAATTACGCTTCTGGATCCAGCACTTCTCCACTGGATGCTTTGTTAAATATTTTCAGACAAAAATACTGAACAACTCCAGCTGTCTGCTGGCTGTCATTATAAGGAAACAAGGCATATCTTCAGTTTAAGACATCATGATTATTTTATTTGCTCTGTCACTTCTTTGCTGCTTTTCTCCAGCTCAACACTATGAACATATTCCATCAGCCTGCTAAGAACTAAAAGAAGAGGAAGACAGAAAGTGGAAAGGGGGATATGGAGATCATCTGTTGAAAGCATTTTGTCATGTAAAAATAATCACCATCACACTGTCACTGGAAGACGACTGCTCCTGTTAAAAATTCACAGTTATATCAGATATTTAGCAAGTGTTCCAGAGGAAAGGAACGCTAATCAAAAATTAATGAAGACAAAAAAAATACTACCATCATACAGCTCTTTACTGTAAAGTGACCCCCTAAAAAGCCATTGACCTCGGTGGCTGTTTCCACTGACAACTATTATATACATTTCCTTTCCAAGAATGTCCTCGTTACTACATGAAAACTCTGACGCTCAGAAACAGTTTTAGAAAGAGAATAGCCTTCTACTTGCCAGGAAAGATTACAATACACAGGAAACACACAGTATGGTTTCAAACAAAGGTATTTTCCTTTAACTCCAATGCAGCTTTTAAATATAACAATTGTCCCCTGGCTATATTGTTCTGACCTGATTTGATCTGTTTTAGACTACATGTTCACTTCAAGGATCAAGTCTATGTTTACCCTTTTCCCAGTTTTGGAGTCAAAGACCATAATCTTGAACAGTTTGGGAAATATGTATTTTATTCCATACCTCATTATGATTCTTGCTCAACCATTCCTTAATAGTGTTAAGGGCAATGACAGCTGCGGGCTCATTTGGAAAACCTAAAAACAGAAGAAATGGAAAGGATAAATAAATACAAGGCACACATATTTTATATACAGATAAGAAAATGCATCCCTTTCTTTTTCCCTAGCAGTAGTTTGGTGTTAGAGATGGTCAATTCTTTTCTTTTCAATTTTGTAAAAAGGTTTTAAATGATTTTTTTTTATTGAATTTTTTTTTTTTCAAGTCTAGTTAAGAAAGCCCCACAGTTCAAGGAGAAGCAGAAACCATAGATAGTTACACACATGTCATACTAGGCAGGCAACAATAAAATACGCATATCACAGTAACAAATATGAGGCTTACAGTTCATAGCATATAATAAAAATTCAGATGTCTATTAAGGCGTAAGATCTTTCTTTCTTTAATTCATCTGTCAGTAAAACTACACAAAACTGTGATCCCAGTGCTGCAGGCCTCAGAAGGATGGAAATAATTTTCCTATTTGATTTAGAAATCTGTTAATTTATGACCTAAAACTTAATGAACAACTTTAAAAATTAAAGAATTCATGAAGCATGAGCGTATGAATTTAAGGCCTGATATTTCATGATATACTAGAGATGGTAACTCCCCCCAGCACTAAACAATATCAAAACTCTTTCCAGGGATACAGACTTTCTGCTTTGATGATCTCTATCTATCAAATCTAAAGATGCTTTCATTACTTAGGCAGCCTTAATTTAATTTTCCTTTAAATTCCTAACTGGAGGGCAGCAAATCATTTCTGTGAGGACTTAAAAATAAAAACCCATAAGCTGTATGAATAGGTTAGATTAATAGAGCAGCCTTTGAAGAGGTGGAGCTGCAGGCAGAGCAATGGGGCTACACAGAAACGGTCCTGAAATCTGGCATAGGGCTGCGTGCGTAGTGCTTTTTTTTTTTTTTTTTTTAAAACGTTATTCATTACCCTGCCGCTACAAACTGAAGTGCAGACACTGCACAGATTAGTGAATGTGCCCAGTTTCTTGATGCAGCGCATTATCCTGCACACCTACGCCTTCCTTCACCCTTTTCGCAACTTGGGTACCGCTAGAGTAGTCAATACACCAAAAAACAAGCCAGACCTCTCAGCCCTCTTTGCGCCATGTCCCAAACCATTACGCTCACAACAGGACTCGGTTTGTGAGGCTCCTGAGGTGACAAAAGACAACTATCCATTATCTAAGAGTAGCAGGTTAAAACAGTCAATGCATAGCTAATACCGACGTTCAGCATCGTGCTTCCTTTGCACACATGTCACAGTACAGCATAATCTCAGCATAATCTTTTTTTTTTTTTTTTTTTTTTTTTGCAGGTCCAAGATGGAAAACTAGCAAAGATCCTACAGCTGTTACTGTGGATACTTCCACTGCTGCTGGGAACATATATTCTTATGACATTTAATAACGACGCCGATATTATCAAAGCGTATGTCTTACGCCACAAACTAACGAATGCTAACAGAACCCAAAGCCAGGCCGTCTAAAAGCCTCGTTTTGCTCATATAACGTAACAGACCTCTAAGCAGACCATCTGCTCAAATTAATTACATCCTATCTAACAAACCAGTACTTTATAACACAGTAATTCCCTACCCCGAGTTTGGTAGATCTGCCTGGACGTACAACGAACACCACGCAGAGGGAGAAACACGCGTTTCGGATAACTGATACGGCAGCGTTTATGCACAGAATGGCTTATTTGCGGATGAAGAATTCTCCCTCCAGCAAGATTCACTTCTCAGGCTTGGTTTTTGCTCCCTGCAGCAGGGTATTTGCCCAAAGCTGTGATAAAGCACCGGCAATTTTATAGAATCATAAATCTCTGCATAAACTGTACGTTATTTGGAAAGCTGCAGCTATACTAACCAGCCTTGAAGAGCAGCTTATCTACAAAGCTGGTGCTCAATTACGCACCCTGAGTAACCATTCTGGCAAAGAAACAGTTCGGCGACCAAAATAAAAGACCTCGAATTCTGCCTACGATTTCAGAAAATATCTTATAATCCCTAGAAGCCTTTTGTGACCACAGTTACCCCCCCCCCCAAAAAAAAAAAAAACCCTCTAATTACTATTTTACACACATTTCTGGTAATTTCCATGAACGAATCATTGTTGTGGCTTCACCCGGACGCGGCGCCTGGAATTTCGCCTCCCGTTCCGGGCGCCGCGTCCGCACAAAGGGCCCAGCGCGGCTGCCCCGCCAACGGGGAAACGCTTGGTTTTACGGGACTGGGTTAAAGCGAGATGGGAATCTTTCGAAACGCGTTTCTGCGTTGTTTTTATCTCTAAGCTGCATTAGTCGGTCCAAAAGGCTTCTGCTCGGCTCCCCTAGCCCCGCGCGCCCCTCCCTGCTTCCCTCTCAGCGAAAAAGCAATCTCAGGGAGCACGTGGGAATCAAATTACTTGAGAGAAATGAGCTCGCCGAGCCTCACAGTTAACCGACTGCTGGAGCAGCAGCTCAGACAATTCTGGCTAAAGGCTCAATTTCACAAAAGATAAAACAGGTAAAGTAATAAGAGTGACACTGGCCCATGTTACTGCAGTGAGTGCTCCTCCAGAATACTGAAAAGGACAAGGGCACAGAAAGGCAAAGCAGCGTTCGCCGCGAGGCACAGGCAAACAGAGCCTCCCCAGCACTTCTTTGGGTTTCCATCACCATGCGCAGAGCCTGACTTGCCAGACTCTCCAGCGGCAAAGCTGGCACTGAGGCAACAATCCCTCCCACGACACGAAACCAGCGCAGGTTATCTCCAGAAGAGCGGCTTCAGCAAGCGGGAATTTTGTTGCAGCCCTCCCCGGTTTTGCAGAGCCCACTAATTACATCTCACCCTAAGAGTCCTCTGAAGTGTTGCCTGCTAATTGCACCTCACCTAAGAGGCCTCTGCAGTTTTGCGGAGCCCACTAATTACGTCTCCCCATCTATTAACAGGATCTGCTCCTAACCCTGCAAGCACAGCACAGCCCAGGAGTGAGTAGCCACCATCTCTTAGGCCCTCCTCCAAGGTTTCACCCATTACCGTGATGCCCTCAGCGGATGCAAGCTCGATGTCCATGTAACAAGTCAATATAAGATTTGATAGAGGCTGGAAAATCAGCTGCTCAGAAAGGACTAAGGTCTGAGATAAATCCAGCAGGGTTTGGGAGGAACAAGGTGGGTGAAGGAGATCCCACGTGCATGCACAGCTAAGGCTAAGCTTTGCTCTGTTAGTTCAACCCTGCCAGCTCTGGAAAGTGGGCCAGTGTTGACCATCTCCATGTGCCTGCCCTCTGGCCATATGAGAAAAGGCTGTAACATAGCCTTTTCTAGAAGCACGCGTTAGTCCAAAATCCTACTAAGCTGCTTGGAAACAGTTATGGAAACTCTTATACCTTTGCCCAGCTGCTTCAAAGCTAAAGCTTTCTGGTATCACTCTAAGATAGGATAGTTGTTGTATATATCTTTAGAGAAGTGACTACTAGCTTTAACAGGGACTTGGACACCAGCATCCGTCTAGCCACAGCCAAACTCAGAAATTTACCCTCCTCCTCTTAGCGTATATATTTGTTAACAACTTGCAAATACATTCACTCTCTAAGAGGAATGATTATGCCCTCATACTCCCCCCCCAGAAAACCTCATCCTTCTACCATTGCTTTTGGTATGTCCCTGCACAGACATTATGCAGAGTGACAGTCTATGAAAGCTTTAAAAGGTCTTCAAACTTATGAGCTTCTGTATCTGTTTCCAGGACTTCTACCACCTTATTCCTCAAAGTTATAACATTGACCTGAGAAATGGCTTGTGAAACAAACTGTATGCTACACAAGTTCATACAATTGTCATCGTCATAACTTTCCTGAGTAGGGATGATAAGATCTTGCAGAATTATTCTGAAATATTTGATATTAAATAAATGTGCTGTTTTATGGAAGGAGACTGGAGAGGAGAACTGAAGAAGACAGTAACTGTGGACATACAGACTTTGGAGTTCCCCTTACATTTTCTGTTCCTTCCACGAAAAGCAGCTGGTAAGAACAAAGTCCCTCTATTTCAGTAATATATGGAAAATATGTGATGAACTCCCTATTGTCAGACACTCTAGAGTAAATGTTTAGCCTTTTGTGCTTTGGGGATTTAGCAGAGAAACATTCACACTATTGTGAATGTCTATTACTGTATGCCTAATTTGTCTGTGCAGTATTTGAAAAATGTATCCTGTAAGTTGCTAAATGAATAAAAGAATAACAAGGACTTTGTGAAATAAAATTAATATAAATCTATTTAAGGGACTCCCAAATTGTACAGAGATGCTGGTAGCTTTATTATTCTCTTTGATTCTGCTCAATGCAGTATCTTCTTAAATATGTCCAGCCTACAACCAAGTAATGCTGCCTCCCCATTAGCAAAACATAGGTACTAAATAATCAATGTTTAATATGATATAGCTGGAGAGGATGGCAACAGATTATATCTACTAGGATATAATACTAACAGGCAAATGTCAATCCTGAAAATCACTTCAGTAGCTGCAGGGGTAAACGTTATAATTGGTCAGTTTAACTGAGATGCCTAACGTTTTCTGTACATCAGCTCATCCTAGTAAAGATCTGCATCGCTTCTTGTTAGTACAACCTAAATGCTGGAAAGGTTTTTATTCATTTCCGACTATTCCTTTCTCTACAGTTTCTAAATGGCTTATCACCAGAGTTTAACGTACTTAATTTGGCAGTTTTGATGGTTTAATTTCAAAGCAAATCACGGAAAAAAAGGAAAGCAAACATACAGCTATACAAATACAAAGACTGGTTATAAGCGTCTCATACTTTCCTAGAAAAATATCTACGCTGGCTTGTTTGTGCACACCTCAAGATGTGCTAGTTCTTAGACTCTTCCTATGTTCTCAAATCAAACCCAGTTCCCACTGTTTAATAAACATGACTGTCAAAAAGGAATAACTTCCATTTATTTAGTTTACATATTTGTCAATGATAGTTAATAATGTATGAAGGAGGTTCTTCTAACAGAACCTCAACAATCATATTTTGACACTGTGTGGAAGTACATAGAAGGCCCCCTCTGCAGTCAGTACAACAGGGCACTTCCACTGTGCATCAAGTATTTGATATGTGGGAATCATCAGCACCAGATGGCGTGGAAAATAAAATAACTTTTCCCAGGTCTGTTTAAAAAAAAAAAAAAAAAAAAAAGAAAAGAAAAGAAAAAAAAAGAAAAAAGAAAGGCACTAAACATTCTTCCCATACATGTTATGAAACCCAATTACCACTATTAGGGTAAAAATGCTTTCTGAATCGCAACAGACGTGTGAACAACGGAGCTTCATTAGGGTCATGCGGGTGAAGCCCAGCTACTGATGACACAGTAATCATAACACTTTCCGCTATATCACTGTGTGACAATAAAAGGCAGCAAATGAGATACATAGCCCATCATGCCTGAGGTAGGGTTACTCAATACATTCAGTTGTCCTTCAGCTGTGAAACAAGCAGGAGTGTAATCTTGCAACCGATCCCATATAATCATCTTGTCAAAGACGTATTTTAGTAGTCACAACGAATTCACTGATGCTCGGTTGATTGCCATTAGCATGGTAAATCTGCCCTTTTCAGAGGCAGAGATGCTAGCATTCCACCAACAAGCTTAGGTTGTCGCTGTCATTGGGCTTTTTCCTTCTTTCTAACCCTGGTCATGTGATGATTTGATAAACAAGCTGACAACTTGCTAGCTTAGTAATTTCTCTGGATAGTCTCAATGTGAAAAGGAATTGGCCTTATTTTGGATCAGCTACATAGAAGACTAAAGAAAAGAGGCACGAGTCTTCCGCTAAATAACCTACCTTGCTGTATTGAACTCATTCAGCCAAAGAAAACCTTATTTACTGTCTATTCAAAAAGCGACTCTCAGAAAGACAGTGAAATTAAACATTTTGAAAGGACAGTAACCTTTCTGTTACCCCAGTTACCCCAAGAAACAAAGCTGCACGTATTCACTGTACCCATTATAGATTGTGTTAGAGTAGTAATTAATTAGCATGCACATCAAATGTCAAAAAGAAAATGTGAAATTCTCAAAATGCATTAACAAAACATTCTTCTGAAGAAATCATTATGTCTCTCAGTTCCTCTCAAGCAAGAAGCATGCCTTTTCATTTTCCTTGCGTGAAAAATTTCAGCAGCAACAGAAAAATAAATACAGTTCCTGAAGAATGATTGCCAAATGCATTCAACCACTGACATGATTAAGAGGCAGCTCACAGAGGACAGTTAATAAAAAAACCCAAATATACATCTAGAAGCTAATTCACGAAACAGAACGTTTCTGCCATGATACAACGACACAAAGCCAATAGACTGAAATGATAGAGAGCCTTTCTTCATTTACAAAAACGCATTGGGTAACTCAGTGATCCCAGCTTAAGCCAACCAAGGTCAATTAGCATCATGCTGGCACCAGAGGACACTGTAAGCCTCATGCAAGTCAGTGAAAACGAGACAAGTTGTGGGCTGAGATGTGCTGGCACTCCTGACAACAAGACTGGCTCAGCCTCAGCCTGTCAGAAAAGATGTCCAGTGGGTGCTCATTGCCATGTGACTGACAGCCGTCCCTCGTCAGATCAGCGCGGCAAGCCACGTTCATCCTCTGCAGTTCAGCTGCTTTTGCTGTGTGAGTTGCAAATCTGGACTCCGCTTACAGCTTCAGTCTACGAGAGCTCAGTCACAAGAAAATGGCTAAGATTCAAGAAAAAACAGGTCATCTGCTCTCTCCCTGAAATGCACAATATCATACCATGCTTCACTATTCTGTCCTATTACACTGATATCTTTAGGAAAAAAACTGTCATATAATTCAGTTAAAAGTGCCAGCTGAACATACACATATACTGTAATTATTTAGGTCATAGGAGTAGAGAGAGGTGCGTACTAAGAAGTCTTATGATTCTACCGAAGAAAAACTACAATTTAAGTTTACTAAGCTGTTTGACGTTTGTTACTATTGGAAAAGAAAACCCTTTACTGAAAAGGCGTTTAATACCTGAGCTGCTGAAGAGAAAGGCAGCTTTCCTGCGAGTCCTAAGAGATACTGTACTGCAGGAGACATTGCACTAGCATTCTGCAGGAGAGCATTTGCGAGAATTTTGTTTTTCTGCTGTAGTTAGTATTTTTTTTTTTTTTATTAGAAGTCAAGATTTTGGTTTCATTCTTTTTTCAGCCTTTATAGGGAGCATGCTTGCATGGGGACCACGTCACAGATAGATCAGATCTCTTCCATTCGTCTACAAAAATACAGCAAGCAATACTCAGAGACAGTCTGGGAAGCAAACTGCTTCAGAGCTGTGCTGTTTCCTGCGTTATGCAATGGATCTTTTCTCTCTGTCAAGAGTATTTCGAAATGCGTATGTGGAACATCAGGGCTTCAAGCAGAACATAACAGGGGAACGGCAGAAAGAGACCACCAGAACACCGAAAGGGAAAAGATCTCACTACCCTGGCAATTAACATTCTCATATGGTAAGAGAAAGTACATATAACGTCAGTGCAACTGGAAGATACACAAGTGTTAGGTAATTATAAAAATCTGTCTATGAGAGTGTATATGCAATGTTTCTGTAAATTATGTGCAGCCATTTAGACACACACAGCTGTTCATGAGTTCAGGTATATCGTTCTTAAAACATACTCTAGACCATATACAGAATTGCTATTCCAGAAACGAGCGTGTTACAGAGCAACGTTAATGGAAAGTGCTTATAAAATTTACATGAGCTCCTCAACGCAGAATATTTCAGCTGCTACTTAGCTCATCCATATATAGCAAGCAAGTTGCTTCTTAGGGTGGCAACATAACTACAGCAGAAGTAATTTGAAACAAAGTGCAAAGCACTAGTCAACTGTGAAATCTCCCATCATACACTGAATTGAACAGCAATGGGATATTGGCTTGATTGTAGTTACAGTTCAAACAAGGTTAAGCATTTATTTCTACCCACTGATTTAAACAAAAATGCCCTGTTATTCTCTACTGAACCACAGTGTAGGGAAACAATCCCACCTTCCTGAACTGTCGTGCCAATGCTGCAAGAGATGAAACAAACAAGCCCTCTCCTAATTTCATTAGAAATCGGTAGTTTTTCTTAAAAAAAAGGCAATGGACAAAAATATACAGTCTCATAAAGAACATGGCCAGCACTGTCAGCCCAGCTCTGTCCTTTCAGTCACTTCCACCACATTCAATCGCTCTGACAGACGCAACCCAAAGACCCAGCTGGATTATCTAAAACCAACAGAGTACTTGGTGAAGACCATACACACACCAGAACAAACAAAACAACGTGACATTATTTTTACCGAAGCACAGTTCTTATCTCCTCTCTGAAGGAAATCAAAGACTTCCTAAGAGCACGTGAAGAAAATCAGCTGAAACTGCGTATCCTCAGATCCTTGTGAAAAATAGGAAACAAAAATCTTCTTTTATCTTTTTCCCCTAAAGACTTATATCAAAAGACTTATATCGGGCAGGTTGGGTGAAAAAGCAAGATCCGGTGTGAGGCATATTTAATCTACTTAGTTTGCTCTTGTTAACAAATACATTATTGATTCTTGGTTTGGGTATGTTATTCAGATTGTGCGGGTTTTTTTTCCATTCTTGCCTCAGGCACTGATAAACCGTACTAAAGGGTCACACAGACCAGCTGCTGTTGTATTCAGGAGATCTTCAACAGCTGAAAAACTGAAATATTTCCAGATAATCTGGAATTCAAAAATGCCAGTGCATTTTGGAGCCATAGTGAGGGTGCTTCATTTTAGATGTGATACCTAATGGCTTCTATTCTTCATCTTACATTAGGGCACTTCATACTAATTCAAACTGCACAATGTGCATGCTGCTAAAACAAGTGCTTGTGTAGCTTGTCTAACTTGACACATCACTGCACTATCTCAACATTTTCTACATTAAATTTTTAAGAGGAAGCATTTTTTCTCCTTGCCAAGATGCTGCATCATTTCTGTAGAAATCATTTGCTTGGCAAGAGACGAGTTCCATCTGAAAAATATATGCCCTCCTTTTTGTCCAGAAGGGTTACAAGCACACCTTATTTGCTTTTATACTACCATATACGTATCAGCAATCAACCAATGTACTCTGGGTACTTTATTTCATTCCAGGCTGTATTGTAGCAAATTTGTGAAGTGAAAGAAAAGTATATGGAAACTGCCAGCAACTATTCTACACTTACTTCAAATGTTGCACTGAAGACTTTTTTTTTTTTTTTGCTTTTTCTGTTCCCTCAGACCACAACATTATACACAGAAAGAGAAATGCAATTAAAAAGAGTTTTGGGGATTAGATTAACTGATTTAAAGCACAGATAAGGATAATTTGCAATTTAAAACTTTGATCCCACAACCACGTGTGGGAACATCTGTGCATCTTGTACTTCCAATGTGCTTAACAAGACCTCTCATGCACTAAGAGTTATGCAATCTACGGCTAACAGGTAAAATACCAAAATATCTTATCTTCTGGAAAATCCTGACTGATTCTCCTCCAATCTTCTTTCTGTTTTTACAGTCTCTTTCTCTCATATACTAATTCAGACTATATACACCTTTGTTTACACCTCCTTACTGTAACACTTCTCTTGACTGAGAATCAAGCCCTAGCATCAGCTGTCTTTTAAACCAAGTAACCAAGTAGTTGATCAATAAAATTTCCCAGATTTCATCAGATTCTTCATCCTTTCAAAAGATCACAGCACTAATTGTCAAACAAGTGTTTTTAAAAAAAATATGACTTCTGCTAATATCTCTAATTTGCATTGCATTCACAATTAGGCATTTTCTGAGTCTTGCATACTTCAATCAAAAAGGAAATTAAATAACTAGTTAATGGCACTTCCAATCCCACAAATTCAAATCCAATTTCATTTTCGTATGAACTTTAGGTCTTATTAACACTTGTCTTAAATAACATTTTCAGTATGTACTCTGAAGCGTTGTCAGAGTGATTTTTTTTTTTTTGGATCATTATACAAGCAAATGTGTTTTGCTTTAGCAGGTAAAGGAAATTCCTAATGTTTAGGAAGGTTTAACAAATGTCAAAATTTCTGCTTAGACCAACAGTGGTATATCTAGCTTTTTAGTAAAACGATTTTCATTTTGCGAGGCCGCTCTTCAGGAAATAGAAACAGTTTTCTACGCTATTCAAACCAGTAGAGGAGGAGGACAAACACCGATGTAAATTACAGTGACTTTAGACAGAAACAATGCCCATATATGAAAAGAAGGAGCCTACGCTATGGTTGGTTAGATCAAGCTGTGAAGGATATGGAAGACTAAGAAGTTTCTTTAGTCCAACAACCCAGCACAAATAAGAAGCTGATCTGGACAATTTAAATGTAAATTTCTCACCACCTGTCAAACAAGTGGGCTTAAAAGACCTGCACTTAAGAAACAGGCACTTCCTACCTGAATCTTTAAGTGAAAATTGACCTCCAACCCCAATTTCCTTGTAAATGTGGCCATGTGGCAGCAAAAAATGGTGGCTTATTCCAGCACTTTATTAAATTTATCTTGTGTATACGCTCAGCATGAGATGACCCTCCCTATGCCTCAGGAAAACTGAGGCATAAAAATTAAAAATTATTTCCAGGCAGATATCCACCCTTTACACCACAGTCATACACAACTAATCCTCTCAGAAATACGAAATCTCAGGTAGATTACTGAGAGGCATATGGAAAAGCATTTAAACTTACCGCATGGAGAAATACTACTGATTATTAAGCAATGAAACAAACTAGGAAAAAAAAAAAAAAAGAAAGCTCTTTAACCAGGGGGAACATAAAAAGAAGGTGGGTCAGTTCAAAAGAGCTTTTTACATAATCAGAACAGAATGTAAGCATCAGAAGGAAACTTACTAACTGGCTTTAACTAATGTAACTCCCATGACAAATACCACGGTAATATTGAGTTGTGCCTGGATTATTTCAGTGGTAAGAATTATCTCCGTGTAAATCTCCTGTCCACGGTCATCACCTTTCCCAGCACAGTCTTTCCCAAATCTCTATGGAGGATGTATCTTCAGGTGGGGGTTCCTGGCTAGGGAATAAAGCTGGGCCTAGTGACTTTTAGTCTTTCATTTCATGCTCGCCAATGCCAACAGTGATCAGCAACTCTACAGGAGTGCACGTTCACAGATGCTGTGCCCAGCGCATCAGGCATGGTGGAGACACGTCTACTACTATGTTAGGTGGAAAAGAGCGTGCTTTTATTGGATGAGAACATCTCTTTGCCCTCTACAATTCCGGCAGGTTAATTGACACCTCCAGGGCAGAATCCTTGTGGTTTCCTCCTTTAGGTCCTATGCACTTCCTCCAGCGAGTAACTTTTGTACTGGAAGTTGGTCTAGATCAGAGCCAGTCAGAGAGATTTTGACTTGACAGAAAATCAGCATAAAAATAAAACTGCAAAGAGGAAGGAAAATTACCAAGGACTATATGTGATGATATCTAGAGAGCTCAGGGGATTCAGGCAGATAACCAGATAATAAAGATAACCAGAGGAACAGAATTTTTACAGTATTCCAAGCAGGAGTTAACCTTGGAGGTAGAGAAGAGCTACTAGCAGCTCTACACCTGAAAATTAAAAAAATGAAAGGAAGGAAGTAGAGACTAGGCATTTCACAAACTCCCCTGACTACAGTGATAATGAATAAGATGGCAAAGAATGTATCTAAATGAAAATAAAACTTCATAATATTTCCTGGTCTCTGATTAAGTTTTTGCTCTCTGCTATAGATTTCTCTGCCAGAAAATATTCTCAGTATTGTATTTTTCTCCTACCAGAACACACAATTTGAAAGATTGCAAAATGAAGTCGTAATAAAACGCAGATAGAAATTATAAGAAAGGCAGAGAATGGAAAATGAAGGCATGGAGGTGCAAATAATTGAGACTAGCATAAGAATTTGTTCAAAACCACAAAAAAGTGCCGGGGGGGGGATCGGGGGGAGCAAACCAGGTTAGATTTACAAAACTAATGAAAAGTCATTCTGCAAGAAACAATGTTGATTACTAAACAGAGAACCTCCACAAGACAAGAAAACTTACAGTACTAATGAGTCAAAATCAATAGGATCAATATATATGTGTATTTGGATTATACATATTTATATATAGGCTTAGTAAAATGACCTTATGCAACTTGATGAATACACAAATAAAAACTAGTGAGCTTACGGTGACTACCCGGAAATAGGAAAAGAATAATATGCTAAAAGTTTGGTTTATGCAACTGAAACTCTGAACATTACTACTTAAAATTATTTCAGAAAGCTAACAAAAGCATAATCTCTATCTAAAGTAGTTAAGATTAAATCAAAATAAGATATACTAACACTCTAATAGATAGAGCCATGTTTACAACGTCATATCGAACTTTCTGCATTTAAATTAAAAGCGTTCTCGGAACAGAAAAAAACAGTGGACATCAGAATAAAAGAAGGCTCTCCAGAAGTCAAAAGGGTCAAAGAAGATGGATTTGTATTCCTCAGGAAATAGGAGATGACAATTGGGCCTCACTAAGATACAAAAGAATTGGAGCGGACAGAAAGAATAATTGCTACAAGGTAATCTGTGTTCATGGAAACACCAAAAGAAAGGAACATGAACTTAGATTAAGAAAGCCTCTCTACAATAGGAATTTGGAATAATTTTTTTTACATAGACTGAAAGAGCAGGAAGAAAAAAAAATAAGAATAGTAATCACACCAGCTTATGTAAACAGTTTCAAAATTGGTTAGAAAACTATTTGAAGAAAGAGCAATTATGAAATAATAGTCCTAACTCAAAGGAGAAAATGATGCAGGTATGAATTTCTGGGATGCGTCTTGGGCTGAAACGTTTATATTGCTCTTGCTTCCTATCAGGTCCTGTTAGACTCCACATACATCTTTTTTTTGTGTTTTGTGTATGTACAAGATGGGAAAATACCTCCTGGTACAGATCAAAAACAACTGGCGGTTTCAAAGAATGGAGGTACTTTTGAAAAATCAGTGAGCACATGAAAAAAGATACTCTAATTTTAACAAATGAAGCAAGCTTGAAGAGCGGAAAGACATCATCTTCTAAATCCAGTTTTAACAAGGGAAGACGTTACTGCCTCAAGCAGCTTCTCTCCGTCTCCAAGGAGTTCTTCCTCGCTCAGATCTGCTGGCTGAGATGCCTGTATGAACGTCCCTTGCTTCGGTCCAAATCAAGAGAGATGGTCAGCTTCAACAGCTTCAATCTTTGGGGTTTTTTCCAATCAAACTCCTTGGGATTGAACCGGATTAGCGAGCATCGCTGTCGTGCATGGAGCAGTCAGACTGACAGGTCTAGGGAGGGCACGACGCCTGGCAGAGGGAAGGTGCCAGAAGCTGGTGCAGGTAAAACCGGAATAGCCAAATAGTGTCTTGCTGCGATTTCATGTGATACTTCTCCTTCCTTCCTTTTTTTTTTTTTTTTTTTTTTTTTTTTTTGCACAGTATCATCTAAATTAACCCTATGAGTCCAATAAGTATTAATATGTGATGATCCTGTTTTATAATAGTGAGTTTGGAAGTTATAGACAGATAATTCAGGATCGCGTTAAGCACATGATTACTTCCTAGTGTTTAGTAAACTAATACCTAGATTTATTGTAAGGAACAGGAAGAGAGTTTCATCATCAGTTTTGGCATTAGAGGGGAAGAGAAGAGCATTATAATTTAGAGCTTCACAGATATTAATGTATTCAGTAGGCCGTGCCAAAAACAAGCAATAAATACTGAGGAGTAATCTAAAAAGCAGGGATCATACATTAAAAGTTACAAAATTAAGACTACACATGAAATTCAAGCAGACCCATTTTGCTTAATAAGTAGAAACTAATGAAATATGCTGACAGTAAGAGTCATAAAAACAAATATTAAAAATAATTAGATGGAAAAAAAATTGGGGAGGGAGGAGAATATTTAGGACATCAAGAATGTCAATACGTGGAGTGAAGGCTGAAATATGTTCAAAGTGTAAATGTCAAGGTGACTTCTTCCTAACCAGAAGTCTTAAGTAGCATGACATTTTAATAATTGGTGAAAATTAGTCTATTGAACAAACATAATTTCATTATACAGAATAATTGTTTTTTATCAGATAATTTCTTGAAATCATAGGTAATTCAAGCATAATGTATGAATGTGAACTAAAACTCTATGTTTTTATTGACATAACTGCTGATGAAGAAACATTTCTATCTATTCCTTCTTAAGAACTGTTTAACTGGGTTAAGGTCAGCATAAATGCCATGTAATCAACACGGGAACCTTACAGGAAGGTCAACCACCAGGAGAAGAAATATCGAAAGACAAAATCTAAGCTAAGAACAGCTTGGGAAATTAATTCTTTACCATCAAATGCTTGAAATTCCAAAACTAAAATATCACTTCCCTCAATGAGACACTTTGAACAGGCTGTGATTATTAAAGAAATTCAATAGAGGAACAGTTACATGTTTTCATGTTACTTGTGCGCAATTTTGGAAAACATACATTGAAAACATGCATGGGAAGTTGATAAAACCTTACGTACGTACATAAGTAAACAGCTAGAGATTCCTGCACATTCAATCTGTCTGTCGTTGTACGTTCTACGTTTCTTGGTTGCAAAAGATGATAAATTCAATTGCTGCTTCTGATTACCTATATTCTATAAAACAGCGACAACTTATTAATCAGGCCATAGAGCAGCTAGATGGGTATAAGGTTCTGCAACCGGCAATCTTCGTTAGGAATGACACAGAGGCATTGCCAACGTGCGCTCTCGTTGCCTGCACCATGGCTGACAGCTACGACTGGAAGGAAGCTCTGAATCTAACATCTTCCTCTGAGATGAGACTACTAGATGTCAGTAAAATATTGTTACTGTGAAAACTAGCACATTATAACATATGAAGTCTACAGCAAAATAAAACAGAAGATACCTAGAGCGCTAACCAGCTATTGATAAGCATCCAAATAGCATTATTGGATTTATTTCCCCATTGTATTTAGTATGCAGCAGCCTTTTTCTTGCTTACTTTGGGAACTAGGCTGTATTTTTCTAGAACAGACAAAAATCATCTCTTAATTAGGCAATGCCTGTTTCAGAAGTGAATTGTTCTTTTCCTCTCGTTCCTAAGCACAGAAAAATAACAGAAGACTATAATCAACTAGCAAATACAGCTCAAAACGTTGTTGGCCTTACAGCAGTAATGTTGCTAATGGCACTCAGTTAAAAAATGTTCTGGACTCGTAACAGTCTCCTATATTATGTTTACTAGCTACGACAAAAAGAATGGTTAAAAACCTATCAGTGGCATAATGATAGCACCTATTATGGACACAAGCGTTACTACCTTACAGTAATTAAAGGCATAAGAAAATGATTAATGTTCTGAAGCCATAAAACTGTATCAGTTGAAAAGCTATTATGTTTGCACTGTCTACAGCTCATAGCCTACACTGGGCAATTTACACAGCTATGCATTCTGCATAAAACTGATGCTCATTTCTTCCAGCTCTGGGTAATGAACTGGTACATAAAGCTTCAGCTACACACTAGACACTGGTCAATGCTGAAACAGTTGGTTAACTCTCCTAAAAATGGAACTGCTTTTTTTTTTTTTTTTTTTTTTTTTTTTTTTTAAGATTAGACTCTACATCTTCCTTCCTTTCCCATATTTTTCTCACCTAAACGCCCAACAGTTCATGCTGTCATCTTCCTCATTTTAGAAATATTCTTTTGATCACAAAAGCAGAGAAACAGGAAAATGGACACAGAAAACACACTACCAGCTGTCAGCTGGAACGAGGTGCTAACATTTATACTGGCCCTTATTTAGCTCAGGGATCACTGAACGAGGCCCTCCCATGCAGGACCAACATAATGTTATTCACACTGCAGTGAATAACAACAGTACTGGCCTCAACAAGTTATCAGCTGAGAGCAGTAAGAGCTACTCACTTTGACTAGGCAAATCAGAATTTGACTTTTACCAGAAGAGCAGTCACAGTCTGTGATGAGAGATGGTATTTTCCATATAGGATATCACCAGCTCTTTGAAAGTGAAGGTTTAATGTTCTTATTCCAGAGAAGAACGAAAATAGAAGGGGACAGAAAATCTTCCAGTGCCGCAGCATTACATACAGTAAATCATTACCTTATAAATAGTATTATACATTATTTCTGTTAAATATTTCTTTCAAACATCAGAGAGAGAAGAGAGAGAAAAAAAAAATCAGTGATTTGCTGCATTGCCCAAAACTAAATTGGAAAATGATAAATATAGTTTATCACGTAGTAATATATATGACGGCAAGCACTCCAGTTTTTTGTACACAAGTAAAACACCAAAGGGAGTAAAAAGGAGACACACAGCTGGTTTACAAATCAAAAGTGATGCCTTTTCCAAGGGGTTAGATACTCACTCTTTCAAGAACAAGACAATAAAGTCCTCTGTACCAAAACTGAGCATTGTAAGACAGGTACAGTGGGCCCGATTTCTCCCGTTTACATCTCTGCTGAAGTCAATGAAGTTATAGTCGAAATGAATAGGGTCAATTAGTATATGCTAGATCTATTCCTCTAAACGCAGTGCAACTTTTCACAAGCTAGCGCAAATCACTGTAGCTTGCATGAAGTATACTGACATACTCCACCGTGAATTCAGCTCTGTTTTCATTTTAGTTACCTGATGAAAACCTAAAACCGTAACAGCAAATAAGAAGAGCAACATTATTGAGAGTAGAGTTGTTACAAGAGGGTTTTGTGTTGCAAACACAACTCTGGAAGACCTGTCTCGGCCGCGCCATTCCAAGAAGAACGTAGAAAGCAAGCTAACTACAACAAGCTTTTTTCATATCTGACAGAATAAATCCAGCTCATTTAGGTTGCCAGCTTTTCCCTTCCATCCGGAACCCCCTACGTGCTGTTCCCCGGCTGAACCTCACAAACCAGTCCCCTTCGCTTGGCCCTGTTAGCAAGTCACTGAGGTGGCAGGTTTTGCCCGCAGTAGCCATAACACGTCCACCCAAGCCAAAGAGCCATTCGGTTCCTATCGGATGGGACACAAGAGTGCTCTCTGCAATGTAATTTAGGTCATGCCCTCTCCAATGACCTGGTAAGCCGCTGCACATCGAGTCCTCCTCGCACAGGACTCGTCCGCCTGCTGTCCACCCTGCTGCGGTGACTGACGAGCTACCGAGCGGCACTCAATAACCGTTATCAGACCGGCGAAGCCCTCGCGCGGAGCGAACCCGTTGTTTATGGGTGGCACCGCTGACAGGCACACCACCAAGTCCCCGCGTTCAGTCTGACGGGGTGAATTGAAAGATTAGCCTGTCATGCCAGCGTGAGGCCTCATTTTTCTTCTGTGCTGCACAGGTCGCCCCTTCGCGCAGCCTGTATTTGATTGTGATTAATTTGTCAAGGCTGGTTGTAGCATGGAAATGAAGAAATGGATTGCCAATTACAGTTAGTCCTCTCGCACAACACCCCTCGAACCAGTGCTATTCTGCAGTCCTGACAGCTCAGAAATAAACTGAATTGGGCTCTATTGAGCAGAAACCTGACCCAAAGTGGGTTTTAAAGAAGCAGAAGGTGACTTTTCCCATCCCCCTCTGTAACCAGTCTTCAGTAGGTGGTTGCCTACCACCTCCTGCCTGACCTACACCCTGACTGCCTGGGAGGTGTACAAAAAGGCTATTCACATTTATTTTTGTAGTCACCTTGTTAAGAGGAACTGAACTTCCGACTTAATGCACTTCGGCAAGGTGCACAGATTTGTTTCTGAACATCTCGCCCCCAGTAAGCCTGAAGGGGAATTCAATACACATACTAGTACGGCTAAGTAAACAAATCTTGCAACAATTCTATCCTGTAGAGATGCTGTTAAAAGCATTCAAACTTTTTATGTGGAAAAGGTAAATTTTGGCACTTTACAGGGTTTCCTCTGCAGTAAACCACGTATGTGTTCACAACTTGTTTAATCTTTCAGTACTACAGACAAATATTTTAAATTCAGTAATAAAATCCTGAGAGATAATTAAATAGGAAGTATTCTAGAACTACCTGAGTTTTTGTTAGTAATAATTAATAGTATTTGCATTATATACAGCTGTAGGTTTGGTTTTAGTTTTTGGTATTTGAGAAATAATCCCTCAATCCTGAAAATGCATGCATGCAATTGATTTTATGCACTGAAACAACTTCTAGTGAATTACTCCAGTGGCATAAAGTAAACCAGCTATACAGGTCTCACTTTCTACTCTCTCAGAAAATCAGTTAAAATATTGCTAATGAAATATACTTATCAAGAATGTCTCTGTGTATCTCCAGAATACAGTGCTTAGATGTCATCCCATTAATTCCTTCTGGCATTATCGTCAAATAATTTCATCTGCTGTTACTTTACAAGGGTTTCAGGTAGGTCACCTAGGAAATACTCTTCATGACCTTTATCTTATAAAGTCTGCACTAAAAAGGTGGATGCTGTTAATCATATGCCATAAAATAAATGAATATTCTAAAACTCTCTCGTCTGTCTAAACCACATTAGGCATTGGGAAAGGAAAACTAATAGACAACAGAGTAGCAGGAATTAAAAAAGGAATTAAATGAACTTCTAAATTATCAGGATTTGATATTTCTATTCAGTGACTTAGGCTGACGTATACTGCCCTTTGCATTTCATAGAATAATTTAAAATGAAGTAGAATTGGTTTTCTATATCCTCTCCTCTTTCCCTGAAGAAAATTCAGCCCACCGTAATAGATGTTTCATTCTATTGTTATAATTCACTGTATTTTACACTGTCATCCTGGGAATCTCATCTTCAGGCAGAAGAAAGGTGAATGAGTTTCCAACAGCCAATGGCACACAATGGATTTAAACAAGTCCTTCAGACAAAAAGTGAGAATTCTCTTGCAGGCCTAAGGCAGCCTTTCATTAACACAACCACCATCAAAAAACTGCAGATTGCAGAACTACAGGATATGACTTATAAACAGAACCCTCTGCTTAGAAACAGGATTAGTCATTCATTACACTGAATTGTCTGACTTCTCTATTCTTCTTCTGCCTCGGCTGCAGTTGCCCTTTCCAATGATATATGGTAGCACTCCTATCTAAAACAGAGGGAGAAAAAGGACAATACAGGGAATGACCCTTGGAGGCAGAGACACCTTTGAATTGACTTTCAGGTACTTTGATGAAACACAGAATAGCAAGTCTGCTCTGCCAGTCTTCTGTTTTGTTTCAGGGAATGAGAAAGTATTTGCCGTAACAGTAATACATTTGATCTTCCACGAGCCACCTGAAAGCCCCGATGTTCTCACGCATACTTCTTGCATGCATACGAGTGACCTTCAGACACTAAACGTATGAACGACAGATGATCACGGTAACTTACAATAGATTCATACAGAGGATGCCTTTCTGTATTTGTACTGGTGTAGTATGTAGGGTCTCCAGGACTGACTAGGCCCTATTATGATAGGTATTGTATAAATTGTACAGTAAGAGACAATGCCTGTCACGAAGAATGTAAAACAGGGCAAAAAAGGGGCAACCCCCACAATATTCTATGATTACTCTGGACCAGAGTATCCCTGTGCACCAGAAACAACGAAAGAATGAGAAAGAGGAGCTGCTTTCCCAAGACATGTTTAATATCTACTATAGCCACAGAAGTTGAAAAGGATATAGTTAATACCTTTGAGGTAAAGCTGATTCATATACATCACATACAGATATTATTCCTAGTCAATTTTAGTGTCTTGTGCCTTCTTAAAACTATTTAAGGAAACACAAGCGCGGACTAGTAGGAACAAACTACAGAAGTTGTTTTAAGGCATGAGTGGAATTCAGTACTAACTGAATATGCCCAACAGTTTTCAGCTGCAAACGTGAGATAAAACAATTATTCCATATTAAAATGACTTTGGGTGAGGATCTAGGACTAGAAATCCTACCAGGCACTTTTTAAATCTTATTCTAGTTGCTGAGGTATACAGAACTTGTGATACATAACATGAGACTAGTTATGCCACAGTGGCATGGCAGTAAATGCAGTCACTACTATTACGGCCCACATCAGCTCTGTTGCCAGCTCTCTAGTCAAGTAGTAGTTTTACAGCTGTCAAGAAGACACGTATCCTTCCTTAACTAGGTTAATTTTATATAAAGTTTCTAATTTCAAGAAAGCTGAATATCATCATGAAATTTGACCGGAAGCATTAAACTAGCCATCTTTCTTTTTACAATATGTTTAAAACTCAAAGGTAATAGATACTTCATATACGACATTTTCTCTAATGGAAATGAGGAAGGCATTAGAAAAGATTACCTATAATTACTAAGTTATTGCATGACTTTTTTTTTCAGGAATATGGTTAAAAGACACTCCACAACAACATGATGTCACCCTTTTACAAAAAACACTACTTTGCAACAGGACCTGATGGGATCTTATCAAGGATCTGAAATAGTGGTATGATTTCTTGATATGAATCTCACTTGTCAGTGAAGAAAATATACAAGAAATTCCAAATCACAGAAAAACTCAGGTTGGAAGGGACCTCTGGAAGTCACCTGGTCCAACCTTTTGCTTAAGGCAGGAACAGTTTCAAACTTGGATCAGCTTGCTCACAGCCTTAGAGAATCCTAAGAGAACATTTTTGTCTTTACTTCTAAATGCTGACTTCTTCAGATGAAAAATGTATGCAGAGATACAGTCATGAATAGCATTATACAAACTTAACTCATTGTCTCAATTATCTGAATAGCTATCCAAATTATTGAACTAGTTGCTAGTAGCCTCATATCTCTTCCAGTCAATAATTTCTAAGTTGTGCTAAGCCAGTTCATTCCCTTTTATAAGTGTAAAGCTAAGTAAAATGAAGCTGCAAAATTGTGAACAGAGACATCCTTCCACAGCGCCTGGCTTCTTCCATGATGCCACAGCATGCTCCTCGCTCACTAAAGGCAACGCAGATGGTGGGATTTAGTGACAGACCGGGCTCAAAGTTCAGTTTTAGAGACGTGTTTTTGGGGGGAGGAGGAGGGGTGCGGCGCAAGATTACATCAGAGAAAGTTTACATAATGTTAATTGGGCCTTTACCAGAAAGTATTCTCTACTGCATGTATCATGTTAATTTAAGGTCTTGAGGACCATGCCCACGTATCTGGATTTTCTTACCTAAAGTAAATTTTTAACATATTAGATTCAGTCCTGATTGCAAAGCTACAGGACAAACACATAGGACTATCATGATGACATCAGCAAGGAAAGTTTAAAAGAGTAAGTGATATAACTGACGTACAACTCACACACAGTTTTAACTTTCATCCTGGTAATAGAGAATCAGGCCACTAATGAATGGGAAAACCACAAATACCAAAACAAACATTACATCTGATATCAGCAGTATGCTTTCAGGATACCAGAATCTTTTCCAGCTATTTCATACTTTGCAGAAGCTTGCTTGCAAAAAATAAAAAAGTGAATGGAAAAAAGGAGAAAAGTGCCTAAAGGGTAATGTGCTTTTGATGCCTTTGGAGATATTACTGGCTTTCCAGACTTTAAAAAGCCTTAATCTCGCTTCTACCATTTTTAAAGGAAAGAAGCAACTACGTAGGCCTCTCTGTCTTACTCTTCTTAAAAGCGAAGAGAAAAAGTGAGACCAGTAGGGAGGTGAGGACAGAGTATGCAATATTTACAAATCTAAGTTTTAGAAGGAATATTTTTAAAGACAGTCACTATATGTTGTTTTAATCAAGGTTAAGATTTCTCCTCTAATATTCAGTGGAAATGCTGCAAGTTGGACAGTCAGCAAGAATTTCAAAATAGATAAATTTCATGATAGTCGAACTATGATATCCATAAAATGCCCATTTCCATTGAAAAATAGAGCTTATTAAGCTTCTGAAATCAAGTCTGAGCTTCTTGCTAAATGTGTCATATGCATGTTAATTTTAGAGCTCATCAATTTACACTTTCCAGTAATAACTTTTTAGTATTTAAAATATGGGAAAAGACAAATTAGTATCATGGATACCACACTGTCTGAAATAAGAACACTGTTAAATAATGCATGCAACAAATTTTTATACAAGCAGTAATTAGATTTCTAGGATTACTTGAATATTATAATAGTCATTTCATAGCTGCTACTATTTTTAATTTTAATAATAATCTTCAGTTAACTGGTGACCACTCCCAAAGAAGCAACAAAAAATGAGTTACAGTAAATCTTCATTCTTGCTAAAATACTACATTACCCAAATTATGGAGTAAATGACAAAATACAATTAACTTCCCAATGAGTCACAAAAAATATCTCTTAAATCCATACAGTAATGTCAAAAATGTTGATGCAGTTTGAATTGAGGGATGAGGAGCTGCTGATCAGGCTAAAAAAATCGGCTTAGTAATATCAGACAATCTTCTTAAGAGAAAGTTTCCGTATGTCGCCTACTGGATTCCCCTGCCCCCGGCCAGAGATCTTGTATGATAATATTTGCCCCCTCTCTTCCCCCCCCCCTCCCCCCCCCCCCCCCCCCCCCCAGTTCCTGGAAGTCTTAGGTCACCGTTATTGATGCCACAATATTTAACACTGAGGATCACCTCTAGCATCAGGCCCTTGCGATGGTTGCAGAGACTCAGAGCACTCAACTCAAGATGAAGACAGGAGTGCTTTGTGGTCACCTATCATACCCTTGCGTATAGCGGCTCTGAAAAATTCACAGCTAACTCCTCTTCTTCGGGCAGGAGACAACGCGACCCTTATTAGAATTGCTCATTAAAGAAACACATATCATAGGAATGAAATGCCCACAGGAAACAAGAAGCAACAGATGGGAGAGATGGAAATAGATTGCCTCAACCTTTAGCCCTGCGTCAGGAATTTATTCTGCCTTTGGAGACGTTTGGTTGAGTTGACTGCCTGAGATTTTCAGAGGGCTTTTATAATCCCTCCGTCGCGCACCTGTCGGTTAATCCTATGTTATAGTCTATCGTGAATCGCCCCCTGGGAGAAGAGCTGAGGGACACGCTCGTCACTCCGTGGACCAGCAGGACGAGCCGGGTGCGGGTGCAGAGAAGGACATACGGAAGGTCACAAGAGCTGTGCAGCAAGTTGGCACCAGACCAGGGGACCTCTCCCTCTAGGTGAACGCAAAGCCCAAGGGAGGGTCTGCGATACCTCCGAACGTCGTGCCTTGAGAATGTATTACACACTTTTGTAGCCTAGATGCCCTGCACACTTTACTTTGCTCCCTTTTCTCCCCGCCTCGCTGCCTGAGCCTGCTTTTCAGACTCTCCTTTAGCAACACATAATAAATTTAACCTTGCAATGTTTTGCCATGACCAGGCCAAAAGCTACAAGTAAGCATTAGTGGCCTGATTCTAAAAGAAATAAGTCTTACTCCAATGTAATAAGGGTGCCTAAAATGTGCTGAACCTCTGCATTTCCACTGCCTAAATCACCTCAGACACATTCTGCGCTTTCATAGCTTTTGGTCTTTCTTTCCTCTTTTCCTCTGTGTTTTTAAAAGAAATGCAAGAGCACATTTATAACAAAACCTAAGAGCTGCCATCATTTTTTTCTCAGGAAGGACAGCTGATAGTGTTAGAGAGAGTCAGGCTAAGATAAAATTTACAGCTACACTGATGTAGAAACAAAAGGAAGTACCAAATGAAGATTTCTCTTCTTTAAATTTTTTTTTTTTCCTCTGTAACACTCCCCTAAGTTTAAAAGAACATTTACATACTTGCTTATGATGCCAGAAAACAGCTTACGTTACCAAGATAAGTATCTAGGAACAGAAGCCAAGCCCTCCCTGTACTACTGTGAAATAACAACAAGAAGGTAACAAACAGTTGTGCACAGGTCATAACATCTCTCAGCCCTTCCAGATGTAGCCTGGCCTAGAATTCTCTCTCAACAGAGTACATGACAAAGCATGAAAATTCCTGTCTTCTCACATCCATCTCCCGAGCCTTGCTTTAATTTTGTAATTCATAATGTTTGTAGTGCCATATCAGACATCCCTGGTCGCTTTTCAGGCTGCAAACATCACAATTTGTGGGTACGTCCTTACAGACATGAAAATGAGGTGCTCTTCCATAAAAGCTGCTGCAAGAATGCCACTAATTTTTTTCTCGCAGTACCTCAAACATAACAACACAGTAATTATGGGGAAGCGGATGTGTCAGTGGTGATCACTGGAGGTAAAATGAGCATCTGATACAATATAGCCTAAAATAACAGTTTTTACCTGTTGGCCTACAGATTTGTCTTAAGATTTATTTTTATCTCTTTTTTCTTATTTTCAAGCAGATAGTAAAATTGCTTTGAAAAGGGGAAAAGAGGAAAAAAAATGTAAGAAAACCCTTAAAAATCTAGCTGGCCTACAGAAAACTTCTGGTAACGCTAATGTTGTGCACTCTCGTTTGTGTTTGAGTATTACTGAACGCCTCCTGAGGATCTGCTGCTTGCTACTCCAGTACCTGGCAATTCCTGGCAAACACGGGACAGATGCAAGCCTTCTGCACTTCTTCCAAAGCAGGGCTATTCACGAAACTTAATGCTTTTGTTCCAAAGGAAACTGCTATTGCAACAGAAGAGAGTAACTCCAGGGATCCATGGAGAGATGAGTCTTCATATCCTTAGCTTTCTTGGAGCGATTATCAGTTTATAAGCATATTAGAGATGACACGGCTCATTTAGGAAATGGTAACACTATTCCTTCCAGGGTATCTGTGGCTAGACCCTTTTTTGTTTTACATTCCTTTAACAAACAATCCGCACCGGGTGCTTTCTACCTCATTTTTTTTTTAAAGATTTAATCCCTCATTTAATGTCATCAGACTTTTAAAACAAAGATCCCTCATGAGTGAAATTGTTGCCTGTGCTCTTTAAATAGGAGCAAGTTAAAAGCAAAGTTTTAACTCCTGGCACAGTGCCTTAATGGCAAATGCCTCTGGCCTTCTCAGGGCTTTAACTCATTCAAGCTGGAACATCCAAAACTCCAAGGGTGGAGATGGAGCGTCAGGAAAGTGTTTGGGGAGGAAAGGCAGACTTTTCCTCCATCAAACACCCTCTCAGGAAAAGCGAGCTGCCCTTTGCCAAGACCTCAGTAAGAGCCTTGCTTTCTTCTTCCCCCTTTCCTCTTTATGAGGCCAAAGGAGCGCTCGGCAGTGATGCAAACCGGAAAGGTTCGCTCTGCAGAGAAGTGTGACCGTGCTCCTCTCCTAATAGTAAAAAAAGACAAGCGAACCAAGCATTCATAATAAATTTGAGCAAAATGCAATCCAGATTCCTAAACTGGATCCACTCAGTTGAACTGTGCAAATTTGTCCACTTCCATTTGGAGGTGAAACTCAGTTCTCAGCCAATGGATTGTGAAGAGAGCGCGACTGTTTGCATGGCTCCGAGGTGAGAAATTAGGCCTCTATGTTCCTTAAATAACACTTCATTGGCATAGTTCAGAAGTAAGCGTATACCCTGTAAAGTAATACTCTCTAGTTTGGCCACCAGAACTGAAGTTGCCCCACTTGCTTGTCTAGACGCTGACATTCTCTAAAGGAATGTGCATTTATAGGGGAAAAAAGCAACAAAAACCAGATGAAAGCATACCTTCGTGGGGTTTGGGTGTACCTTAAACCTCAAATACGTTACGTAACATAATTTTAGCACTGTAACTGCTGTCAAGCATTCTTGAAAATATTGACGCCTGGAGTCTGATGCAGCGTGCTGTGTTTAATTGCTGCACTTGCCCGCAGTATGTTGCAGAGTCTGGAAAGAAGGCTCTTCCCCCACTCCCCCCCAGCTAAATATATATATATATTTTTTTTCCACTGAGGAATAGAAAGCATTTATTAAAAAGTAAACAGTAAACTCAATTAGAGATTACATTCCAAAATGAACAACAAAAAAAATAGCATCAGAAAACCAGAATATTCTCACAGAAATATGCCGTAATTCTTTTACAAAGGTGAAAACAACAAATAATTATCGAAACAGCCTCTGCCATACTAATTCTATGATTCAGTAAGGCCACAGCTTTCCAGTTAAGGTCAACACCAACTTCAGGGAAAGTACCCATTACCTCAGGAAAAAAAAAAATGAAGTTTCTAACTAAAGATTCTTTCCAACTTTCTCTTCTTGCTTCATATCATATTCCTCACCTGCTAGGATTATTTCTATTAACTACGCCAATTCTAATAAAACAAATTGGAAACAAACAATGTAACAAGAAACAGGCCATAAGTACCCATGCCACGTTTTCCAAATCTCCCTCCATCCATAATTTCTGATCAGCCAAATGCTCAAATTAATTCGGTTAAAACGATAAAAAGTGTTATATTATATAACACTTTATTATATATTCACATATTCACATTATATATTCACATAGCAACAGCTTTGTCATACTACGGTGGTACCTGATAACTGCATTTTTTTCTTATTTGCTGCTTAGCTGGTTTCTCTAAAAAGCTTGAATCAGTACAAGTAGTCTAAGCTGTCATCATTTGTATACACTTAACAAAGCTAAATGAAAGGAAAATCAGCTCACGTTATTTTTAAACTAGAAAATATTTTCATCCCCTGTAAGTTTGCACCTCCTCTCATAAACGTCTCATTATTTATTTTCAAACGTGGAACTGCTCGCCTTTTTCCTCCTTCAAACATCATGCCGGTTTCCTTCACAACGCTAATCAAAAAACAGCCATTAGTCGTCGGTTGTCTTAAAATTACAACAAAGTAAATCACGCACTTTCGTAACGCTCCTTCCCCTCCAATTCTTCAGGCAGCATTAATTTGGGCATAAATCAATAAATTAAACACGGGGGGAGCAAAACTCAAGAGAGCTGAGATAATTTCACGCTATCCGAGCAAGTTTGCTTGAGGAAAACGCACTTTTTTCCCAGTTTTGGGGGTTTGGGCAATCTCGTTTGCCTGCCTGTGGGATGGAAAGGTTTGTCACCAGCCAGTTCCTGGCTGCCGAGGCCATAGCTGCCCGTTTAGGAGCGGCGGGACGTGCAGACGCGCGATGGCGGGAGGGGGCCGCGGCTTGCAGGGCAGCCCAGCAGCATCCCCTTCGCAGCGCCGCAGCCCCCCGGCACGACCTGGGGCCGCGGCCCCTGCTGCGCCGCCCGCGAGGCTCAGGAAGCCACTCGATGTGCAATATCACTGTTTAATAGTAGGAAAAACTGAGTAAGCAATAACTCACATCTAAGGCTTTACTTACCATAAATTCCTGTTGAAATACAGGGGAACGCCTGTAAAACAAACGCAAGAAAAAAAAATTAGTGGGATTTCTGTTTTCTGAACTTTTTATCAAAACCAAAGGTATTTTCAAGTGTCTGTTTTTCAACACCAGGAGATTACATATTGCAACCTTCACTGGTAAGGCATTCAATTCACAGGCGTTTCCACGTCTCTGTGAAGCATATTCTGTACGTTTTCCTCGCCGCCCTGTTAATAAAGCCACATGCTATCCCTTCACCTTGAGCTATCAGCAACATTCAAAGCCAGAATCGTTATTAAAACTTCCTTTTGAGTTAAAAATTAATGCCATAAGCTAGTATAGTAGAAAAGAGTCTTATCCTTTGGTACAGTTAGACAATATTTCCTCAGCGGTGAAATATGCTCGCCCAGGTTAAACACTGCCCTCCTCTCCCCTATCTGCTCCTTGCCATGCCCTTCTTCACTACATCCTCCTTTTGGATTCAGGGGCTTTCTCTTTTAACCTCATTTCTTTCCGTGATCTGGCTTACTACGCGAGTGAAAGCGCAGTTGTCTTGGTTGAAGTCAAAGGCTTGCGAAGCGGTGCAGGGAGAGGAGCGAGAAGGCGGTGGGCAAAAGGGAAGGAAACCTTTTTGCTTCCGCTTAGGCACCGAAGAAAGCGTATCACGCAACAAAAGGTGGCTATCAAGAGAAAAACAAACATACGCAGCGCTAGCACGAACAGCAATCTGCGTTCCTCCTAACTGTACGTTTTGTCTAGCGATTTCCATTTCTGTGAGTCAGACTCGTGGTTTTCCACTAGAAGAAACCAAAGCCGCGCTACCGACGTGGCTTCGCGAGAGAGACAACTTCCTCCCTTTGCAGGTGATAGGTGATATCGCCTTCGCCTCCCACCGCTGCACTGACAGCGGACGCAGCTCAACGGTACAGGAGCACCTGGGACAAAAGTCTCAAATATCTGCCCTCAGGCTTGCACCACATCCCCTGGGGATGAGTCGCCATGCAAAAGAAAGGAATTCTTCCTTATTTAGTCACACAGGAAAACATTATTCAAAGCCAACGCTGGCTTTACATTTAACCAGGGAATTAATTAGGGAACGGTGATTAAGAAAGGAGAGGCCTAATGGAAAGACTGCGTCCTCCCCTCCCCTCTGAAAATACTTAAGTAAAATAAAGTGGGGTAGAATTATAGCCTCACTCCTTCCCACAGCCACTGCAGCTTACATCCTGAAAAATACTTAGCTTTTTGGTTTGTACCCAATAAATCACAACGAATCAGCTCTTTAAGGAAATGAGGAATGGAGTAGAAAAAACGCATACGGTTACAGAGCTCAGGCTGAGGTGGCAACAGACCCTGCAGCAATAAAAAAAAAAAACAAAAAAAAAAGGAAAAAAAAAAAGAAAAAGGGAGACAGAAAGGATGGTTTTGTCCAGACTAACAACAGATTTTAAAATTCGCCACTCAGGAAATCTCAGACCTTAAGACACACAACTGTTCCCAACAAGCGCTTGGTTTTAGATTAACGGCACGCGTCTCACCTACTCCTCCCGGCCACCGGGAACGAGTAGCGGAGGATTTAGGATCCCTCTCCCGCTGGCCCCCCCTGTAACTCGGAAAGACTAAGGGGAAACAACCCCCCGGGAACCGGCAAGTCCCTCGTGCGACGGAAGAGGCCGGGCGGGCGCGGGGCCGGGGAGCCAGCCCCCGTCGCCCGAGGACTAGCTGGCTTCAAGCAAGACAGAGCTGATCAAAGCCTTGAACGATCTTGAAGGTACTGGGGTGACTGGCCGCGGCGCCCTCCGAGGCGCGCCGATGGGACCTAGCACAGTGGCTGGCTGCCTAGAGGGAGGCTCGCAAATGCCAGGGGACTGGATTTCCTTCTCCACTTTGCTCGGAGAAGACGACGCTAGAGACCTGCTTTTATTCTTTTTTCCCATCGCGTGATGGACGTTTTATCGTATTTGTTCATTTCCATTCGCAGACTCTACTGCTCTGAGGCTGTTCGGCAATCTTCACCCAGCAATTTTTGTGCTGTGCCTAAGTGCTGTTTAACACCTATTTTAAAATTACCGTGCAGACGCGTCATAATCATAACCTTGCTTTCAGTTTCCATCCGGTACCCGAAACACATTTGAATGAAGCTACAAGAGCGTGCAAAATCCCATCTAGCTCCTTCCGAATACCTGTCTGTGGCTATAACTTAGATGAACTCTGCTCTCTCCCTCATTGAGAGATGATCACAGCATATAACCAGCACATGTAATTTCATAAAATATGACAGCGCTTTTATTCATTCAAGAAAGGCCTATACCTGAGATCGCCTATCAACTATGTTTCCTCTCGGCTCCTACGGAGACAATTTAGTCTAGATGCCAGGCTGAAATTACTGGCAGAGTAGTAATGGGAAACTCACAGCATGGATACCAACATAGTACAATATTTGGCTTATGGACGAAAGATGTTAAGGTTTCTAACCTTTTCTGTGCATAATAATATCTTAATTGTATATTTGATTTCAATAAAAAATTCAATTTCACAGCAGGAAACATTCATTCCTATTGCCACAACAAAATGTTCCTCATCTTAATTTGTTGCAAATAGCCGCTGTTTATTGACTAACCTCTAATTTCTTTGCTACTATAATAGCGTTTGCTTTTCTTGGGGACTAATAAGAAACGCTAACCTGACAACACTCAAAACGGATAAAACTCTGGAGTAAAACACAAGTAATAACGGCAAGAGCTTCATACTCTGCTGCTGCCATCATCTAGAGAAGGAGGCCAAATTAAATCAGCTCTGTGAATACTGTAGGATTGGAATTGATTTAGTTCCTTTAGGAGAGGACGTGGACGCCTAGTCTCTCGTACTTTTTAATCTAAGGTTTCTTTACTCAGACTACAGCTAGCAGTGCTAATTAGGATGAAATGTAATGCAGTTTCATGAGGAAAATTTACAATAGTCACCATGTGGAGGCCAAGCTGGACTCTCAGACATTTCAATAAGAGGGACTTGGGTATTTAAATATTTAAGGGCTTGTCTACAACAAGGAGTTCTAGCTCACACTGAGTTGCAATGTATTAACTGTTACCTATTAGATGAATACAATCGCTGCGTCTACATGACCAGATGCCTCCTACTGCAGTCCTAATAATTGCTTCTACAGAGCAAGGACTTCCTTTAAATTGAGTGCTCAGCTTTTTGAGTAAGCATCCTCTCGCTATTTCTGCCACTATGGAGCCCCACACAACGTAATACTTTTCTTCCAGCACATTGCCAGACACAGCAGACAAAAATAATATGAAACACAAATTGAACTTTCTGTGATTCGTATTGCATTATTTCATGAATGGAGGCTATATAATTAATGTTCATGTTTGAGAGCCATTCCTTCATGCAACTTTCAGTACTGAATCTTCACAGAGCGCTCACAAGCTCTTTTTAAAAAGTCCTTATTTTCACCAAAATTGTAAATAAAAATAATTTTTAGTTAATTGTATAACACAGTCAAAAGTTGTTAACATTTTGGGGTATAAGATAGCTAAACGCGTTCCATGCGAAATAATAACACAAGCTAACCCAGCAAGCTTCACGGCAACACAGATTCACTCAGATGGAAAAATGTGGCCTTGTGCTATACTTTCAGTGTGGTTTTCTTCTTGGTCACTCTCCTTGTTGGTTAGGACTTGCGATGCAGCTGCAGAAAACCTCACATCTGAGCTTGAGGTTTTTAAAAAAGACTCAGCAACTCAGGTCTGGAGGAGCAGAGCAGCAGCAGTGCAGAGTCCACAGCTCTCTGGGACCTGTGTAACGAGCATGATCCTAGAGAAGGAGCAGACAGCTGAGACTGGGTAAAGACATAGGCAAGCAAGTGGCCCACTCTTTTTTGAGCTCCAAAAGTTGCCCCTTCATCTCCCTGTCCTCGACCATGAGCTTAGCAAGCAGCCAGCCTTTGCTCAGTTACAGCGATGCCTTAGTCTGTCAGCTGTTACTTCTCTCTCCCGGTTGTCTTCCTTCAGAGCCTCGTGAAGGCCCACACAACCCTGAGCGTTGTGAGGAGTTATCCATTCAGATCCTCTTTTTCTAACCTTCTCCCTCTTAATCTGCCAGCCATTGGAAGGTTGTGCTCGGTTTTGGCTTTGAGCACTGCATCAGTGCAAGTGTATTTCCCACGATCACCAAGAAAATGCTGTGCAGTTATTGTTCTTTAGCTGGGTTTTAAAGACCAAAAGTAATTAATTTGCCTTCCACTTTGAAATACTATCCCTATAGCTTCTTAGTAGCATTAAGAAACTGCAAGAACACTAACATCTAGACCAAATAAAGACTCAAAAAAGAAGCTCCAAAAATCAAAGTGCCAGAACACTCTCCATGTCATTTGCACACAAACTTGAATCCTTGCTTCAACAAGAAGAAAGTGCCCCCTCCTGCCACTCAGAGGACCTAACCCAAAACTCAACCAACCTCCTGGGTACCTAGGTCACAACACCACCTTTGATGCTCTGTTATAGGTGCTTCAGTTCAGTTCAGTTGTTTTTAAAGCTGGAGCCAAGTTTCTTTTTTTCAGTTTCCTTCATTTATACCAAAAATATTGCAGTAGGATGAGCTCTTCTGTGTAGTAGGCATTCGTATCTTAAAAAGGAAGATATTGAGCACCTTTGCTAGATTGCTGGTCATGTAGCTGGTGATTGCCTCATGCACTGAAGTGGCGGGTGAGTGGGCAGAGAGAAAATTGCTTTTGAAGAGCCCTGATGATGCTGCACTGCTGTGACACACTGGGGTGAATGCTAGAGGGACTCTGCAAAGGATTGCAAGGTAAAGCCACCTATGCTAGAACGAGCTCTGCTTTGGACTGTTACAGTAGTAATACAGGTCTTTTTGCACCTTAAAGTCCCATAGGTGTTTTCAGAAAGTTCACTGCAAGGTAAATAAACGTTGATAATGATTGCGAAGAACTTCAGGGATTAACAGTGTCCTGCTTTTCATGTCACTTTACTACCTCTATGACTTTTCACATGCACCTAAACTAACAAGTATTTATTGCCTAAATACTATGCTTTCTGCAAGAAAAAAAAAGGCTAGATAGCATGCTATTAATATCTTTTAACACGTAACAATAAAGAGCTACGGCATATACATCGTAGTGTTATGAAGTGCTGTTACCAAGACTGTCGTGCAATGCTATGAAAGCTAAACCTCAGCGAAACCACAAAGTAAACTATTTTAAATGGTATCAACTGTTAGAGTAGTGAATCACTTACTTTCATGACAAGATTTTATCATTTGAATCTAGCAGGTGAAGAAGAGTTGTGGAGGGAATATAGCAGTGTAAGTTTATCATTCAGAGCACAAGGTTGCAGTGCTACAAAGGCAGGGAACGTAACAGACCTAGACCAGGAAATGGAAAGGGGAAGAGATTTCTGTGCGCCTGGACGTAAAGAGTTCTTAGTTTCTCTTTTTTGTTGGTGATGTGCATTTTGTAGTTCTTACTAGCAGACACCCCTCTAAGGGTGGCTGACATTTTGAGATGAATTGTGGTTATCAGTCTGGACTATGAAATGGAAGAGATGAGCTTATAGAGAAACTTTAAATTCTTTTAGTGTTAACATGTGGTATTTAACCTTCAGTCGCACATGCTCCAAACCTATTGCAATCATTATTTTGAACATACAAGCAAAAAGATTCAAACCTGGAAGCTCTCCAGGCTCATCCACGCCCATCCTGGCAGTATCGACCTGGAGAGTTGGTACACATAAGCACAATACCAGGTGCATATGACAGCACCACTTACCTGTTGTGGCTCACCCCCCAGAGCACTTCAGTAGAGCATTAACTCCCAGTACCCCCACACCTCTCCTTGATTAAATAACAAAGAGATTTTGGCTCTGGTTTACATCATTGGATTTCTTGTAAAATGCTTGCCACCCTTTGTTTTTGGTCAAGAACTGACGAACATGCAAGGCTTCACCTTGCATGGTCTCCCTTTTACAATCAGTTTGGATACACCCCTGCAGCAACCATTCTTCTCCAGGGCTCTCAAAATACCCATCTCGCCTTGGGGAGCAAAAAAATCCAGATTGTACACGGCCATACTGCAACACTGACGGCTCTGTTGTGCCAATGCTGACTTGCGCCACGCAACCACAGATGACATCACCTACACCAGCAGCTCGGCAGGAGGCTGATCTACAGAGCTGTGGGACAGCAAGAGGAGTGGAAGCGCGCAAAGCAACATCCCTAGTCTAACAGCAAGCAATGCCAGTTAGCACCAGGAGGATCAGGAAATTACCATTCCTTTTCTTTGCCATAACCATTAGTCTGCCCCAGCTTAAGTTCCCTGAGTCACTATAATCTAAATCCAGTTATAGCATCATTTTTCCACATACATGAACTTCAGTATCAGCTACATCCACTCCTGTGGACCTGTCCAAGCTCCTTGTGCAAATGAGTCCCTTAGATACTTTTGAAAATTATACACTTTATAGTCACATGACTCCAAAAAGCATACAAACCTATAAACTTTTGGGCCTATTGTACTACTACTTGAACTGCAGAGAATATTCACCGAGTAAAAACATAGGTATTTAAGATAGAAGTAACATCAAACACTGGAGTTAAGTTTCTATTATGTTTACTAGAACAATTAAACTTGCAAAACCAAACCATTTCATAAACCACCAAATAAAATACCATCCTATCACCCTTCTAGGAATCCCTTTATGATTATTTGAAAGAAAAACAAAATAAAAACTTATTTTATTGCCAGTCTTAATCTCCTGTAATTTAATGAACAACAACTTTTGCAAGGAACTGTCATTCAAAGAAAACTTATTAATAGAAAACTCTAATGCAATTTCACATTCTGAAAATGAAGAGAAAAAAAATAAATGGAAGAATTGAATATGAGAATGTTTACACTCAGCTTTCATTATGGAACATATTAGCATGTTTATTAATCTATCTTCAAAGAATATAAAAGTAGTAATTTCCACAGAAACGGAAGTGTTCTTCTGAAAACAGCAGATCACACACAGACATTTACACGTTAATATAAGCAGCTTCCTTATTCACACACTGGCAGATTCACAAGCTACGATATCCAGCGCTGTCAGAAACATTGGCATGTGGGTGGCAAAGAAGTTCAGCAGCAAGGGGACTTTGTTGATAGACACATAAGTGCACAGTGATTTTACACACCTAAAAGTTTATACGCCAGCTGAGAGAAGGTTCTTGAAGGATACTGATGGCTGTCAAAACGCTGGTCAAACACTTCAAGTTGAAGTTCAGACTGAGACCCACAAGTGACATCATCCTTCCTATATTGTGGCTTAATATTTTTCTATGCACCTTCATTTACAAAAAGGTAAATCGATATTACAAAATCAAAGGACAACTGGCTTAGAAAACGATACATAGCAGTAATCAAATTTAAAACAAAAACCTATCCAAAAGCTTTCCACAAAGTCTGTATATTTATACAGAAGCACAGGTTACTGAAAGAAGCCACCTGAGAGGTTAAAGGAGCCAAAAGAACATCTTTGATGATTCCTGTTCACCAAACTAAATCGGCTAGGGGACTGAGGGGCTCTTTCCTTGAAGATCTGTTTGCCACAAAAGCAGTAAAGAAAACCCAACAATGATTTTAATTTAAATTGGAATAATTACAAAATTTACCCAAATAATAGTCAGCCAACAATGAGAATTTGGGGGAAAAAAATGAGGAATCACTACCAAAATTAACAAATTATTTTACTTTAGCATTTAGCATCGAGGTCAGCTGTTATAATGAACTATCCAAGATAGTAAACTATGAGAGTATTTATTGAAATAGAATAGAATTTACTTAATAATATTAATTAAAGAATCCAACAAAATTTTAATTAAATAATTTTAAATTAATTATCTTTTAATAATTAAAAGTAATGGCTAAATTAATTACCTGGGAAAAGAACGTGACTGAAAATTGGTCACATAAATTGATTTCTGCAGATACAAGTTCAGTTGGAGGGTGTTTTTTTGTTTCGTTTGTTTGGTTTTTTGTTTTTTTTTTGTTTTTGTTTTTGTTTTTTTGTTTTTTTTTTTTAAGTATTTCCACTTCTCTAGCAAGGATGAAAAGCTTATAAGGGAACTAGAGACAAACAATTTGGTATACGTTTTTGAAAAATCATAAAATGTGCATATTTAAAATTTCTCAGCAATAAAGTTACATGTTCTATAGAACTGTTTTCTCTTAAAAAAGAAATAAAAAAACAGATACCTGTTCATATTTCAGACAGAATCACATAACAGTTGAGGTTGGCAGGGACCTCTGGAGAGTGTCTAATCCAAATCCTGAGTCAAAGATGGTCAGCTAGAGCAGGACAGTGTCCAGTAAAGTTTTGAATATCTCCAAGGACAGAGCATCTCCACAACCTCTCTGGGCACCCTCTGCCAGTGCTTTACCCGTCTCACCATAAAAAAAAGGTGTTTCTTATGTTCCAATTGAATTTCCTGTGTTTCAATTTGTGTGCGTTGCCTCTCGTCCTGTTATGGGAAACCACTGAGAAGAGTCCGCTCCATCTTCTTTACTCTCCTCCCCCGTCAGATGTTTATACACACTGAAAAGATCCCCCTGAGCCTTCCCTTCTCCAGGCTGAGCAATTCCAGTTCTCTCAGCCTCTCCTTGTATGAGGGATGCTCCAGTCCACCTAATCATCTTTGTGACCCTTTGCTGGACTCGCTCCAGTAGCTCCATGTCTCTCTTGCGCTGCGGAGCCCAGCAATGGACACAGGGACCAGATGCGGCCTCACCAGGGCTGAGAAGAGGGGGAGGATCACCTCCCTCAACCTGCTGGCAATGCTCTGCCTAATGCAGCTCAGGGGATACTATTGGCCACCTTTGCTGCAAGGGTGCATTGCTGGCTCACGGTCAACTTGTTCACCAGGAGGAACCCCGGCCTGCTCTAGTGCATGGGGTAATCTCTCCCCAGGGGCAGGACTTGGCACTTCCCTCTACTGAACTTCATGAAGATCCCCTCTGCCCATCTCTCCAGCCTGTTGAGGTCCCTCTGAATGGAGGGCAGCCCTCCGGTGGATCAGCCACTGCTCCCAGTTTGGCATCATCAGCAAACTTGCTGAGGGCGCACTCTGTCCTCCAGGTCATTAAAGAAGGTGTGAAACCGTATCGGTCCCAGTACTGACCCCTGGGGCACACCGCTAGTGACTGGCCTCTAGCTGGACTTCATGCCACTAACCACAACCTTTCAAGCCCCACAATCCAGCTGGTTTTCAATCCACCTCAGATACAATAATATCATACAGACAGACACACAATAATTGGATTTATAAGACGGCGTCTGCCTAAGACATTCAGAAGCCATTACAATTGATATACAGAAACACACCAATTACAGCAATAAAAACAGAGAAGAGGAGGAAGAAAGAACAGAACACTGAATGAGAAGCTAGAACAGATTTTAAACTCAATTTAATTATTTTCTATTCCAATCCATGCTGAACTGTGCTTGAAGGGAATGACAACAAATTCATTCTAAACCATATTTATGACATACTTTTAGTCCCAGCAGAGAATGGTTATGAGTTTCCTTGATACCAAAGAGCAAGAACTTTAAAATCCTGTTGCATTTTTCAAAAAGAGAAAGGGATATTCTCCTTTGTGTCCTGCATTGCATCAGCCTTTCCAGCACTACAAAACATGGAATGGTTGCTAGGTTTTCCTTTAAAGTCACAATAGTATCAGTACTTAATCATTTTATGAAGGAGCTTGAATATGCAACTTCCTTTACAAGAACAACTCAGATACAGCCTGTATTACTTTTTAAAGTGAAGGATACAAAGTATATTTAGAAGACTAATAATACTCACTTCAAAAAAGTGTATTTAAGGCTTCCATTTATTTAGCCTCAGAGGTCTCCTTCACTGTAGTATCTGGACATCTCACCCCCACTGGCATATTTCTCCTCGCAACATCCTGTAAAGACCCACTGACCTCGCTTTAACGCATGGAGCACGTAGAAAGAGGAAAGCCAGAATCCAGCTTCAGCTCAGTTAAGCCATTTAGAGGCTGGACTCCTGGTCTAAAGTTCTCTCTACAGTTAATAGAGATGGTAATTCAGCTGCTTCAGGTCAAATGAATTGCTCTCATGGGGAACCACTGACTACATTCAAGAGTGAAGCTAGATGCCTAAGCTAAATTTAGGTGAAACAAATCCCTCCCTAAGCACAGGAGGGATACGTTTGTCATACATGTTTGCCAGAAAGCATATTCAGGAACTGTCTTTCTCTCGAGTCCTAACCACAGGGATATTCCTTCCATTGATTCAATATAACATTATTTCTAATAAAAAATGATAGCCTCAAACTCTCCAGCTTCATGAGATCATCATATATGGCAGTCAGCCTCACAGGTGTAATGGCAACAGAGAGTTTAAAAGAGCCCAGGAAAACGCCGGTCTGGCAAAATCCTGCCACCACACGAATACAAATAGCAGCACTGAGCAGGCACCACAAACATTTAGCAGTGCTCCAGGCAAGCTAATATGCTCTGCTTCTCAAAAGGGCTAATTAAGAATGATCCAGCAGCCTGAATCTTGCCCAGTATCCTTAGCTCCCGGTGTATAGCTGTGAAAATCAGATCTGCTGGCCACAGTACGAGCTCCTGGTAGCCCAGAGCGACTTCCACCTCAGGGGATGCAAGAACGGAGGCACACGTTGCGCTCAGAAGGATACAGGCACTGCAAGCCCACCCTGAACCCAGGCAAGCTGATAGGAGAGGACATCTCTAATGTAACGTCAGCATCTCCTGCACACAGGTCTTTCTCTTCGAGCAGTACGCTCTTAACATGCTCAAATGCTGCGTGCAGGGCCATGACCCAAATTAGTGTTGCACTACACTTTTGGATCAACATTAGCTTTGCATTTATAATATTTTCAATGAAAGGCAAAAGAAGTAAGATTCTCCACAAGGCTATATTAATGTAAACATATTTGAAAGGAGATACTTAGCTACAAAAGTATTTACTGTTTTCAATGACAATGAATAGCTGCTTCATCCTTAACATTAGGTTAGTCTATCCTTACTGGTTCAGCTAAACCAACATACCCCAAAAATACAGCTGCACTTTTTACTGTGGTCTGAGTCAGATCTGAGCCAACCTTGCAAGAAAAAGCCATTATGTGACATTTACATAGTATTGAGATCACTCTGTGACAACTAAGAATAATGAGGTAAATTAAGGGCAGATGGAGGTTGAGGCTTTCCTCTAAATGTCCTTAATTTTGTAGGTTTTAGACATACCGTCTCCTGAACCTCAGTGCAATTTTAGTTTTACTATTTGTGATATTTATAGCTCCCATTTATATAAGTAATATGTAATTTTAATGCAGGTCTAATAGTTCCAACTGCCATTGACACAGATTGTAAAATGAAAAAAAGAAGATACCTTGTTGAGTAAAATACTGTTTCTTTCCTGCCACCATAACCGCACTAATACAGTGGGTTACTGTCTTATTTGGATTCCAACCTTGTCCACACTTCAAAGATGCTCCCAGGTGAAGAGAAGCAGGGCTACGCTATTGATCTCCCCTAACCTGTAATGTCTGTGTCACTCTGGTCCAGGGTGACTGACTGAAATGCATGTTTCTTTTTGAGAGAGGTAAGAGAGCCACTGATTGCCTTGAAGAAGTACATGATGATGAAAGGTATGAGACAGGAGTAGACCTTGGGAAATGTCAAGGGAGATCACAGTCAAAATTGCCTTCTTTATCCAGAATAAATAACAGCAGTTGTGGATTACATGACCGTAATTCTATTGAGGAGGTCTGGTCGCATAAATCATGACAAAGACGACTTGAGAGTCTTTAAAAAACAAGGAGGTTATTTGTATTTTTTAACTTATTTTCTGCGCTTCCCAGATACAGGCTCTACAGATATTTACATGGCTATCATCAGTGCAGTTCACTCCTTCAATGCAGTATTTTTCTCCGCCCTGTTTATGCTCTGTCACCCCCCTTCACCTTTTCCTTTCCATCCTCCCATCTGCCGTAAATGACAGACTGCTACCATCCACCCTATTCTGTGTTCACTGCTTCCATGGAAACGTCCCTTACAGCTGTGGCACATCTGCTTTGAGATCCGCCTTGAAGATTTTTCCTAAGGCCCTTTCTTGCTTTCAACATTGCTGAAAGCGCCTGTGTAAGGAGAGCAGCAACTCCTGGAACCTCGTTACCATCTGAGGCTTGACCTGGAGCCCTGGCAATTGGCAAAAGCTCCTTAGCTTCAGCTTCAGCCCAACTCTGATTTCTACTGGCTTTCCTCTTTAAAATTACTGCCAAGTGACGCAAATGAACAAATTAGTTACGCTATGCCAGTGCTACCAATAAATGGGCCAGCAATTCGGGATACCTCATTTCTGGTACACTGGATTGGTTCACAAAATGGAAATCAACACTGAAAGAGGGTTTTGGAAAAATCAGCAGCAATGGGTTCAACTGTTGAAAATAAGGAGTCCTCAAGAAAAGCCAATCCGGTTTTGAACATCCTGACACATTTCCTCATTAACAACAACAGTATTTCCACCAATTCCATTGATTGTGAATTATGCTTCGCTTGGCACTAGTAAATGCGTCGGAATACTTCTCAATAGAACTTCAATGTCAGTGCAAGAAGGGCCATCAAACACATTGGAAAAGCAAGTAAAAAACTAGAAAATATATTTTTTTCTAATCTCTTCCAGCTTTCACCCTCTTTCCGACATTTATTCTCTCTCTCACTAGGTGTTGCTGCAAAAATACGAGGTTGAGAGTTTTAAGTGGAAGTGTGACTTTAATTTTCTATGTCCTCCTGTGCAATATAATGATCCAGACAGATTTTTGTATTGCATTCAAATAACACTAAAAGGCCTGTCAAATTCTTCCTATTTTCAAATGCTTTGTATGGAAATAGTTGGTGCATATATTTTTAAAATAGTAAAAGCGGTAAAACAGAAGAAAAGGCATAAAGATTTCTTACTTTCTTTTTTAACACATATTTCCCAAATGAACGAATAAAACTGCACAGATTAATCAAATGAAAAATACAGCTATCACTATGACTTCCCTGCTTTTTCTGGTTGAGTTGCTCCCAGATACCCCTTTCTTTCTTTTATATTGGGATATTGGGATCCTTGTGCTATTGCTTTGATTTTTTTTTTTTTTAAAGGAGAGACAAACATGAAAAGGTCTAAACCAGAGACTGCATTACTATTCAAGAAACGTTATACGAAACAACCTCTTGCATTGCTAATACTTTATCATTCATGCAAACCATTTAGTGTGAGAGACAAAAGCAGCATATATACATCTAAACAGCTATGTATGTCAAATAGATATCAGTTCTAGAGAACAAACCGCACAGAAAAAAAGCAATCAAGCAAAGCAACAGAGAAAATGAATGAAATGAAGAACTTGCATCTATTGATGGCAATGTCTTACAAAAAGGTTTAAAAAACTGGTTTTACAATTTCTTGTTTTCACATACTTTGAAGAGAAGCAAGAAATAACTCAAAGGTTGTATTGAGTGGGATGGTTAAGGACTGTATAAAAGAAGAAATGAAATGTCAGTATTAAGGCCCCAGTTCCTCTTTCTGTCCTTTCTCCATGCTCCCATTGATTGCAGTGAGGAATCTGCACATGCAATGACTCCAAAATGGGGCTCTAATTGCTTGTATTTTCAGCCTGATGCAAAGGTATTAACACTGAGAAATCTCCATTCATGCTAATGGGATCTGTATGGCAACGATACTTGTTTTTCTTCCCGACAATATTCCCCCGGGTTCCTCCTCTTTTGAGATCTGCTTCAACAGAACACTTCTGTCTTGTATTAAAATAGAGTTACGAAATTCATAACTAAACAGTACTGTAAACCATATTGTTTAATCTATGACTTCTTCTCTGACAAGTGTGAAAATGTGTGCAATATGACAGAAGGTTTGCTATAGTAATTACATGTTGTGATTGAATGATAGAGTAACAACCACAGAAATAACCGCCTTGCTGAAATTGCCGCAGAAGGTAAGTTGCTCCTGTGCAGTTTTAACTTACGTGCCATCTGTTTTGCCAGTTCTTTCAATGTTCCTTTAACTAGTTAAGGGATTTCATTGTTGTTCGCGTAGGCATTACTCCATTTTCTCTGACCTTTTGCGTGTTTCCTTTGGAAAGAGCGTTTCCCCCTGTCCCTCTCTGTCTTTCTCGGTCTCCCCTCAGCCCCCACCCCAGACTCACTCATCCGCCGCCCACATCTGACAGACCTACCGCACAGATTTCCTGAATTGTTGCCATGTTAGCTAGCAAAGAGGAGATTACATACGGGCAAAAAACGTGGGTCTCTTTGAGTATTTTCCAGTAGATGGAGACACATCCATAAAGTGATTGTTCCCCTTATAGCTGACGTTATTGACCACCAGCTCAAGAATAGCGTAGTAGTGTTCCAATGTTACTATTATATTCAAGACTTTTCAGTTTTGAGGGAAGAAATATATTCGGATAATAATCACATTGCAGATTTAAATTAAAACGCTAAATCAACTGCAGTATCGCACTAAGAAACGTCATTAACCTTAATAGATTATCAAGATCAAATATTCATATATTATTATTATATTAAACACTATATTTAAAACAAAAATCAAATTGAAGGTTAAAAAAAATTAGACCAAAAAAAGTTCCACTTAAAGTATGTGCATTGTCCCTTTTACAGTGAAAACCTATAATCAAATAACCCACACAACAAAACTGTGTTGTTATAGTGCGGCAGGGACAGTACTTCACGTTACCTCAACGACAAAAACGAAGGAGCCTTCAAAGGACGCTTGCAGGCGGACAAAAACCAAGGGATATCAAATGAAACCGGCACGTTGCAAGCTCAGAACAAACAAAAGGAGATACTTCTTCACATAAAGCACATCAGACGCCACACGAAAGTGTATACGAGCTGAAAAATCAATACTCTGAACTCACCTAAGAAGAAGCCGGCGAGGGGTTTAAAGGACAACGCCAGAACTCGCAGATCAGGGAGCCCCTGAGCTATGACTAGGCAGGAGCCAGGAAAGCGTTGTGACAACCGGCATTAAGCGCTTGCCCTGTCCTCACGCTGTTCGCTAAGCAGCGGGCCTCGGCCGCCTTAGAGGCGGGGTCCTGAGTTAGAGGGACGTTTGGTCGGACCCAGGATGGCCACTCTTACAGGCTTCAAAGCTCAGCTTCTGCTTAACTGTCAGGAAAAACTACGGAAAGCTGGCCAAACGTTACGAGTTTTTAGATAGGCTAAAATCTGTGAAAACAACGAATTATAACAGAACAGCAAGAATTGCCGAACAGGAGCCACAAGAGCAGCAAACAGCAGAGGTCCTTGAGCTGCTTGTGCTGGCTCGTGCGCACGTAGCTGGCGGAGGAGGAATACGCAACGCGTATCGCGCTCGTCAGGGCTACCCGTAAATGGGACTACAGAGCCTCCGTTTCCCTGCTGCGGTTGCCTCCAGCCCTACTGAAGATTTTCTCTCTCTGGCCTTCAGCTCGCCCACTGGTGTCTGCTGAAAGCACTGCTGTAGGAAGCTTTATGAAGGACTTCATCCCTGAACAATGAATGGCTCTCCAAGGATGACATATTTTATTTTTCCATTTACTGTTGCCCTTTTGCTTTATGACAAAATAAACATGTGGAGGAGGCACCTGTTAGATCCTCCTTTCAAGAGCATCTGGACTACACCAACTGTCATAATATTTTAAATATATGACAAATCTTTACTACTTCTATATCCGTCGCTATTCACTTCACTACTACTATATCCTTTTCGCAACTCAGTGTTCCACCTGGTAGCAACATTCAAATTATACAGCCCCCTAATAAAAATATAATTTATAGCCACAACATAAGACAGCTTAGCGTTTTATTTGCCTTTCCAGCCAGCACTGTTTTCATGAAGTGGTCCAAAGTCACTTTTAGAAAATGATTCCCCAAGGAGCTGCAATTGCTTAAGATCTCGTGCATGATTTAGTTATTTACATGATTCCACTGTGGATTTGGTAGTTTTTATCTAAAGATTTTGAAATTTTTATATAATGTCAGTCATCCTGAGTCATCAGCAAACTACAGCCCTATTTACTACTCATCTGAAAACATTGCTAAACATATTGAGCAAAACGGGTCCTGACACTGCCCCCTCCACCAATACTAGCCTCTTTCATCAAGAGATTTGATTTTTTATTCTTTTTATTCTCATCTACTAATTGATTTTTAATCCAGAACTTCCAACAGCCATCAACTTCTCTGTCTTTTGAAAAAAAAATATTGTCTGCTTGCAATAGATGATGCTCCTTGTTTTCTCAACCGTACCTGTCAACGAAAGGGAGGCTGTCACTGCTGCACAAGCATTCTTAGTCTAGATGGTGCCAGCCAGAAAGCATGAGGGTATCTGCGGGGCTACCAGACAGCACAGCAGCACAGCCGAGGCTGCCATCCTTTGAGCACAAAGCTGCCTCGCTTCTCTCTCTTAAATTGTTCCTTAAACCTTTTTCCTTTGAATCAGCATGGGGGGGGGGGGGGGGGGGGGCAGATAAACTGGTGTTATGCTGAGACCACTTCAAATCATGACAGCTAACACTACCTATTTGGTGTACTCCTGCCCTTTAAACAGTGCTCTTAAACACCAACAGCAATAAAAACAACCACCACTGTGATTGATTTGGTCTCTTCTGTTGACGAGGTCAGTAAAGACAACCCATAAATTCTTTATGGACCTAAAAGTAGAACATTAAAATATACAGATTAAGCTAAAACCACTTAAATAATATAATTCAGGATCATGGTTGCCAATGCATCCATAACTAATGTGTTTTTCTGTACTAGAACAGGTACAGTCACAGGTACAGTGTATTGGTGCAGTACAGAAAAGGCCGACTCCATAATGCAGCATATAGAAAAAAATATATGTGATCTGCCAAACTGTAGCCACTTCTCCCATCTATGCCTACAGCTGCCATCATTCAGGATACTGAAGGACAGGACAGGTTACAGGACACCGGTAGCAGGCTGCTGTTTATAGCAAAGCCTTGTCTGGGAATTGTAACTTTATGCCAAATTCAGGGAAACTGGAGGATGATGAGGGGTAAAAGGTGAAAGCTCATGAAGATACAAGCTTGGCTCTCAGGACACTTGAGGATTAAAGACATTCAAAGAGCATTTGTCCCGCATACACCATAAACCGTAAATCTAGCCAGTGGATTTAATTTTAATGCAAATACTCCAAGAACAAGCAAGCAATGAACCCAGTTCATGAAATACTAGCATGCCTCTTCTGCAAAATCATTTACCTCTCTTCATGTAGCTGCTTGGAAAAATGAGAAGAGGGGAGGGGGGGGTAAAGGGATGAGCCCCACCTCAAAGCTTTTTAGATAATTCCCAGGAAGCAATTTAGACTCTTGTATTAGGAGTACATAATGGAAGAGAATGCTTTTAGGTTTTACTTATTTCCTTCTACAATCGAACGTCAATATGAGCTACATCATGCTTCCTTTTCAACTATCGCAAACATTCATATGCTGAAAACGTTACTAATTATTATAAAATTCTGCACACCAGAATATTTCACACTTTCAAGAAGAACTTGCAGATAGCACTGAACACGTACCAGCAATATTCTCTAACAACAAGGGACATCCTTGCTAAGTTATCACTTTGACCATCTCACTCCTGGTGAGATACTCTTAGTGATTTTAAAGACACATCCACCCGAACTACCGAGTTATGCAACGCTTATTGTTGTGATCATGATTACCCTAGAACAGTTTACTCTTCCTAAAGTATTTGGTACATTTTCCTCCACATCTTCACAAATTTACTTTGTTTCTAATTATTTAAATGCAAAAATAACTAATAAGTCGTAAGTTCTATTTCAGCAAAAAGTGACAGACAAATGTGATACTGTTACCCATTCAAATCCATTTGTAATTATCTAAATCCTGAATCTGGAGTATGAATTCCTGCAGGAAACGCAGAATAACCTGAAAAGCTCTCTCTCATCCTAACTAGAATAATGCAACTCTTCTTGCCTTAACCAAACCAATGGAAAAGGATCCACCTGTGGCAGGGGCCTGCTATTGCCAGTGTATTTCACACAGAATGCATGGAGAGCGCTGGAAAATGATACAATGCTCCCAGAGAGCCCCTAGCCCTTGGCCAAAACAGCACAGCTTGCAGGATCAGACTGGAATAATTTGGGATACGGAAGGGCTGCATTTCCAGTACTCGCTTCTTCTGACACTGAAGCTGCTCTATGGTGAATTATGAAGCCTGAAACACTCGATTTTTGCAATATTGGCCTTTATTTAGTAGAAATAACGATCTACTCAAATAAAAATAATAGGAAAGGAGTGCACATCCCTTTCCATAATTGTTGCTGCTGTTGAGAGGAAGTCAATTATGTCCCACATGGGACTGTCAACGGTTGCATCTATGCACTGTATTCAGATCCCGATAGCATTAAAAACATTTTACTTTAGCTGCCTTTGTGTTGGTATCATGCTCATTTCACATGTTTGGAGTGCACAGTGGTACTTCAGCCACAGAAAATATGATTTTCAGTCCCACCGCTATGTTCACTTCTTTCCTGATAGAGGATAAATGAGGAAACTAAACTGAAAGTGAATTATACACGCTGTGTTCACATACGCCTTGTCCTATATTCTACCAAAATTTAAGGACAGCCAACTAACACAATGGTATAATAAATACGCCAGCAAACTTGTTGCACATCTGGAAATCCTGCAGAAATACAGCATACAAAAGCCATTTCCTGAAGCACTTCCAGCAGAGGTTCCTTCCTCTGTATAGACATTGCCTATCTAGTTTTCAGTCACATACAAGACAATCTTAACCTGACCCTATAAAGTAGTCCTTGCATAAGCCACTATTTTTCACATTTTAAGAAAAATAGATCTATCAGAACTGCAGCAACAGCCTTAGCTGAACCTACCCTAAACTAGCAGCAAATTTCCTCCGAGCTACTGTCTCAAGTAGCCCCTTACTGAAAGACCTAGTCAGAATTTCTGAGGATTTAAATGCTACAAATATGCCACCCGAAGGAATCTATTTGCAGCATGCCATAATTAGAGATTTTACTGGCTCTGTAAAACCTGTGAGACCCAGGAAGGCTGCTGTATATTCTTGACTGAGATGACTTCTCTGTCAGGTAACTATTTACATATAAACAGACTTTGTTATAGAGCATCCCATGACATTAAAGATAGAGGCTGAGACAAGTGGCTGAGAATCTGTTTTCAAACACAAACACATTTGAAGCTGGCAAAGCATGTCTTTCAGCACACTGAACAAGTTTTACACAGCCATCTCTACCCCTTGCACGTTTTTAGAAAGGTAAGCTCTCTGAGCAACTAACCAGATCATATAAAATGGAAAACATCTGAAGGGGAGTTCTTGGGAACTAATATAAAAAAACTCTGCATACAACGATAGGCTTAAAATATTTTCTTAAGGCTGCTGATACAGACATTCAAAAGTCACAAAACTCTACAATTATTGTTCGCACCGTCCTCCATTTGTTTTCTCTCCTTTACATATATTGTTTATAATCAAATGATTACTGCTTTTCTTCCTGCTAAGCCCTATCTCATTCAATTTGTAAAAACTCCACCCAAGTCATGAGCAAGAATTGCGTTATTTTAAGTATCTTCTGAAGGATGTGCCTTGCCTTCTAGGCTTGACTCTCCAAATCATGGAAACCATGATAGCTATCATGCCACATTCACTAAAGAGGATTTGTGAACAGCCAGACCCATCAGTGGTACGAGCTCGAATTGGATTCAGATGGACACATGACTCCCTTTCTGCTGAAGCAGCCAAAACATCAGCTAGAAGGTTTATGTTGGCTTTGAGCTCGCTATACTGTAACAGGCAGCCTCTAATCCAGCAAAAAATTAGTGAGGCACAGAAAGGTAAGCCATAATACGACAAAGTCTTCAAAATTCAGCCCAAGTAATGATTTTATTCCAGAACAGTGTTTTTTAACACATGGCTGTGGCAGCCTTACTGCCGTAATGAGAGCCTTCAAAATAGATTTACTATATCATCAAACTACAGCTGAAGTAGGAACAACTTCAGTTCCTAATGTGGAGTTTTCAAATCTGGGGGAAACAAACAAAAAAAACCCAGTATCTGAGTTAGACATAGAGCTGCCCAACTCATCTCCTTTTTGTGATGCTTGTTACGGCTGAGGAAAAATCTGAACGTTTCTTTTGATCACGAAAGAGCTTTCCTTACACCTAGCTCTTCAGAGCATGATCAGAAGAACAAATTTTGGAAGCAGCACATAGCTATGCTTCCGGCTTGGCTGACCGAGAGGACAATCCTGCTGTGCAACAGCTGGTGACTGCATTGTTTGATCACCAGCCCAGCCACCTCTGCCAGTCCCAGCAGCGACGAGCCTGATGTCCTGCATGCAAACAGACAGCGGCAACTCCATGGAAGCACGCTTCTCGCAGAGCCCCAGGCTTTCTTTCCAGGCTCAGGGTCTGAGCGCTGACCCAGCACTAGCTAGCTCACAAAAACTAACAGTATCACATAAACTGAGGTGCTAAGGCTGCAAGCAAAAATGCTCAATGTTGGCGAAGTTGCTCCGTTTCTCACTTCTGCTCAGTGTGAGTTATAGAGCTGCCTGGTAACAAGAGATAGTTTTCCCATTTTCTGCTATTGAAATAAATTATTTCTTTAAAACGTTGAAATATTTACTCAAAAACTATGTTCCAAAGAATGTGATCAGATGCATCTCCCACAATATCTGTGACACTCTGCAACCTATAGATTTTCTATTTCTCCATAGTTAAGCTCATGTTCATCAACTGCTTATTAATGGGAGCCATATCACCTACCTTTGTATACTGAACAGTGTAATACAACCGCGAGATGTGCTTTTCGGTCCGACATTCTATAACCCCTGGTGACAGCGTGTTAAAGAAAGTATCTAGCTGTTTACCAAACAAAAAAAAAAACAACATTTTTTCACCTATTAAAAAGAATATAGAGGTCAGAAACTTGAGGATGTATTTGCATTTCAGTATGCTCCCAAGTGCAAGATTAAATAGCTTTTGTTTTTGCTACCCAGATCTTCATTAAATATTCCATTTCAATTTGTATCCTTGAAGCAATGACATCATACTGTATATCCATTTTTGGTTGGAGGAAGAAAAAACAGAACATCCTACTGGGATCTAATTACCACAGCTGGATTATGTTCTATCAAACAAATGCTCGTAGACTTTCTCCTTCACTGTTTCTTTCTGGAAAAGACCTCTAATATCCTTTCTGAAAGCCTCCCACATTAGCTGTAGTCTGCTAATCAAACTTTGTAAAAAGTGCAGAAATAACCTTGTGTGCTCTATCCGTGAAAGAGTTTTGTGAGTTTATATATCTTGAAAATAACAACATGAGCAATTTTTTCAGAGAGCTCGTATTCTCAGCATAATCTGCCCTCACTGATCAGCCCAAGCCTGGGGCTTTGCAGAGTCATTTTCATTATGCAATAAATCAGCAACATGACCCAGGTACATTAGTAATATAATCTTGTTAGCTTACAGAAAAAATGAAAAAAAAATTATTAATGCCCAGTTTAAGAAGAAACAAACAGCCACAGGCAACTTCTTAGCTCAGCAGTCCCCAAGTCTGCAAAGCGTCCGCCAACACTGCAAGGTGAAGTCAGGGATTGGTTCCTGTACCACAGCAGATGGGGAGTCCTGTCCCGAACAAACAGCCAGAGTCACAAACCAAAGAATAAAAGGTGATGCAGTGATGGAACTAGAGGGCTCCTGCCAGAAAGACTGTTTTATTGGATTTTCTCTGCACAGCAAACCCCATGGCTAAAAGGTCCCATCCACCTATTTCCTCTTATGGTGATACCCACAACTGTTTTTCCGTGCTCTCCTCATCACCGATACCCAAGTCTACCACCAGTACAAGTATCTCCTGCATTTGCAGATAGGACTTTCTCCTCCTTTTAACAATATTAAACAAAGGAAAACAATGTTTCAAGAGCGCGCCATGCACGTAGGAATAAGCACACCTGTAACGTTTGTCTTAGCCTGTCTGGTTACTCCGGTATGAAGCTTTCCCCCCCTCTACCTCCCTGGGTGGAAACGAGCAGTTCTCCCAGTGTTGGCTGTGCCCTGAACCACAGCACTCTCTGAGTATGACCTGTGCACCAGAGTCACGGCACTTCCATCATTGCGGTTTCCTCTGGCAGGAGTTGCAGCCCAGGAAACACATGCTAAGACAGCCTTCTTCAAACAGATGCGCCCCCCCGCCCCAGCTTTAAATGTGGGCACAAAATACAATATATTGGGAAAACGTTGCTAAAATAAAATGCTTGCAGCTCACGCCTCTCCTGTAATAAGCCTCCTGTGAGGTGTCTAAGCTTTGAAATCCTGACTCTTGTGCTCAAATTCCTAGAGCCATTCAGGAGACACGGAGAGCCAAACAGCACGGTTATCCCAATGGCAGGTTTTAAAATATATCCAGATCCACGCCAGGTATATTACACTGATCTGACCTTACGTATGATGGCTTCTACAAGTCTGAGCAAACTTTAAGAGTTCTTTTTCTTGCAGGGTAGCTGCACCACAAGTATCACCATCGCCAGTCCTGAAAGCAGGTACGAAGCTTCTCATCCACACAGCAAAGCTGAAGCTGATGTGCTGCTGAGTGGAGCATAATTGATCCCAGTAAAAATGAGCTGAGAAAACGGTATCTTGATTTGGCAAAATGGTGATGCATCTCCTGCTATTCCCCTCTTTCCTTTGAGCACGGACAGGCTGGGCTGTCTAAGCATGACAGTACTGTGTTTCTCTGATCTGATCAGTCTGCTATTCATGGTGAGACATGGATTCAGATACCAAGAATACTCTTGAATTATCATTTTCTAACCTTGGGAAAAAACGAATTCTGCTACTGAATAAATTTAGCATAGAGTCAACCTAATGATCACATTAGTCCCTGTCTGTTCTCCCTATGCCCATTTGCTATTTAATTAACCTATTTTTATAGGTTACTTCTTGGAGCTATTTTTAGATAGTTTAATCTAAGTTGTCCCTCCTACAAAGATGGTAGCACAATTTACCTTTCTTCTACCAATTGTATGATCACCATTTGGATGTTAGCAAGAAAATGGTTACGCCACATTTTGCTCTGACTTAGCTTGCTAGACTACTGCTGCTCAAAATTAGTAAGGTGATTTTTTTCTAGTTCATACCTTGGACAACAGAAATCATTACTGTTACCTTACAAACCTGCTAGAAGATGGATTTTCTTTATTCTGGTCAATAATGCAATCATCATCACGGGCCAATTTAATTATAGGGGGAAAAAAGCCCATACGTCATTTTCCTGGAAGCAAGACCCACGCACCAGAGCTCTTCTGATGAAGCCCTCATGTGCCAGCCTCTCCAGATCACAGCTGTACCAGCCAGAAGGATGCCTGGTGTTGAATAAGCCGACAGAAAAACCCAATTATACAAAACGGGGAAGCGAGGTATGTATTCCTTTTGTCTGCAAAGAGTGTAGTATGGACACGACTAACAAGTGAGAGGTTGCTTTTGTGGTTTGCTTGCGGCAGCTTGTAATTAACTGTAAGGCCAGCAAATAGCTATAAAGATACCATAATAACTACTAGCATAGGAGCCCAGCAAAGGCTTAAAAGGGCATAAAATATGAGTTAAAAGTTTGGGATTTGCCTGAACTGTTTAGCGTGGGAACCTCAGAAAAGAATTCTTGTTTCCCCAGCTGGTCCAAAGAGTAACTGGGCATCTGTTCGAGGGAACTTCTAATTACCAGAGTAATGTTTTGGGTGACTGTGATATTGGCTGTCAAGATCCCACTTGTCTTTAGCCTTAACAGATTGCTGTAGTCTAGTCTCGTGGCTGAAAATATCACATCCCAGATCTTAACTGGGGATAAAAGAACTGCGTTTTGCTCTATTTGTATTGCATCTTTGTCTAATCTGTTAGCACATTAATCCTGCAATTGTCACTCTCTGCTATTAAAAACTTATGTCAAATAATTCCTTACACCTCTAAAGGGTTAGAGATGCAGTTAATGCTCTCAATGTCTTTTTAAAAAATATCCTATCTTTGTTTTCCTGAAAAAGCAAGCTTTTAGACTAGGGGGAGAGATCTCTGTAGACGACCTTAGCTCTCTCTACTCTCCCAGCCAAGTCAGCTAAGGTCCTCTAACTGTAAGAGCTTCCTCGCACAATGCAAGGTAGGTGGTGGAGAATCTAGTTCCACTTTCTCCATGCTCTTCCAGCAGACAGCGGAAGAAGGCAGTTAGAAGCAAAACGTAACAGATGGTCCTAAAAGAGTTAAGAAGGTAATTTTCAAGTGATTGACAAACACCAGAAATAACAGAGAGAAGGATTATGATAATGAAAAGACCGAGCAATCAAACAGATCGTTAGTGATCACAAAGCCTCACCTATAGCTAAGCTAATTTCAAATTAACTCAGCATAACTGTCAAACCTGTGTCTTTTTGACCCCTTATATTGGAAAAATTAAAGTTCTGTCCCATTATGTTCTTTTCATCTGAAGCATTCAAATACACATAACATTGCTTCTAATTTAGCACATTTTTAATCTTACACATGTATTCAACAACAGTGGAGGTCTGCAAGATGTACCGTTTTACAGTAAAGATTGTAGCAAGTAAGGATACAATCTGCCATTAGAATTTCAATAAATATCAGCAATGTTTTGGTTGATAATAGAATCAAAAATGTTAAATATAAGGTAAAGGGTAAAGTAGAAATAACTTTACTAAAATGTACTGCTTTCTCAGGCTACAGGAGAAAGACAAGAGTGTGCTTGCAGTAAACATCAGTTCTCTTTGTATTGAATTTAAGTTACAGTATTCTGTTGGGATCTTTTTAGACTGCCACCCTAATTCATCTTAGGAGACAACATATTCATTAATATCCGCAACGATCCACGATTTATGTTATTCAGCTAGCATACTTCTTAACTGCAGAAAGTAAGAACTCGTGCATAACCTGTAAAGCACTTGTTGGATAATTGCTCAAAGTTTATTCTTTTCAAGTGTGCTGTGGAACATATGGCTGGATAAGGCTTCTCCGCTATGTCATTGCACCAGAAATACTCTGCAGCAGAAAAAGCCCTTGTTAATGCAAGATATGCAAGCAGATATAGTCCTCCTTGCTTTTTTGTTACATCCAGGAATAGAATTAGCTCTTCAAAAGGATGCCTGCTAGAGTGAGGAAAAAATGACTCGAAAGAGAAGCCAAAAATCATAGCAAAAAAAGGAAGGAAATTCTAGACTTTGAGTTCTTTAACTCCATGTTAGCTTACCAATATAGTCTGGTTTTTAAGTAGTCTTCCTTCCCCAAATCAATTGAATTTGATGTAGACAATTAATTAAAGAAAATCAAAGAGCCTCTAGTTAAGGGACACAACTGTTTTTGGTGTTTTACCTTTTCCAGTTTGTTGTCCCTAAACACTTTTCTCTTTTAAACATATACCTCTTCTCGATAACTGCTTTAAAATACTGTAAATATCTTGTAAAAATCCCCATTGAGCTGTAAGATTACCTTTCAGCTCTGCTGCATGTTGATATGCTAACAACCAGCAAGCAGTAAGCTTTCTTGACCTTGACAGGACAAACTACTGCAATAAAGTGAAAGACTGTATTTCACTGGAACTGCAAAAACTACTCCAAATTTTCATTTTCCCATTCCAAGTCCAGATTTGAGGCGTTGGCTCAGTGAAACTCAGAAATTACATGTCAAAGGAAGCTTGCTAAGCATAATGTTAAGACAAATTTGTCATTTGTAGGAATGACAGAGAAAAGATATCAAGTCAGCAGCCCGAAAACTAACATGCACGTCCTCCATTAGGAAAAATCAGTTGATAACAAGCTTGTTCATATTTTCTGAGCATAGCAGGGGCTTCTTGAACCTAAGTCCTGAGAAAGGTGGGGGGGGAGGTGTCAAAAACGCTAACGTTTGGAGGTCCAAGTCAGAAATACAGTGATGACAATGAAAACTCTCATTTCTGTTATTATACTGTATGTAAAGTCTTGATCAAAATCCTCAGTTCCAAGGCAACCTAATGATTGCGGCTCTTTGTCTTCTAGCCATCCATCTGGACAGTGGAGGAGATTAACTGGGTTAGGACTAACTTTGTCATGGCCATAACAAAGCTTCATTCAGCATGCTTCTAGAGATACTGGGAGAGCTCTAGTCTTGCTAGCTGCTAGCTCTCTGTGGCTATAAGAAAGCTCAAGGGGATTACTGGGACTATTGTTGGTGCACTGAAAACTTTTAACTTTTTTTTGCGGGGCAGAGGTTGCCAGACACCATAATTTAGCCCTTACTCAAAATGTAATATTCTGGAGTCCATAGTCTTAGCAATTCCTGTTCCTATAGCTTTTTTAAAATTCTGATTACGGAGAACGGCTGCAATGAGAAAAGAAAGCCTTTGCATCTGCACCCGATATCAGTGTGGCTCTTTGTCTTTCCTTACACACAGATAACGCTGATGCTCTTTCCTCCTGGCAACACCCCCTGGGGCCAGAAATCTTTCTTTTCTTTATTGCTCACTGTGAAACATCTGAACGTGCATGACGTTATTATCCTTTGTTTTATGACGTTACGCAAAACATGCTGCCATGCTTAAGAAAGCTGGACTACTACCGCAAATTGCCGTAACCCTTCTGTACGCTCCTTTGAGAAAGCAGGACTTGGTAACTATGCAATCCTCAAGGCTCCTCTCTGCAAAATTCCCCAGGAGCTGGTTCAGTCACGCCTTGGTTCAGGATGCACGTAGACTCCTGAAGGAAATACTGAGATACTTTGGGCACTAATCAATGTAGCATCCAATAGCATAAAATAAAGTAAGGAGGTTCACGGGGAGAAAGCATAGCTGCTACAGTAATCATACATTTGAATTTCTTCCCTTTCCAGGACCTGAAGGCGATTTACTTTTTTAAAGTTTACAACAGTCCGCATCCAGAAAGAACCACCATCATAATGTAGTCTGACCATATTATAACGCATTCACAGTACCTTGTCAGATAGTAATTGTTATGTACTCAGCAACTGTAGCTTACCAAAAGATATTTCTGGAAAGATATTGTATTTTGCTTTAAAGACTTTAATGGACACAGCTTAAAGAAAGCCAAACCTTAATTAAAAATGGGAGGGGGGGAGGGGGGGAAAGGGAACCTTTGGCAGGGAACCATTCACCATCCAAGTTCCTTTTATCTTACTATTTCTCACGCTGTGTCCCTACCTTCCGGCCCAAAGACCTCCCCTGCATCCTCTCTTTACCCAGCAGCCTGTGACTCTCTGTTATTCTAACAGGTCAAGTACCAGGTCTGCACACCGAAGCCCACACTGGACAGGTGCCCCGGTACCAGGAGTATTTTCCACAGGTCAGAACTTCTGGTTTAAGGTTTGTTCTTAAAGAAAAGTTGAGGACAACATCCAGTTTTTTTCCATACGACTGTCTCCAGTGATTCACGCTTGTGTAATGCATGAGGCTTTAGTCTCTAAAATCTCTCAAAACAATTTGGAATCTGTACGTCAACCAGTTTGCCCTGTCTTCTGAAAGAACCAGCAGGGAGCTCAGACTTATACGGCACTATTACAACAATGAGAGTTTTGCCACTAACTTTAAGAGGGACAAATTGTACCTCTCTTTCTCATTTTATCCAGCTTCCCCGAGGTGAAAACTCAAAGTCATGTAAAATTTCAGAGAACTGGCTTACATAGATAGCTAAAAAGAGAGAGAACGCAGATGTTTTATAGAAAGCTAGATTTATGCTTAATAAAGCAACTGCAAAAACATCCCTTAGATTTAAAAAAAGATGGGGGGCAACAATTAGTTTAAATGTAAAGATTTTTTTAATGAGTTTTAATATATTAATATGTTTTGTATTTTAACAATATGCACTGGCTTGAAAACTTTTATCTAACAAAACAAACTCTAAAAAACACTCTAGCTGCAAAAATATGAAAAACGATGTTTGAACAGTCCTGCCAACGTCCAAAAGAGGCAGAGTGACTGATTGCAGTACCCCAAATAGCACGTGAACCATTACATTTCTAGTATGAACGATTTGCAACATGCATTGTCTACTCTTTAAAATAACTGCCACAAGACCTCTCTGAAAGATCACTGCAAGAAGCCTTTAGAAAGCTTACCAACTCTGACCAATACGTTAGCTACAGTTTCAATTACCCTGTTAATGTGAAATGTTTTTCAGCATGCAGCCTCACAGAAACCAGTTAGCAATACTATTAAACTTCACACTTAGTGGGTGAGGAACTGAGAAAGATTAACATTCAAGCAAAGAAATGCTTAGCTGACTTATGCAGGTAATAATCACGAGTGCATAATTACGCCAAATGGAAAAGAAAAGAAGAAACACAAAACATAATGAAAATGCCAAATCTTAAAAATAATCCTATAGCAAGGCACAAAACATACTATTCGTAAGCAATGCTGACATACGTATGAAATGCATTGACAGAAAAACATGCAATACAAAGCACAACTGGAAATGTTGGTAAAGTATACTTCATAAATTCAAGCAAATAAAAGAAAGCATTAAAAACAGCTTTATTCACCAAAATCTGCATAGGATAGATATATATCCTCTTGGATTAAATCCTCCTTTGTAGTAATTAATAACTGCATTAGCCAGCAATACATTGAAGAAAGGCACACAGTAACCGCTAACCAAAAACTCACTGTCCTTACACAAGTAAATCTCTTTAGAGCATCTTATTTGCTCTCCATATTTAAAATGTAAGGCATGTTTTATCAACTGTAGTATTCTTGCAATAAGTCTTCTGAAAGGGCTATATTTACTGTAGCAACTGTATAACTGTAAATTAACAGAAGTTTCAGTTTGCATTTTTCTTCTTTTTGTAAGAAACAACATGAGTTCTGACTGTGAAAATGACTTAACGTAAATTTGTGCACTACGGCCCACAGCTGAACAAAACATTAAGGTTCTTATGTGATTTGCTAAATCACGATCAAGTTAAGCGCATACTTAAATACTTTGCTGAGTCCGAATACAACGTTTTGCTAAGCCTGACTGCACAAGATTGTATACTCTGCCAAGCTAGTACAAGCTGGCGTATAAAACTTTGTTCGTGTGCCAAGGAGGGTTTGCTACAGCTTGGGTCTTAGACATTTATTTAGAAAACTTTATGTACCAGAGACTAGGTCTTGCTAGCTGCTGAATGCCTTTGGCTCTGTCCAAAGTAAACAGGAATTGAAGATATTTGAAATGCAGTAGCCTGCAAATAGACTACTAGCACGTAATCACACAGGCACAAGAAGCTGTTCAAGTGAAACATTTCACCTGAAAGCTAGCACACCATTCAGCTCAGGAGACCTCAGTTCAAATTCATGATTCTGCCAGAATCACTTCACCCTTCTGTGCCTTGGTTTCCCATCTATAAAAGGGATATAACGACGCCAATGCCTCTTGGGGCACTGCTTTCATGTCGAAGGATGAAAAACAAAAGACGAGATCAGTACAATTACAAGGCACTGAGCATCTAGGATTTGACAGAATACACCTCCTTCTCCAAAATAAATTGGCTGAAGGCACCACTGGAACAAAATTCCTAAGATTTAAAGATAACAGAAAGCTGAACTCCCTCCCCACTGAAGCTTAAAATTCTTTAAGATTTCATACAAATATACCTAAAGCCAAAATCTTCCAGGCCTCGATGTCCTGGCTTATAGAAGAATCTAGCTTTTGTGGCGTCCGATGGCTGGATGATGCTACAGCTGCAGTCTTCCACATCATTTCTGACTTATCTCTCTGCATCCATGTTCTCATTACCCCAATTCCTTAACTCATCTGGCTGGCTGATCCACACGAAAGTGCTCATATGTTCCTCGACTCAATATGTCCAGAGTTTAATCTGCTCTCACATTAATTAATACAACTCTAAGCTGCAGGATCTCCATAAATCCTCGGTCTGCCTGCTGCAGAAACCTGCCACCCTGACGACCGCGGGACAGACTTGAGAGGAAAGAGGGCCACCTATCGAATCCTCCTGCCCACACCCTGTGTCTGCAGGACATGGATTTGTCCTTGGAGGACTTCCATCCAGGCCTCTTCTGGCTCGGGTTGCTTAAATCTCTGCTTTGCACTCCCCCCTGCTGCAGGCCATGCTCTGTGCAGGGAACCACCACACCCTCCGAGGAGGCACAAGTCAAGAAGAATTGCATTCCTTTAAAAACCTTTTCCTGTCAGCGAAACAGTTTCAAAATGTCTTCAGAGCTCCTCTCCTCCCGCCTGCAGCTCTGCTTTCGAATCGGACGTTCCAGATAATTTGGATGCCAGCACAAATTATTTGGCAAAGGCTGGACTGCTGGCAGGTGGGCTGCTACTTTGGCAATTTCCAGTTTAAAAATCAATCTACGAAACACAAAACGGCCAAACAGATTACTCATTGGCTGGAAAACCGTATCCCCTTGAGGCTGTTGATGATGCTCTACCCTGGCTGCCAGCCGGCTGTAGTGCAGATGGAGGAGCTGGCTGCTAAAGCGCTTCGCGCAACCCACAGCGCAGCATGAGAAGGGATCCTGAACACTACTGGAGAAACACTTCCCTGCTAACTTATCTTGTACTGATCAGTGCCTTGCCACTGCAGAGGCAGTATTTCTTTCCTTATGTCAGAGCTGAAGTAGTTTATTGGCAATTTTCAGGTATTTCATTCAAATCAGTTGCTCTTTGTAGAGCACTGAGCACAGTTAATTGAAATTATTTGTTTCCTTGTTCAAAGATTTCATTTTCATGACAACACAACTGGGGACATGAAAGATAAAAACTGTTTGTTCGGCTGTTATTTTAGAGGGTAAACTTCATCATTTGCAAATAACATGTCATTCTCTTGCATTAGTTTTGACAGGGTCTTGCCTATGTTCATACTGAATTTGCAGTGTTTATATCTTATATGCTACCGGTATATTTCGGTAAAGAACAATCTAGCTTAAAACCAACTATTACTACACATATCACTATGAATCAATGGATTGAAATGCAAGTTGCTTCCATAAATTCCCTAGATGTCCTTAGAAAGGGGAAATACACTTGATTTTAATCCCAAAGCTTTGTTTGGAGAAGCACCAGCATCATATTAATTGTGCGCGCTGCGCCGGGAAACCAAGCAAAGCTGCCAACCTGCTATGATAGGCATCTGATGTCGTGACTACAATGCCTTGACACAGCGATGAATCAATATTTTTTCAGTTTTATTAAATCCTACGTTAAATAATAAATGGGAGAGGAAGATCTAAGTGGTCAAGAAAACGCAAATAAAAATAAGGTTCAAAGGAAATTCAAGCCAATAACTGAATCCTGCAAGCATCAGCAGCAAAAAGCCTCACAGACTCCCACAGGGTCTTCAACAGTGACATCAGCTTATAGGTATTTTATCCCAAAAGCAGTAATAAGGACTATTCTACAGCTGGATCAAAGCCCAGCCATCTAGTCCAACAGCCCTGCCTTCTGTATTTTATCCTGCAGCTGTGCACTTCATAAGGCTGGCTCCACATGGGCACTTCTCTGTGAAATGGGACTGTTACCACTATGTACCATAGCCAAAAGTGTTATTTAAGGCCCTTTATGGGAAAAACGTAGACAACGTACTCATTTTCATGGTTACGTGTATGACACTCTGCTTTGTTTTTTAACTTAATTTATATCATCCCATCCATTCATTTCCTCAGCACATAATATATAATACATGAAATATGAACAACAGTTTGTTTTTAATGTTATAGTTTCATGACTTCTCTGATCTATCTCCTGATCTCTTGTCATCACCCAACGTCTTCCCTTTCCCTGAATATGCCCACCCACTTGTCTCCCTTATACTCGGCAAGGGTGCCCCATGGAATGAACCATCACTATGAAGGGAACGTTACATGGGTCAAAACCTTCGTCCCACCTCCGTCACTCATCATGTTTACCTAATACATATTTACCTAATACTAATCTCTGCGCAGTGCCGAGGGCAGGATAACCACTGCGATACTGATGAGCGGTTTGCCTGACTTTCTTCTTGCGGAGCTGCTTCGTGCTGGAGGAGCAGACCGCTAGAGGCGCCTTGCTCAGACTGCGCGATCCAGGGAGGCTGCAGTGCGGCAGCGGCAACGCAGAGCTTGCGAACCGATGCCTTGTCCCAAGGAGAGCCCTAATGGGCCTTGCCTGCTACTCAGCTAACTCTCCCACCGGAGCAGATTGCCGTGCTTTCATCTTCTCTCTAACCGGCTTTCCAGTCCTCTATCAAGCATGAAATTCTTAGTGCTATGAAACAAATTTCATTTTGTCTTCACTTCTGAATCCTGGAGAGTAACAAAGGTACCTGGGAGCATTAAGAGGTCAGACCTTCAAAGCCTACAGGACCTGTAAGCTCTTGCCAGGGACAAACGGGCAGTGCATGGATGCCCGCCACTCCCCAGAGCCAGGGCACAGGCTTTGCACCCAGCTGCCCAGCACCATGGGGCGACCGCGAGGGCAGGGAGGAGAGCAGCCCCAGGCCCACGTTGGCAAAGCGCTGGGGAGGCAAGTTCACAGGTCCAAGAATATTCACACCCATGACATGCTCTCCTCCCTGCCAAGAGTTGCAAAGCAGAAGGACAGCCACTGGCGCAGGGGAAAAACTCTTTGAGTTGCTAGCGAGGGCCGTTGCAGCAGAAGGAAACAAGCAGACCTACCAGCAATAGCTGAGGCAGCGACATTAGACGAAGAAGTAACAGTCCCTGTCTTCGAAGGGCAAGGAGAAAGAAGTAGAAGCAGGGGACTGTCATAACCAGGAAGATGAGGGAGACATAAAATACAGAATAAGAAAGCTGTTTCTGTAAAACAGCCAAAACTAAACCTCGCCTGTAATAAATCTTTGGGGAAGGTGCCCAGGAATACAAAAGAAATCTACTTCATCGATCATTTTTGTTAGGGAAGGGAACATCAGGACTGGTTAAAAGGTTTTTTTATGTTGTTATTCACCAAACAGAAGCAATCTCAAGCTGTAGGAGGAAGGTAATAGAAGAAAGGAAAAAAGAAAATGCCTTAAAACAATAAGAAAGTGGAAATGAGGCCAAATGATCAGCATGAGAAGAGCACAGAGGCCATGTTTAAGCAGAAGCAGGTCAAGACAGAAAACTAATAATCTCCTGCTTAATATTTTTAAAGGTTCAAAATTGTTGTAAATAACAGAAGGTCTATCAATAATTTGTTCTATTTCTAAGGTTCATATTTAATTGCAAAACTGGCTTTCTTACTCTTTGATATTTCCTTCAAGCACCCACATTTGACTCAAGTAATTGCAGAATATCCATGCCAAGCTGTGGAAAGTATTTTGGCACATAATGTGACTTGTAGGTACTCGGCAGGCACGGCAGACGGTTGCACTGATCTCCTCAGTGTTGCCTCTGTCACTTAGGAAAGTCATTGATAGATTTGGCCAAGCTGCTACATCCTCCTAATGCTGCATTCGGCTCGCTCGCTCTCCATTCGTTCTTAAAAACAACGTATTCAAAACCAATGCGTGAGATGAAATATATCACCTAAGATCTACACACAACGTCCTTCGCTAGCGAGTATAAATGTATTCCACCATAAAACAGAACCTAACTGCAGTTCTCTATGTGCTATGCAATTGAAATGCCGGAGCGAAAAATGAAGCAGTGGAGGAAAAGTGGTTATAGAAAAGACAGAAATGAAATGGGACTATTATTATGAAGATCTTTTAAAATCACTTGTAAACCATAAATAATAAAGAACCAAGCTGGCTTAGTAATAGCATGCTGTTACTGCAGATAGGGAAACTTGAAATATATCAGTTAAGCATGTCCTTTTCTTCTGCTCCACATGTTAAAGACCGTTTTCCTCTCTAGCTATTTTTGAAGCTTTCACATTTTCCAGGCTGACCCTTTAGCTTTACGGCATGGTCACTAAGACATAGTGTAGGCAGGACATAAACAGTAGTAAAAAAACCCCAATAAACTATTCAGCATACTGGCATTTCCTCTCCATCTCTTTATAAAGGAGAAGGAAGGCTCAGAGAAGCATTATGTAATTATGTGCTAATACGCCCAGTGCGGAAGAGAGGTCCAAGAATAGGCTCTTTCATCGTTTTAACACCCTTAACAAAAACAAAAGCTATCTGACCACCACAACCTTGACTCCTGGAAAACACTTGCAGAGGATATTGCAGAATTTAATAGTGGCAAGTTAGGGTAAGCAGGAGCGTCTAGTTCAAAACGAAAAAAAGATTTATGTTTATACTAATGTACAGCAGCATTCCAACAGGGCTCGGTAAGTGTCATAAATCAAACTTGGCTGCTAGAAAATAACAGTGAAGGCACATAGCTAGAAAATATAGGTGCTTTATGGTATAAAATAATTACAGCAACTGACTGACTGTACTTTCATAACAGCAACAGAAATAATCCACACACCTCAGCTTTCTCCTTACCTCCTCTTGCCAATAGAAGCCATTTGTAATGCATTATTTATGAGAAAGATAGTAGTTAAAAGAAAAATCCACACATCAGGTACACATATATTCAGCAGCTAAAAAATTTCATGCACACTATCGCTGTCTCATGCCTGTTCAGGGTAGATGGTACTGTGCAAGAAGAGTTTGCATGTTTTGCATCTCTAACACATGATGCAGAAAATCAAAAGAACAATCTATTTTAATTGAACTGAGCAGAGCACAATAATTTTCTTGCCTTAGATAGCTGCCCGCGAGCGAGTCCCGCTGCTATTTCCAACATGCCTACATTACCTAAGTTGCATAACAGAATAGGAATTTGCTTCACTGCTCAAATCTGGTACGACCACTCTCTGATCGCTGTACTGCTGGACAGCACAGAAGACAGAAAAAGATGAAAGCACGCAAAACTAAAGACGATGTAAAAATAAATTACCTAACAAATGTGCATTAGGAATTTCTAGTCCCACTCATAATAGAGATCAAAGTGGCACTGAATGAAATTGAAAAATAGAAAATTGAAAATGCAAAAGGAAATGCATGCCTGGATTTTTTTTTTTCTTAAATACAATACAGAATTAAGTATGGAACTAACTGTGAGAAAATAAAATTGAAAATTACAGATGAACAGGATATAAAAATACTGAATGCCAGATTTGAATAGAAGATATCTGGCATTATTAACAATCTAGAAGGGATATAAAGCTTTCATGCATGAGAGTTTAAGACAGCCTCTCCTAATAATGGATTAACAGTAAGTAAAAGACAGGGTATCTCTCAACAGTGTACTATAGGCTCCTTTGCTTGCTCTTCTGAAGAAGCTGTCAGATAGCAAACTTCGAATTAGATGGACTCCCGCTCGGATCTGTGAGGGCAACTCCAACACAGCCCTAGGCAGAGTGCCAGCAGCTATGGGCAAACTCTTTGAAGAGCTTTGCTTGTACAGATAAATCATGATCTAAAGTACACCTGTTATTTCAGTGCTAAATTGCTCTAAAATCAGGCAAGCAAGAAGTGTCAAACTAAGCAGTGGTTCTGCAATGTCGACAAATGCCAACTTGGGCCCAGGATGACACTACTGAATTAATTTTCCCTCCTGATCAAAAGAAGATTTAGTCTCTTGTACAGAAAGGCTAACATACTACTCCAAAGTTTCTGGAAAACCTGGCAGTACTGCATGCCATTTTGATAGCTTAATCCTCTCCCTCTGAGAAACAAAATTACTCTAAACAAAATGGGAACAAACTGGTAAAAGCAGTACACAATAATTGTAAAGGCACCAGAAACCCGAACTAGGTTGTTACTATATATTGCAGAGCAAATTTCACTAAACTTCTACATTAAAAAGATCTTCTATCCATATATAAATATACCCATACAAAAATCCATGTATGGATGGATTTACAGAACTACAGTACCTGGAAGGCCCTGGATTAATTAAAAGCAAGAGTTATTGCAATAACATGCACTTGTCTGGCTGATTTCAGTAGATGAAGTCTTTAAAAATATATATATATTACTTTAACCAATGTATAATAGTATTGCCTCTTTTGCATACAAAATGACATTGAAACTCTTTTTCTAATTCAATCAAAAATTTCAGCACTGGCAACGCTAAGAACAGCGCACTCTTCAGATCTTTTCCAATTTACTAAGCTATCACAATCAATTTCTCTAAGGCCTAGAACTTATCCTAATTAAGATCTTTGCTTTGATATGCTGAGTGTGACCGCAAGGATTCACTCTAATAAACAGAAATGATTCTTGGTAGACTGTGGTCCTCAAAGCATTGCATCAGCAATTATTTAACTCATTCCATGACAAAATAACTTGCACTTCATCATCATTCTGTCCCAAACAGTATCTGTAACACACTGACATATGCTTGAAAAGCAAGAGAGACAGGTTGCTCATCTGAAAGGGAAGCTTGCCAGACACAATGGTTTTGGTGGTTTCTCCTTTAGAATGCAGTTATGAAAAAGAAAACGAATCATCCTCATTCATGGCAAGAAAAGAAGACTGCAAATTAAATGACACTGTATGGTATAACTTGCTGAAGTATGTGCCTGATCATGCCTCAAAAAGACAACAATGACCCAGTTACCTTGATAGGTAGGGAATCAAGACTTCTGACGTTACTCAGCTTTCCATCTAAGCTGACAGTAGGGTTTTCACAGATTTCAGTGGGAGCTGTGTCTTAATCTTGCTTAGTGAAGGGCTACAGGGGAAAATTTATACAAATCTGAAGAGAGCTATTTATAAATTTCTGGTTTTTATAAAGTCTACTTTTTCTCCCCTCCCTTCTATCCCTCCCTTCCCTTTTCAATGAAGGACTCAAAAAATGTAAGCTTTACATAAAAATTCACTGGTTACTTTCTGTAATACAGCTTTTCCACCTAAAAATGGTCACCCTTATGTTGATTGCTGGGAAGGTGATGCAACGAATAATCATGGAAACAACTGCCAAGACAAGAAGGTGACTGGGAGTAGTCAGCATGGATTCACAAGAACAATCCTGAAATCAAGCTTAATCAATCTGATTATCTTCTATGATGGACTGACTGACTGGGTAGAGTAAGGGAGAGCAGTGGATGTTATCTACCTTGACTTCAGGAAGGCTTTTGATACTGTTTCCCATAACAGTCTCATAGACAAGCTGATAAAGCATGGGCTAGATAAGTGGACACTGAGGTAGACTTCAAAACCAGCTGGATTGCTGGGCTAAGACGGCTGTGATCAAGAGAAGTGCAGCTAGAGGCCAGTCAATAGCGGTGTACCCCAGGGGTCAGTACTGGGACCGATACTGTTTCACACCTTCTTTAATGACCTGGAGGACAGAGTGCGCCCTCAGCAAGTTTGCTGATGATGCCAAACTGGGAGCAGTGGCTGATCCACCGGAGGGCTGCCCTCCATTCAGAGAGACCTCAACAGGCTGGAGAGATGGGCAGAGGGGATCTTCATGAAGTTCAGTAGAGGGAAGTGCCAAGTCCTGCCCCTGAGGAGAGATTACCCCATGCACTAGAGCAGGCCGGGGTTCCTCCTGGTGAACAAGTTGACCGTGAGCCAGCAATGCACCCTTGCAGCAAAGGTGGCCAATAGTATCCCCTGAGCTGCATTAGGCAGAGCATTGCCAGCAGGTTGAGGGAGGTGATCCTCCCCCTCTTCTCAGCCCTGGTGAGGCCGCATCTGGTCCCTGTGTCCATTGCTGGGCTCCGCAGCGCAAGAGAGACATGGAGCTACTGGAGCGAGTCCAGCAAAGGGTCACAAAGATGATTAGGTGGACTGGAGCATCCCTCATACAAGGAGAGGCTGAGAGAACTGGAATTGCTCAGCCTGGAGAAGGGAAGGCTCAGGGGGATCTTTTCAGTGTGTATAAACACCTGATTTGGGGTGGGGGGGAGGCGAAGACGACGGAGCCAGATTCTTCTCAGTAGTGACCAGCGAATGGATAAGCAGTAACGGGCACTAACTGAAATACAGGAAATTCAATTTAAACACATGCACACACATACAGAAACTTGTTTACAGTGAGGGTGGTCAAACACTGGCAGAGGGTGCCCAGAGAGATTGTGAGGTCTCCATCTTTGGAGATGCTCTAAACCCAACTGGACACTGTCCTGGGCAACCTGCTGTAGGTGACGCTACTTTGAGCAGGTGATTTGGACTAAATCTCCAGAGGTTCCTTTGAACCTCAGCTATTCTGTGATTCCATGAAAAATATTCATGAATTATAGAGTAGAAGAGTACTGCACTGTAATCTATGGAAGTCTGCATGTGGTTCATTAATAATGAGCTGCAATTCAAAATGCAGGCATTTTTGTATGGACAAAACTGTACGGATATAGAAACTTATTTCTCCACCCCACAAAAAGATTCTTTACATCAGTGGGCTATTCTGTGCTGTTAAAACTGTCAGCAGTAAACAAGGCTTAGTCAGATATCTTTGATATGCCACTGGAAAGTATAAAGGCCTATTATTAAATGATGAATCCTCCTCACATTTACAGATTCCAATATATGAAGAAGAACTGATATCAAAATAGTAGCACTTTGAGTCTCTGTTAATGAACCATGCTACAGTGCTGGATCAGCACAGTTCTATGCTTTGCAAAGGAGGCGTCCCCCTCTCCTCCCAATAAAACTCAAATATTCTTACCTTAGAAAAGAAAAATAAGAGAATACTAAGGGATCATATTTTATGTAATCCCCAAGCCCTATTATATCAAGGGAGCATACAACTATTGCCTCACAGAGAAAAGCAATTTTATTCTGAAAACTCACTCAACACATGGACGTGTCCAAGGGCACAAATGGACAGAAGTATATTAATTGATCTAGTAAAAAGCCAGAATTGATTCTGGATAATACTAAGATTCTTATGGCTATAATATATAATATGCATATGTTACATATGGGGAACAAGGGGAACGCAAGTTTTCTAGTCATCATTGCTTCTTTCTTATGTCTGTATCAATAATAAATATATTCTCACCAAATGTATGTTTGGTTACCTGATTCTCCTTTATAGCCCTCCATTTTCTTTAATGATACACACACACACACATATATATATATATATAAAGAATAATTCATTTAATTGTCTCTGTATATACAAACAACTCTGCACATACTTTTTCAAACTTTCAAGCCATTGACCTCAATAACAATCTGTAGCAAATTTGTTCTGAAGTGGAGAATTAATTCTACTTCCATATCAGCTCGTATCATAAGCCTCTACAGAGCAGAGAAGCTGACCAATTCTCCTAAAGCATTTGAAGCAATTTTTAGTAGACACCTAACAGATTCAGAGGTCAGAGGTGTAATCTTCAAACTCATTTAACATGGTGAAACCTATTAAAATACAAACCACATTTATCATTAAGAGAGAGCGTGTCCTACAAACACATTCATAGGCATATCTCTGTGAAGTAGTTCATTTATAGCAGTTTTACCAGGTACATCTGCAGGAATGGAAGTAGTAAGCACTGGTTTAGATAATAAAAAGAGAATCACCTCAAACAGTCAACAAAGCCAAAGATGAAGTATAGATTTCCTTCCCACTCTCCAAAAGATTAAAACTCAGATTTGCTGAAATCCATTCTGAGATTTCAGCAAATCCAGTTATCTCAGTTATGCACCCTGCTGTCTTCCCATCTTGATGGAATCATCGTCTAAGGTTTGGAGAAGAAAAGAGGTAGCATCTCTGCTTTGCACATAGTGGAGCGTGTAGAAGATCAGAGCCTTTCAAAAAACACTGCCCAACCGGATGTCCAGCTGCAACATCCAAGAATGTGTTACTTTCACGGAAATAAGCGAATTGCTGAAAAACATCATATTCCCCGTTGTCCATAAAAACATTAAGAGAAGGATTTTCAAAAATTCAGAGCACTCTCCTCATTTGTAACAAAAGTAGGGTAAAATTAAATGGACTTCATTGAATTGGACATACCTGAAAAAATCTCTGGCTAGGACCTTGACTAAAATTCAGATGTCGACAGCTTTTCTACTACCGATTTGAGAAAAATTAACATCAACCACTAGTAGAAGAAAACATGAAACATGTAATGATTTCAATGCACTTTCTTTGCCCATTCCAGGTACGTTATTTTGTATTTTTAGGCTGCTTGGGGATGCTATTTTTCCTCCCCATCTGTAGAGGGCTTACTACAGCTTGACCAAAACTGTTATACAAACGTCACGTAATCGTACTTGCACTAAACACGGCTAAAATAGTTGGGGGTAATTACATGCTGAGCATGAACAGTAAATGGAATTTATTGTCACTTGTACAGTCACAGCTAAATCCAAGCAAGAAGAATGATATGGTGCCGTGACATCTGCAAAGCAAAATTTCACCAGCACCTTTTCTTTTCCATTTGCCGTAAACACTTCACTCCTAGTACGTTGTTAACATGGAAAATGCTCATAAATCTACTAACCTGATTTCAAAGGAAAAAGCATTGTTCATAAAAACACCAACATCCTTACTCTGTCAAAACACAGCAAAACCAAAAAAGAGTCAAAGTAATACCACTACACTAAAAGAAGCACTGCGTGTGCAAAGCTCTAGCGTTTCACCTCTACAAGACTGTTCAGATGGTGTTAGATAAGACTTGATGGAAGTTTGACATTTTAGAGAGTGGAAGGTCTTGACTAAGAAAGCTACTTCCAAAATTATAGGGAAAGTATGTAGCTTGCGCCTGGAACCTCCATAACTGCAAGAACTGTATGTGCGTCTGCATCAGCCATTTGCAAAGAAGCTCCGGACCACTAGGGTTGTTTTTCAACCCATTACATCCTATTATATGCAGTGAAAAGATGGCTCATATTTTTCCATTCATATGGAAAAACTACAAGAATCTAATTCAGCTCAATTGAGTAGAAGCATTGCATTTTGACTGGTCAGTGCAGAACACTCTCTATACAAGTAATTTTGCTATCGCTTCCTTATTTTGGCCACGCTATAGAATTAATGCTGAGTGATTCTGCTCACGTCACGTTATAAAGGTAAAAGATAAGTATAGAGAGCCAGAAAATACTTCCTGTCCTGAATGCTTCATGAAAAGGAACACAGGTTAACCAAATTTGCCAAGTTTCTTTCCAAAGTTTTATTCCAGTTCTGTTTGATTCTGAATGACTTCAGCACACACCCTATGTCTTAAACAAGGAGAGGGAGCTACAGTCAAGAAACCTGAAACGGGTCCAACTATGTATAGAACCATTTCCTTTTCTTATGTGGCATTGTTTTACAGAACTACAACATTTTTCCGCAATAGCCTTTTAACACCTCAAGCGTCTTCTCTCATTTGTCAGAACGGCACATTACTAAAACATTAGTTTTAAAATATCAGTTCATCAGGCACAATCTCATTCATGTTATGTGTAACATTCATATATCACATGTAATGATGTACAGGTACACAGACATCTTTTCAGCTTGAAAAGACTAAAGGAAAAGAGAAAATGCAGCCTTTCCTAACTTCAGGTTCACATTGAGCTTTGTAAGCTAAAAGGAATGGAATAAAACTTTGGCAGAGAAATCCTCAAAACAGCCCAGACAGATTTGGAATCAATTTTACTTTTGCAATGTTCTGCTTAAAATAGTGTCCGTGTCCACTCACAGTATTAGCACAGGCAATTTACGGGTACTCCTTACACAAATTTTAGCTCGCCTGTTCTTCTCGGGTTATTTGGTCAAGATTTGTCTTATTAGATAATGGCAAATAATAAAAGGCCTCGTCATGGCAAAAAAACAAAAAACACATACCCTTATACAGAACAGTGATTGGTGATTTAAGTAATGAGATACAATTATGCATCAGATTCATGGTGTTAAGGGCACAGCTAAGATATACAATGAGAGGGCAAAGAAAAAGATGTTTGGCCCTAGAAATACATGCAGCAACATCAGCAAAGTTGCCTCTGCAAGCAGAATAACATTAAATGAGACATCCAGCCAAAGCAATGCACAGTTAACTCAGAGGAAAAAATAAAATGCCCTATCATTTGCCAAAGTCTCACTGCCAGCATGCATTTGTTACATATTTCTTAGCTACTGGAACGAAGATTTCCCTTAACATAAAATACTAAGAGAATAAAAGAACGTTTAATCAGTACTTCCATCTCTGAGTTCTGGTAAGTAATTTCACAAATAAAGAAGTAGCTTAGAAGAAACCTGGTGAAATTGAGAGAGATGGAGGCACTAGTGATTTTGAGTGAAATGATGGAGAGCAGCATTTGAATATACACTGTATTAGCCACAGCTTCATTTTCAAATGGTACCAAATAAGACCTCCCCCTACTCTCACAGCATCTCCTGCCCTGGGCTGGTGGCTCCCGACCAATGGCCAGGAGATTGCAACTGCTCCATAAAACACATTAACCACTAATATGGCCAGATCTAAGCTCTAAAACGTTTGACGATGAAGAACGATGCTCTTCCTCAGATGCTGAGGCTCTGAAAGTGGGCATTTCCTCCAAAAAGTTTGGGAGTCACTGATCTGGGTGTTCGTTATGTGCATTTGATCCATTTTTCAAACAAAAACTGAGGGAATAAACATACCTTCTTTAGTTCGTCCTCAACTCCAATGCTAGCCTCATTCTAAATTCAAACTACAGCACTCCAGCCTAACAAAATCTTTGTTCCAAAACAAAGGTTTAATGCCTCAAATGAAGGTCATAACTATTTGCCTGTCTCTAACCTAGATTCAATATTTTCTCCATGTGATTTGAAAAGATCAAAACAAAGGTTCTAGGGCATATCATAAAAAAATGCCAGACACCACTAAAAGACATCTGCCCTTTACTAACGCCTATCTAATCTTTACTTGTGTGCAATAATATCTTAGGGGATTAATATTCTATGATAACCAAAACAGAATCCTACCTTAATTGTTTGAGTATAATCTGAAAATATTTGCCCAGAACTAAAAGCAAATGAAAGAACAAACTAAAATTAGATTCCTTCTTTCCCTGAAGAACAGATTCTCTTAAATGTCATTAAAGCTGCTTATTGCAGTTAAGATAAAACACCAACTCCTCCCAAATTAGTAAAACAATCAAGCATCACATAATTTTGAGTAATTAGACTCATTAACATTCCTTAGAGAATGATATAATTCACTATATCAAACATTCTTTCTTCTTACAAAGCTTGGGTTTTTTCACCCCAAAGGAAAACTCTAAACAAGTACTAGAGATTGGAAATACTCCATTTTAGCACTTTAAAATTAACTTCCGGTGAGAGAGTAAAATGGTACCATTAATACGCAATCGTCTTCAATTAAGTTATGTTTAACTTGATACCAAAATTTAAAAAAACAACTCAACACCTGTCAAACCTTATACATTCTTGATTGACATTGTTTTGAACTCAGGAGACTAAAGAGAGAGATGCTGTCACGGAGCGAGGAATCATATCCGACTCTGCTAGAAAAAAATACATTTTTTAGTTTTCTTCTTTTTACAGTTTCTTCGTTGTAGTAACGACAACACACTGCAGATCGGTAAGGGGGTTTATTGAAGCTGGCCACTTTCAGAGGTCAGCTTATCCAAGTGCTTTAACTAACCTTCAAAATTGGCGAAAAAAGGAGTAATATCCTCACCGCAGAACTAGAAATTGTTGGCCTAAAGAGGTTTGGACAAATTACTCAAACACTTTAAATCATCTGCCTGGCCCTGCAATAAAAGTGGCCTCATTTTCATGCTGTCCAAGTACATCTCACTAATCCACAGTAGGAGCTACAAGTGTGCTTCGTCTCCCCACACCTACGGTATGGCAACAGGTAACATGACTGACTCGGGCCAGTTGTCCAGCACTTGGTTCAGCCGTTTTATGGATTGCTTTGCAGCAAGACTATGCAAATATTGGCCTGGCCAGAACATGAGCTCTAGGCTGTAACTCAATCTATTCAATTCATACAGTGACAGATGACGTTTTTTGACATACAACTCACTTCATCTCATTTTTGCTTTTCAGGTCCTCCTTTTAGCAAACTCTTAGCAAAAGAACTAATTAAAATACCGAAAAATATATAACTAATATATATGAAAATTCTTAGAAATGATTTACCCCTTTTTTACTAAAAATGTTTTCACTCGGAAGCTAAGCTAAATGTTTATGCTACCTATGCTTCATTATAAACCATAAAAGAATTTGCTAATCTAGAACAGTGAACTGATAAAATGTATTTACTACTACAGTTATCATTGATTCAGGCAAACAAAACATCATTTATTTTGCTACTTTACAGCAGTAAGCTTACCTCAGTCTTAAATTTCAGAATAAGACTTGTTTTTACTAGGAGTTTGTCAAAGATTAACTGCCCAGTTATCTACACATTAAACAGTGTCAGGTTTGAAGAATAGGTATCTGTTCCTCTATTTAAGAAGAAATAAGAAGCAGCGTTAATATCCTCAGTTTGAGCTCCTAAATCATTAGCAAAGGTTTTTGCCCCCTTTTCTGTAGCTCAAAACCTGAATCGTCTCTCAGAAACATTCAGATTCACCAGCGTCTAGAGTCAGGGATGGAAGGACATTCAGTGTGATGCAGGTAAGGCAAGGTCTGTCTAAGCACTGACTCTAAGGAGAGGAACAACAACTGAGCTATGACAGCCTGGTTTTACTGTAGTAATAAAAAAAAATCTAAAAAAAAAATCTTGCAGGCATTACAGTATTGAAAAGGTTGCTGAAGAGAGACATAAGATTAGGAATAAGTTAAACTATGATAGAGAAGATCTAAGTGGAATGGGCTGGAAAACTGCCTTAATTTAATATCAAGGACCTTGCACCCAAAGACATGGGGGTAAGTTACACTGGTACTGGTACAGTGAAGTGTCATCAAGGCAATGATGTTCTTAAGAAAGGCAATGTATTTTTGATGCTGACTGTCCATAAAATTAGTCTCCTTTGTTAAGAATCCAGAGAAGTCTACAAATTTCGAGGACAAGTCTACAAATGCAAATAATGTGCAGGTTGACTAAACAAGCTCTCATTAATTTCTAATGGATTTTACAGTAACATCTATAGTGATAAAAATGGTACAGCTCTGAACCCATGTGGATATAGCAACATGATGCATTTCATGAACAGATTGATATCATAATGCACCAGGTAACAGTGCCAGAGCCTGCAGCTCTCGCTCGGAAGTGAGTGTCTGCACCAGGATTTCAGCCTTGCAGCTGTGCAGAGAAATGGTCCAGCCATAACTGAAGTACCAACTATGTAACTGTGGCTGCAGATAACCCAAGAAAATATTTCTCAGATACAAACTACTTCATGTCGATCAGCAGGTTGTTCACACCAACAACCTACTGCTCTGGTGGTCCCTTTCTAATCATACATGTCAGGCAGCAGCAACAATGGCTGTTAGGGCTGATGTACTCATCGAAACTCACTCATTATAGGATATATGAATGATATTAGTGACAGTAAGAAACCTTTGGCTACAAAAACGAGTGTAAAAGAGCAGACAAAGTGAGCAAATACAGTTTATATGGCCCGCAGAATTATCAGATTAAACAGATACTGGCAGCTTTGTAGCAGCCTTTAACGGACAGAAATAGAAAAGGATTAAAAGACTGAGTTTAAAAGTTTGCCCTACATCATCTACTGCCCTTGTTCATTTATGTACATCTATTTAAGTTAGCAGAGTTAGCTTTACTTAATGTTTGAGACCCTGATTCAGCAAGTTATTTAGCTTAATACCATCCCTTCACAGACCTACGCCCTTGCTAAATGGATCTTTATAGATTAATATTACGCCAAATTCTCTCAGACTTGTTATAATAGATGGAGGAGCATACAGAGCAATAGCTTTAAGATTGTCTTAAAAAAAGCGTTTCCATTTAAGACTTTTTCAGTTTCTCAATATGGTCTGAAATTTCCACCTGTCAGACCGTGTCCAAAGCTGAATTTTTCTGGGTAGTTTGAAGAAACTGATTCAGCCATTTGTGCATGAACAGTCAAAACACATTTTTCATAAAAACATTATTTAAAACAATCCTTTTGTTGAACCACTTCTGTACAGAGACAGCCAGGAGTTGAAAGCTGACATTTTTCTGGCAAGTAACCCTCAGTGGGGTAAGCAGTTAAGTTTTCCAGGGAACGCTATTTTGGTTTGGGAAAACTTTTTGAAACTATACATGGAAGAGGTACAAAACTCTTAAGAATAACGGTGGCATCTTAACTGAAGTCGGGTGATTTTTTTTTTTTTTCCCAAGGAAGGAGTGGCATATTGCATAGGCAGATACGCTACAGTAAGCAAAGGTATTTTTTGCTAGTATCTCCAACCTCGACTTCTGCACTCCTTATGCACAGGCAACAAGTCGCTGAGTGGAAACCACACAGTGTCCAACTTGCATAGGACGAAACGGCAAGAGGCACAAGGTAAAAACTCTGCATTTCACCAGTCCCAGCTGTAAACAGGTTTATAACTTCCTAGGCAGGTCGGAATTCAGACTTTCTTTCTCAAGGGGAAGGAACTTCCACAGTGCAGCCATTCACGTGTTTCAAACGAGAGGTGAATAGGTAGTTTTAGCTGTCTTTAGGTATTTTATATTTCAACAGTATTCATAGTAAAGGCTTTTTTCAGCCTTCACTGCCCCCTCCCCGCCCCGCAGAGGGTATTTGCCTTTGTGAAAACCCAAAATGAAACTAGGAGATAACAAGACGACTCCTCCTGGCTGCCAGGTGCAGGACAGCTAGTCTGCGTGGTAAGCCTAACCGCGGTTAGGTGCTGCTTGGAGGAGACAAGGGACATGCTGACACAGGCCTGAAAAAGGGGCTGAGAGAGAAAGGAGAAAAGCCATACATAGAGGTCCTTTTGCGGTTTGGCCCACTCTCCGAAACGAAGAATCACCTTCAATTTATTATGAATTATCCCTCCTCTTCAGGAGTCCTCCAGTGTTATAGCAACCAGTCATTCTGTCATCTTCTTCAGCCGTGTGGTGTTAGAATAACTAATGAAGAGAATGATCTATTCGTCCTAACTTGAATCATCAATAACATTATGCCAATGTGCCACTTACGTTTCTCATGCTGTTAAGTGGCCACAGATCATAATTAAAAGTGTAATTCTTCCAAACTTTATATGCATTCATACAGATCACTTCACAAGTACAAATGAAAAAATCCTTCAAACTATCTGTTAGCTTTCTACATTATTCTTTTATATTTTTCAATAACAACCTCATTTTTTCCTCACTTCAAAAATAGTCAGAACATTCAAACAACTCAAAAATCAATATTCTCCACCACTACATACAAAATCTTCTATGATAATGTAACTGTAGTGTCATACCTCTAAAATAACAGAGTACTATCTCAGGAACAGCTAATATTTTGCAATGCATATATGCAAAGGAAGGCAGTTGGTGGATCATCTGCTTGCTTACTTTTGCTGTTCCCTTTTTCCCGGTGCAAACATCACCGTAACATTTTAAATATGTTTAAATGCATGTCTACATAGAAAATGAATGCATGCGGTAGATTTTTAAAGTACAAGGATGCTCAACAACATTTGATAACGCTCTACAAACCACGAGGGATGAAATTTTTGAAATAGTTCTGCTTTGGCAATTCTGTTCCCACTTAAATCAAAGAGAGTTTTCACCTATTGTTCATTTGGAAACTCCCATTCCAGAAATGCAGGCAAAATATGACAATGGCTTCCTCTACATTTCAAATTGCTCTAAATCTTCAAAAAACTAACTTGATAAAGGCGTTCTCTTCTACATGACTTCCAATTCTACCCGCAGAGTTTCACGCACACTCGCACACTGATCTCAGAACGCGGGCAAACCAGCCTCAGCTTTTCAAACAAGTCTTTGGGAGCAGCAGAATACGAGAGAGAACACACTAAGCCTTAAGGATGGGTGAGAAAAGAGAGGAATAAACTATGTGAGGATATTAGACCGCATTAAGCATTCAGCTGAAGTTCACAGACTGACATTAATAAAATCAAGTTAACCTAAAGTTAAAGATAACAAACATCTCATAACAGTTCCTACGCATTTTGCTATTGCAAAAATGTTTAACTAGGATCACTGCTATAAGGAAAGCCCAAGATACTGCAAACATCGCAGCATGCAGTAGGCAGGTGTCAGCATGCATGATTTGAGAGGTTATAAGCACACCAAGAACCACCAAAAGCGTTTTGCAGAATTAGAAAGGGTTCAGGGAATCCTGAACTGCCTGGGAATGCTCTCATGAAAAGCGATTGGAAAGACTGGAATCATTTACGTGCGGCTACATCTACACTGCATAGGGTTATGCACAACGAAGCAGGGCCAATCAGCCTGAGCAAGTGCCCGTGCGACAGTTCTCTGCTGGTTTCCGTGTCCCAGCCGGCTCACTTCAAACTGCCTTAAATATCTGTAGGCTCATACGTCAGAAGGAAGATGCATAAGAGGGAAGACGACTCAAGTACATAGGATGGTTAATATAAATGAAAAGCAAATAACTTAGTTTTCCTTTTTTCATAGGGTGAAGCTGTGTGCCAAGTAAATACTTTTTTTGATAACACAGGATTAAGCTGTGGAACTCACTATCAAAGGGCAGTTTGGGAAATAAATTTACAAGATTTGGTAATAACCTTCCTGCCAGCAGTTTCAATGAAGTTTGAATTTTCTTAATGCTAAATAAGAGAGCATTTACACTGGATCCGAAGTTTAGATTGGAGCTCTGAGAATGAATCAGGGATAGAGCTCTCTTTTGGGAAACGAAGGACTCGGAAATCTCTGGAATTGTACTTGCAACATTTGTCTAAAAAAAGGCAAGGAGTGATAAAACCTGTGAGATTTCTGAAGTGAAACTTGGATACATCCTGTTTTGTTTTCACATTTGAATGAGATGGAGAACCGCATCCATATGGGCCCTCTCATTATTAGTACAGGAAGATAATTCTTTCTGTGATGCATATTCATGAAATAATCCTATGCAGCTTTTCCATTATTTGTCTTTCTTACTCTGCTTGACAACCACTTTTCTGCTTCATATTTTTTCCAGGAAGAGAACTCAATGAGCTAGTATGACATTTTCAATCACCATTTTGTCCTTCAAAAAACTGAATTAGAACTCAAAATACTCAATTTAAAAAAATAATGAAGCTTGCATGAGCCTACCCCCTCCCAATTTTCACCACAAAAATGCCAATCTATCCATCTCTGGAATCACGGCACAGTTAAGACTCTCAAAACCTGCAGCTGGACCAAAACGTTAACTGTTAACACACAAGTCCAGTGAAATGGGAGGCTTTAAAGTAGAACAGTGAGAAACCTCTGACTATCCAAACTCTGATGGGTAGAAGAACAGTAAAGTGTGATTAATAAGCCAGTTAAGCTGCTGCATCTTTCAATGGTCCTTCAAAAATCATACAGAAATAAAGAACTGCATTTCCCTGCCTGCAAGATCAGATTTTGAGATTTTAATGAATCTTTCAGAATCCAATATTCCCGCTAGCTGCTTTGTCACAATCTGTTTCTATTTCAAAACCTTCTGCCTATCACTTTCAGACAGTGAACAGGATTTATATGCATCTTAGAAAGCTGCTCAGTCACTAGCTTCATAAGATTTCTAAGACACAGACAGATTTAAAACAGTTTGTCTTTGGCTACGTGCAGTAAACCAACCTCCTAAGATCTCCCACATCATTCTAGACCAAGTTAAAACTGGTTAGAGCACAAAATTTCTATTTACTTATCAAGAAATATGACTGGTAATGATTTAAAAATCTTTATTAAAAGTTTCCAGTAGCAGGAGGAAAAACAGGAAAATTATTAAAATTATCATTTAAATCTGACATTTAAATTCTGCTCTCTGGCAAAAGATTAATTGACAAAGAAAATAAAGAGCAGTAATTATCGGGAAAGTAAGTTTTCCTTTAATGGTAGTCACTTAAATGTATAAAGCACTCTGTTTTTTTCTTCTTTCCAATATAGCTTCTGTTTTTTCTTTTTTTCCCCTCCACTGTTAAACATTAAAAAAAAAAAAAAAACTCATATGGTACCTTTACAGAGTTTTGAAGTAACACTTAGTCTGCGAGAGGGAGGAGGTTTTGGTTTTTATTTGAAGCTAGCCATCTAAGAACAAGGCATCTTGATCATCATTTAGACACAGCCCTACATCCCAGTCACATCCTTCCTTACTGGTTTGTATTTTATGTCCTGTCGTCAGTCATGCTTTCTTAAAATCCCTCATATAGTACTCCTTTAAAGGAAAATTTCTTTGGAAGGGATTTGGATGTCTCTCCTTCCAAAAAGTATATTGAAAGATGCATTGTATTCTCAAGAATGTACTCCCTTTTTAAAATAGGGATTTTATGTTTGCTTTTTAAATAGGTTTTCCATTCAATGTCTGAAATGTTCCAAATCTGTCCCATTACCAAGAACACTCCGATTGCTTCATGTTTTTTGAAACTTTGAAGGCCACCACCAAGACAGACCTGGCCATTCCCTGACTTCCCTGCAGGGCCCTTGCCTCCTCCTTGTTCTTGCCAGGTCTTCCTTTGCTGTTTTTAATCACTCACTTATTTCTGCTCCTTACATCTCGGAAGAGAAAACAGGCAAGTACATGCAAAGTTTACAGAACCTTAGGGCTGGTCCTGCCTTAAGCAGCCCTACAGGAGAGTAAATGGACAAAGGGTAAAACCTTTTTGCCCACATGAAGCCAACGGTAGCAAAAATGGGAAAACTGCAGAGTCTACGAGAGACATAGCTAGAAACCTTTGCTGTGAGACCTATTTAGTCTCATGCTTTAACTGAGGAGGACCCACACGGGTTCTCCTCGGGGAAGCACGCGCCACCAAACAATTCCTTTGGAAATCAAGAACCGATTTTCATACCCCTACTGACAAAAATTCTCCTTGATACAAGGCTCTCACCAAGCCAGACAAGACGTGCCTGCCTTCAGGAAAATCCCAGAGCAGCCGTGACTGGCTAATGAAATCAATTAAGCCATGCTAGCTGGGAGAGCTAGCTGTATTCTATTAAGCCAGCTGGTAGAGATGGGAAAAAATGGGCAAACTTTCAAGCATTCTTGGCCTTTCTGAGACCTGAAAATGAAGTGACAAACTAAACAGAAAAAATAAAATGGAAACGACTGCTCTTAATTTAACTTAGTTGTGCTAATCAGCTCGACAACATCAAAGAAACAGGTAGACGGCATCTGAGGAAGAAAGAAGGGCCTTCTGCTGCGTTTTTCTCTTTGACAAATTCTGTTTTAAGTAGAAAACAGATAGGAGCAGTATCCACAAGCATTCTTACAGTGAAGGACACTGATTACTCTGACAATCCTTTTTCAGACATCTGTGCTGAATGGAAAAGGTAGGTGTAGATAAGCCAAAAATTTAACATGAAGCGGTTGCACAGTTGATTATACAGCCCTTTTTCAAGCTTCTCTTCCTCAAATGAAGGAGGGAAACTTTCAGTGTGTTGACGAGAATGGGAAGGAGCAAACACCACAATACAAACTTTATACTATAATTTATGAAACTGTAATTGGATGGTTATAGCTTTCGAGTGGACGTCAGAGGACGCAGCAGGTAACAGAATAATTAAGAATACAAATACTCCTGACAATCCTCATCAGACTAAATAAATGCCTTTTCTATAAGGAAGTAAAAAAAGTGCTGCTTCTCCCCAGGCAGACATTCATCAAAATGTAGACAGATCGGGGCAGAAAATTTACACAAGGTGTCTACACAATCTAACAGGTCATATTTAAAATTATTCTATGAAAAAAACACAAAAATTAATGAGGCATGTAGTTCCATTTCCTTCCACGAATAAACCACCGCAGATGTGTGGCATTTCTTCTCTGGAAACAAGTAATCTTTTGAGGTTATGTTCTTAAGACACTAATAAAAGACAGAGAAGTAAATGTTAAGCAAAACTCCTTTATTAGCTTCACACCAGCATTCAGCTGTTGACTCGCATTCCCTGCTGGGAGCCAAGCATCTCAATGTCTCTCAGAGGCATCTAGCCTTACAAAGGCAGACAGCAGCTTCGTTTAGCTTACTACTATCGAAATACTTAGTCTGTTCACTAAGAAATTAATCAAAGACGCTTTTTGCCAACACCACGTAAAAAGGTAGCGTAAGAGAAACGTTTTCTGCAATCCAGTGAGAGAGAATCATTTATGAAAAAAGCATGAGCGATCCCAGCACAAACAAAAAGAGGAGCAGAAAAGGCACGCTGATCTTCTGGAGCCAACAAGCAGAGCAACTGGTAACACAGTCCCAAAGGAAGCGTTAGACTGTAAAATATGAAAGATGTTGACTATGGCCTATCAAAAGAAGCATCTGATATCAGAAGCCTCAACCTATAAAAATAACACCCCCAACATCTGCAAGGGTACAAATGCTTTTGATTCTAAAAGCATTTCCTATAAAAGCCAAATAAGGCTAAGTTCAGATCGGCATGTCCAATGAAGAGGACTTTAGAAAGTCAGAGAGAGTCACCTCTCACGCAGTAAGAAAGCTCTGATGAATTACTTTAAAGATGAAAGTCAAGAAATGAAAGCAGGCAAAGGAAATTTGACCAAAGCTAAAAAGCATTTCTACATCTGCTAGATGTAATCAATCTGCTACTGAAATACTCTGAACAGTTCCAGCCCTTATGACTAACATCCCAGGAGTCACCCGCCTGCCTCATTCCTCTAAGGCTCAGCACACACTGCCAGTAGCCACCAGGAGCGCATCTATAAGCCAACCAACCAACCTGTCCTTTGGCAGGGACCTGGACTTGTGTGAAGCTACTCAAGTCAGCTAAAAAACCAAATCCCACTGCCAACAGCTGCAGAAAGATGCCACAATAATTGACCGTTTAGGTGATGAAATGGCAGATGAAACACTATGTTGACAAATGTAAATTAACACACATTAAATATACATTCCTAACTTTACTTACGCAATAGTAAGCTGTAATTTAGCTATTAGAACTCAGAAACAAGAGCCTGAAGTTATATGCAATTCTACAAAAACTTCAGCTCAGTGCCTAGTAGAGATTAAAAAAGCAAATAAAGATCTAATATATTCATATTACTCAGTGTATGCTTCTCCTTTGCTCGTACTTTTACGTAAGTATTCGCTATTGGCCACTCCTTGAGACAAGACACTGAGTTAATTAGCCTCTTTGGTCCAATTCAGTACAACCTTTTGATATTTTTGCTACAAGAACAGCACAATTTGATTAAAACATTATTAAATTTATAACAATTTTAATTTCATACCATCAACATTAGATAGGCTATAACTACTTTCCTGATTGTTACATATTTTATTTACAGGATTAGCCAGATGGCTGTACAAAAACTGATGCACATTTGGAAAAGTTTATTATTGTCTATTGCTGTTGCAGGTCTAAAGGAAGCAAAATACCATGTGTCAGCTTTCAAGGTGCCTCAACACAGCATCTAACGCTGTGCTTATGATTTGTAACCAAAATAAGCAACATATAAAGAAGAGATTTGTGGATCTTCTATAAAAAGTACTTTTAGCGTAGCATCGACTGAAATCAAATTCCACTGAGGTTGATAGAAAAATCCCATTAATGAAATGGGACCAGACTTCTACCACCGGTGTTGACATTTGTTTAGTTAATAGTAATGACCTATGGGAACAGGCAACTTCAATCCACCTCAAAAAATTCATCCATCTCAGACTATGCAATAACGTGACATCTAAGAATGTCTCAAGGAGAATGCATAATAATTTAGTACCAATCTCCTGATCTAAGTATGGATTGCAAAGTTTTGCCCCTATTTTGCAAGATAAGAGCCTAAATCCAGAGATCACCATGGTTTCTCAGCACCAACACTGCAGCCACCCCAGAGGAATAGCAAATGAACTGCCTACTACAAAATACAAAAATATTCTTGTACCTGTCTACAAATTCAAAACACTCAAAACTGTTACATAGACCAAGCAATCAAAACTGTAGTACTTTCCAAAAAAGAATCGATTCCACAATCTACAATTTATAATGGGTCCTCTTCTTGTAGCTTGATTTCTCAAAGTATAAGGAATAGCCCAAACCAACACGGTGCTTGATAGAAGAAATGATCGATCATTTGGAACTAATCTCTTTAGTTCTTCACTGTAGAGACAATACAAATGTTTAATTCCTCTTTCCACAGAAGAAAAAGCTCATTTCCTTCGCTGACCCCAAAACCAGTTAGTTCAATCCTCATTACTGCTCATTGTAGAGTGTAGAAGCATATTCCCCTAGAACCGTTCATTATTAAGTATAGATCACACCAGTACAAATTGCATTAAGGGTCATTTGAGAAAGCAAATTTTCTTTCTTCTTTGTGTGAACCATACGTCACTACCAGCTTCACGTCTTCAATCCTGACAATAATTGTTCAAATGACAAGGGCGAACCACGCTGAGAACATGTATGCTTCATCACAGATGTTCTTGTGCCAGCCTGAGACAGAAACTAATTACACAAGAGATGCTGACTTCTTATTATGGAAGCTATAAAGAGAGCAATTTTTTTCCTCCTGAAACCGCTCTACTGTAAAACCTTTGCATGACTTCTGTGAATTCTAGACATCAGATAAACACTACAAATGAGGGACAAGCTTACTAAATCAAAGAAATATAAACCCAGGAAAAGAAAACTTTTAAAAAGGAGGAAATTTAAAATTCTATTTAAATTCCTTAGTGCTAAAGAAAAAAAGAGTAAAGGCTGACTAGGTCCAACGGAAATGTTCTTGACTATCTTCTTTCAGCAGAAAGAATTCTGCAAGAGTCCTAAAAAGGCCCGACCTCTTCCCAAGAGAAATTAGATCAAACATAAACAAAGCTTTCCTTCCAGAAAGCATCTACCCTATCTTTACCGTTAGTGTTATTTTCACTGTGAAAATTGGTATTGTTAGAGCAATTAATGACTTGATTATAATATTATGAAATGAAGTTTCCTTACAGTTGTCTGTTCCCCAAATATATCATACCAGCATACTCAAGAAAACGCTTAGCAACCAAGAAAGTCAGCTTAGAAATACTCATATGACCAACTGATCTGATAAAAAAATCTCTTAGGAATTCAAGTTTTGCTGAATCTCTGAAAATTAGCATTTTAAAGATAATACGGGAAACTGCTTGCAGTCATAATTTTCCTAGAGTTGCTATTGCATTATTTGTTTGCTCAGGAAATCCTTTTCTCGCTTTCAATTTCATGGAAAGCAAATTTGAAATTATGAATATGAGATCCAAATTTCTGATGTAATAAGAAAAAAGTTCCATGGCATCATGCAAGTGTTTTGACTGGCTGTCGTTTTCTTCCTCCATTACATCCAAACAGACACATCAAGAACGCCAACTATAGCACGTTAGGAGCTACAACTGTCAAGACTCGAGGAAACCGAGAAAGACAGGGTTAGTCCAGCAGTATTGTTTTGGGGAGAGATGGGGGGGAATCATGGAAATCTTATCCCACTCTTCAGCAGCAGAATTTTCTATAAAGCTACTATAAAGCTACTAGATTTGATAATCTTCCATGAAACCACAAAACTACTTTTCTTATAGCGTATGAGGAATCAAACAGAATTGCTAGGCAGAAGTTAGTCATTCAAAGAGTGTGACTAAGCTTGATTAGCTTTCTGCTGAAGTCATTTTGAAATGTACGCATTTCCCTGGTAAGCAATACTGCCAATGGATTATTAAAAGTGATCACTTGGCTATGCTACTATTTACGATCTCAGAAATTCCATTACAGCCTCTAGTAAACATGAAATTTGTCTAAAAGGCTAAACTAACCTGAGACAAAAAGGATGCAGACTTAAGGATTAGGACAATTTTTAAAACTTACTATTCCTTGATTTAAAAAAATCTAGCTTTCTTTTCTCTCTTTTTTTTTTTTTTAATAACATACTAGTAGGCAACTACTTGGTATATTTCACTGTTTTGATATAGATGAAGTCATATACAAGCCCCTTATTCAAATTTCCCACCCTGCAAAACATAAAGGAGACAAGTACCCCCGTCAACGACACCGGGGTAAATCGGCACGTTCCTAACAGAAAAGGTGCGACTTCCTTGCCCGGTATTGGGGCTCCAGCCCGCATAAGGGATGGTCCCTTCGGTCCTGGAAGGGGCTGCTTCACCGCAGCCTTCTGCAGCCCCGGCATCACAGTCTCATCGGCTCACCCAGACCCACCAGAAAAGGTAGTGCCCCCACCGACGGGCTGCCAGCGCTGCATTAATCAAAAAGGGAGTTTTCTGGCAGCGTTTGTACACGTACAAAGCAATCAGAGCTGGGGTAACATAACGTTCTGGCATCCCGTACCGACAACCAGCCTTCCCGATTCGGTTTAACAAGTAGACTTGACTGCAACCATTCCTTGCTGAGTGCAGAGAACACAGTTCCTTAAATAGCTGATCTGGCAAGCGCCACTCATTCATGCTTATCTAGCAGAAGTAGCATCTGCAGAATCACTGCGAGCTAATAATGCATTCATCAACACTGAAAATGACAGAAAATTCCCTTTTCACTTATTAACCTACCTCTCTAATATGTTTTAAAAGGAACTGTAATTACCACTGTGCACAGTTGTAAAAGAAAAAGGAAAAAAAAAAAGATCAAAGCTGCTCTCAAGCAGCCACAAAGCCCCATCTCTCTCTACTAAATAAGAAACGTGTGCCTTGAAGTGATTGCTCCACAGTGAGAACGAATTGCAATGACCTTGTGTTGTTTACTGGCGAACTTATCAGACTTGCCATTTAGCCAGCGCAAAAGAGATTTGATGTAAGCAATCCAAAGAGTTAAATCTAGAACAAACAACACTGCATATCTTCTAAAACGCCTGCGGCACCCTAGCAAATACAATCCGTATTTCCATGCTTTATTTAGTATGTTCAATGCGATTAGCGTTTTATATGGTTCACATCTGACCAGAAAGGGGACAAAAATCTTTCCTAAGAGAAGCATAACGTTAGGTCTGTTTTCCATTTCCAATAAAATAAAAATAATAATAATGATAATTAAAACAAAAAAAAATACAAACACCCAAACAGCCAGACCTCGCCCCTGGAAGTTCCCACCACCCAAGCTTCAAAAGTGCAAATTCAACTGGTGAAACGCAAAAGCGAAACAACACCCCAACAAAAAATGCTACCAGTGGCAGGCTTTGAGAAATGTTAAACGTGCCACATATTTGTAAAATTTTAACAAAGCTGTTGCTGATGAATAGCTATAAATATAAAAGAGCAATGGGACATAAACAAGAACAAGAGCCCTAAACAGCAACAGAAACGCTGCCCAACTGCACGAGTAAATATAGCTTAACGTGGTTTTGATTCTCTGGCAATTTATGGATCTTTTATCTTTATGAACATAATAGCTAGTAAGAGCCATAAATAAAAATAACAAACGTTAAATATGTAATAGTAAACGTTCTTCTATAAAAAACATTAATGCATAATAGATGTTAAATGGTCTGCATGCCAAAACACTTTTTTTAAAGCTTAGTGGCATTTTTAAAAAGACAGTTCACCCTTTTCTTGTAACCACACACAACCTTCAGAGTGAATTAGTGCAGGATTAAACACCGGTTTCTGTTGCACAACACTGAAGAAACATCCCTCTGAAGCATGAATGCCACATGTAATTTAGGTACTGGAAAACGCACACTGTATTATTATAAAGCTAGTGAAAGTAGTATAAGAAACATAAATAATACAAGCTATTATTAAAAAATTATAAAAGCAGGGAAAATATCAATAAGGAAATAATATACGCAGCAACTTTTGCATTTCCTCTCACACCAGAGGGGCAAAACGGCTCTCGTTTCCACTCTTCGGTAATGCAGAGGCAACGCACAGCGCAAAGAAGTCGCGTTAAAGGGAGCAACTTATTAGCTGCCTTTTATCCTTTAGCAGGCTGTGTGGTCTGTTGCTTAAATCACCTTACCAGACACTCTGTGAACCCTAGATTACGCTTGTATGTCTTTACGCCACAGCTGGCCCCTACTACGGCCAGTCTGGGCAGCGGCTCCCAGGCCGGAGGGGAAGGCGGTCGTTCCAGCACCAACCAACGCCTTCCCACCGGTCAGCACCGCTGCTTATTTGACGACCTATAAACTAGCCTTTTTCCAGAGAGAAAACAGCTAAGAACATCACTGCTAGTGCATTTACACACACATATATATATGCGCGTGTGTGTACATATATATATATATATATAAAATATATATATATGTACACACACGCGCATATATATATCTATATATATATAAATGCCAAATTCCCGCATAGTTCCCCCCATTGGCGCCTTGCCAAGTATTTCCTGCAAACACACCAAGTCTGCCGAAAAAAACGGCAGCCACGAGTGTTTAACTACGCGGATGGCTGCGCGGTGTTTCGTGGCGCAGCGGTCAGGCACCGAGACAGCTTTTCATTGCCGGTCAGTAGCCTCGTGCCGTTTACCCCCTCGGGCACACTCGGAGATGCTGAAAACGCCACCGGCCGTTTCATTTCGGCCCTACCTGCCAGAGCACAAGAAGTTCACAACTGCATTTTGCTGTGTATCAAACTACACGGACATTAAGTAGTGCTGGGACATTATATATGTTTTGCTTCTATACCTATATAAAGCACCTGCTCTCTTCACTCGAAGGTTTGGAGAAGGGACAGTTGTTTCACAAAAGAAGCAGCAAGTATAAAAACAGAAAATTTTCAACAGTGTTCACTGAAATACTGACTTCAAATGACGTTTTCTAGTATTTTTTTCTCTGTATAGCTAGGTAGAGACTTTTTATTTCTATACAAAAGCTGCTTTTTCCAAGAACACTGAAGAGCAACCACAAAAGTAACTAAGGATTAGTGCTTCCATTACAACTGTGAAATTGTGAAATAAAAACATTTAAGGCATTAGACAGTATCAGCTTTTTCTACCCTTTTCCTTACATTTTGCTCATTTGCCTTTATTAAAAACGGAATATTAATGGAAATACTAATACTGTCGCGTAAGCCAAGACTTCAGCTCATTTTGTGAGGGGCCTCCTCAGCCAACAGTTATTGTAAACTGTATTATTCAGACATCAAGCAACTAAATTTTAAATTGCAACAATGTAGCTGCTTTTTGGATCATTTATTGAAAAAAATTTTTTGGAAATATATGTCGTCTTAAAAGGAACTCTCTCCTATATTTTCAAACCATTGAGCAGAAAACAGCAGCTCTACGAACTTACAAGGACTTCAGCCTTTTCAGTAACTGGAACTAAATATACGGCATACTAAATAAAACGGTTTGACTTGATGAAGGCTGCAAGGTCTTTGAACAGTGAACCAACTGGGAGCGAATCTTATGATTCTCAATCATAAAACACCGTGATGGACATTTCTGTCGAGCTCGTTAATACTAACGCAACCGCTGATAATTGCTCCAGGTTTCAACCTCTGATTAAAGCTAAGTGGATAGATTTGCATAGAGTAAACAATAGAAGTTTCTTGCAGCCAAGCTCCCAGAGGCCTTATCAGCTTCACAAATACAAGATCATTAAAACTTGAATGCTAATTACTGTTAATTTCTCAATGCAAATAGAAGTAATTCAATGGATATTTAGGTCTTTCTTGTTCAGACTTAGCTCTGTAGTTTATCTAAATGTACCCTAGATACTTACTAATAATAACGTAGCAGGAAGAACAAAACAGTCCATCACCCTCACTTCTCCATCAGGTTTAACTAAATGCTGTTAAACATTATCAACGCCTCTCAAATAACTTGGGCAAGGTAAGCCAATTAGCCTTTCCCTCCATTTTTTCAGGTTTAACTAGGTAACGTAATGTAGAAACCCTATCTAAAAATAATTCAAGCTACAGTATTGTGCTCGCATTACATAAATGCTGCTAGTATCATAAACAAGATTTTTCAAAACTAAACTCATAATTAACGTTAGCCATGCAATCAGAAATCTTCAGCTCTTAGGAGTAAGATATACGAAGGGGGATACACTTTTAATGCATTTGCAAGCCACCCCTCAACCTTCCGTGTTGACTATCAGAAAGGAGGCAGCAGGGAGCAAGGAAGCAGAAAGCAGTTTACCCCCATGCAACGGCAGAAAGCGCTCCACAGCCTTCAAAAAAGGGCTAGGAAACGGGCTTGCCGCGCGAGTCTGCACCCCCAAGCCCCTCGGCAGCTGCGGTGAGCGAGCCACGAGCCCGGTGAGGCATACCACCAGCTCCCACTTCGCCTTGGAGAAGCGGCGAGAAGAGGCAAACCACTCCCGCTTGAAAAAGAGCACCAGGGCTCAAGAGCAGACGCAGCAGCGCACGCTCAATATACGCCCTCCCGTTAGCTCAGTTTTCTCCCCACGCAACGGCTTCAGAAAGGTGCAGCGTTTTCCCCGGCCTGCTTCACTTCAAAACTCGACGCGGACTAAATTGCGAGTTTCGAGAGTGACGAGACTCTAGTTCCCTAAGAACGGCTCCTCCCTAGCTACTATAAAAAAACCCGGTACAACACTGACAATGTCACCGGCTAATTACTGACTCTGAATGTACCATGGAAAAGTTTCAGTTTTCTTCCCACTGCTACGAAGACTGCATTAATGAGTCAGGTTATGATTTTCATTGACAGTCCCTACTATTTTTACATGCATCCCTGTGGACTTTCACATTCCTCTAGCTCACACCAGCTGAGTAAGAGGTGGGAAGTGAGTAATCGGGATCCAGCAATACCTGTTTCACGACCGCCATGTCTTACCTAGAGGGGCAAATTTCCGTGTAAATAAATAACAGCCCCCTATGCGACCTACAAGATCAAAAAGACACTCCTACCGCTCCTTGACGTAGAACCAGCTCCTTCGTGGTGACAGCCTGCCTCTGTCCATAACTGTCTTCCCAAATTAAAATAAAAAACTCAGAAGTAGTACTGTGAAAATCTTTACCTGAGGAACATTAGCACCTATTTCCCCTTCCCTTTCAGACGGCCTCCACTTCTCTTCTTTCTTCACTAGCCTCTTCTCCTGGCCTTTTTCATACAGCCTGCAACCTTGAGGTCACCTGCCAAGGCTTCTCCCAAAACATCCAAGCTTTTGTTTTACCTTTATCCAGAATATATTAAAAAAAACCCCAAGAATCCAACACTTGCTATCCATTCTGTCTCCTTTCAGGTCTAAGGCACTCTGATTCACACTATCTTCTGTAACCAGATCGTCTATCTAATCTGATAACCTAGCTTTTTATTACATTATCCTTCACTCTTTCTGTTCTGTCAGTGATCCCACTCTCAGAGCCCCATTAGATTTCAGTCCCTTCCCCTTTTTTCCACGCTGGACATGACTACAGGAATATCACCACATTCAGTGTGGTGATGCTTCTGCCCTCCCTCAGTCAAGTAAGTCAATAGGACACAGAGAACAAGCTCCCTCCGTGGAGCTCATATGCACCAGCCTGTCAACCAAACGCATATGCCAACATGCTATTTTGGCAGGGAAAAATGTTAAAACTAAGCAAAACTAAGCAAAATAAAGCAAACATTAGATCAGTCCTGGTTCTCTGTCCACGTTACATGCTACAATTTTATCAGCCTGAAATCTGTGCCACACATTTCACTGCACACAAAGAGCATCGTACTGGATGAGGCAGGGTTATTCCTGCGCTGAGCCCTTCATACACGTTTCATTATTTGCAAGTCTTCCATTGCTGGGGCTTCGTCCGCTCTTCAAAGTTGCCTATTAGCTTTCAAAGTATACCAGCATTTTTGTCTTTTAAATTATTACTTTCCTTAAGCCTTTAATCATTTTTGTTACATTGAACTGATTGGGAGCCAGGGACCATCAGCTGTAATAAGCACATCTAAGTGGCTTGAAGCAGCAGCTGAGCGCATCTGCAATGAAATCCCAAGTATAAGATGACTCATATTACATTAGAAATGAAAATTTCTGGAAAAGCATGTATATCTTTCTGCAGAAATTTCCAATTCTGACATGCCTCTGCTGCAGAACATTGCCCTGCTTCGATCATTTTCACCAGCGCTGTTTTCTGATATTAACTGGTGGATGCACAACATGCCAGAACATATACAGCACCTTCCCTTCTCCAATTAGTGATATGATTATCATTTAACGATTGCTGTCACTATGCAAAACTGAAGATATTTTGGCTGCGGAGAGTTTACATTCTCACTCAGCAAAGTACTTCAGGGACACAAAGTGGAACCTTGACTCCACTTGCCTCTGCTGAGTCCAAATTTTCCCCCATACGGTTGGGAAAAAAACACCATATGATCAATCTATTTGGAAGCCAATCAAACAATTTTGCATTTTTTGTTTCTGTAAAAATAAACATTTTCTAATGCGTACCCAGCAATTGCTTGATGCCATTGTGTTCAAGAGCCCTTGAAAGGTTTCTTTTCTCCTGGCAATACCGTGGGAGAGGATGGTGGTATAATTACAAACCAACTCCTCACCATCAAGAGAGAGCCTGATGCATTTCATTTATATATTCTTCCATATAAAACACCAGAACAATATATTCTCAGGAGTTTAACATAAAGCAAACACACTAGAAAAAGCCAGGGGAAACAGCAAAGTGGCTCATCATGTTTGTACCCTTGCATACAGATTTCATGCCTTCAGAAATTTTACCTATAAAAATACCTTTTTATCCTAAATTAAAGATCATTACACTTGACATGAACACAGCCCATTGGCCCTAAATATAAATCTATGAGGACAGTGCTTTCCTTGATGCCCACAGGATTAACAACATTAGGATTTCCGGAGCCACTGAAGGAAACAAAACAAGTAGACTGCCTAAGGCACAGAAGATTTCAAAAGACTATTTTAAGGCATAGCTCTGGACAGTCATTGGTGGCATTTAACTCTTTTTGTCAATATAAAACAATTCTTCCTAGTGATGGAGCACCCCTATGGCTATTAATATTTCCACGGTTGGTTACAAATTATTTGAACTAAGAGGACTCTGTCTCTAGGGTCAGTTTAATTACACATCATCACCTGATACACACGTAACGAACAAGATACAGAAGGGTTATATGATCAGTGTAGAGTAGATGTTTTTAGAAAGTCTCTGACTTCAGCTTGCCACCTTCTGCCACCAGTCGCACTGTTCCTCAAAACAATTACGCATAAGCTTATAATTAACCCTCTTTGCAAGTGTTCCTACAATTGGAGCTTTCACTTGGGTAGCTTTGGCTTTTGAAGCTCCTCCTGAGCTATGGGTCTGTTGTATTCACTCCTGAGTATCCCTGCCTATTCACTATTTTTCTTTTTGGATTTAACGGCTGAAATAGGTACCATTCATGCGTCAGAATAAGGACGAGGGAACTGTTATCTTTAACCAGCAAAATCTTTCACAAGTCTATCCAAACCATCTAACATTTTATTTAGCTGGAAATGCTCTTATTAAGTCCAGGTTGTTATTTAGGTACTAGTGAGAATTTAACTTGGTATTTTATACTCTAAAGCCTTTTCGGGAGCCTGTCATTTAACTAAAATCTCCCTGACACTTCTGCAGCGTTCCATTATTCTCCCCAAACCACCTCATAAAGACTTGCAAGGTGCACACATTTGTTTTATAAACCACCTCGGCTCTCCCTCGTCTGGCAGGACTAAGCACGAGGGATTCAGCAGTATGTCACTCTCTAACATGATACTTTGCATATTTATTCAGAGCACTTCTACACTCAGGGAAAATGTGAGGGCTGGTTTTCTTAACAAGGAGATAATAATGAAAAATGGTTTAATTTACTTCAAGTACACCTGCACTGCAATGCAAAGGTATGATGATAAATCATACTAACATATCCAACCTACTCAGCTCAGGGACTATAGGTGGTGCAGCTGTGACAGCTGTTTCAGGGCTAGATTCCTGAGTATTTAGCTAGAATGAGCAGGCTTTGTAGCTCGTACTGAACCTCTGGCCATCACAACCGATACTGGAATCGGTCCACCAGCTTTCCTACCTAGCTGGAACATGCCATTATGTCTTTGGAGCCCAGTGGAAATTTGCACGCAGATTTATGACAGGTGGTAAGAGAAACCCAGTGTCACTGCAAGACCTCACAGAAATCATTTCTGCCATCATTTCACGCTACTCTCATGTATTTTAAAGTTATCAAAATCAGGCAAACGTTTTCAGACCAGATAGACTAATTATTTTCTCAAATTATTTCGATTTTCTCTGTTACCTACAGAAATCGTTCAGATGAGGTTGATGACACTGGCTTAGGCTTTCCGAAAAAAGAATTCTACTTAGGCCAAATTCGCGACAACATCCCCCAAAACTATAAATGAAGGCAACAGACATACCACTGAAACTATGCACAATAAATGGTGATAAACAGCACCAGCAGTTTCTGCTTTTAAAAACATCAATCAGTAGCAATTTTAATTAAAGCCAATAGGTGATTTGGCTCAGCATTCCTAAATTTATCAAGTGGGTTGTTTCCAATGCCTGATTACAAGCTGTAGCCACCATCACCACCGTGCCTAAGTAGCATTAGCTGTCACTAGTGTTATTAGTTTCTGTGGGTGAAGTCCTGAAATGAAATATGATGAAGATGGATAGACATCCTCTCACACTGCAGTTTTAGGTATCTGAATGAACTGACGCTGGACAGTGTTGCTGCCTTGCAGGTTTATTTATTTATTTATTTTTACTAACATACTTCTTGGGCCACCAAATGGTTAGTGATCTAACAAAACATTTGATTTATTTTTATGATTTCCATCTTTTAGCAAAATCGTTTTATTTGATTTCAAATAGGCCTGGATAGGGTGCTACAGGCTTGCTTGCTTTCCTAAGAGTACAGAAAGCTGCATTTTCTGAACTGGCGAGTTATAAACATTCAGATATTAATACTGCATTAAAAATTCAGTGTATATGCCACACTCCTCACCTCTGTGCTTGGGCCATGGAGAAAAGACAAGTTTCCGAGATAAACAGAGAATCTTTATGTGCGTGCTTTTTCAGTTAGGACTAGATACAACTTTGCTTCTGTATAACGCAGCGCCCTCGTTCAACTCAGCGGCTCTGATACTCAAAAACCCATGGCAATTTCGCACACGATAAAAAAAGGCAAAACAAAGAGGAATAACGAAAATATATGAGAATACGGAACAAAAGGGGGACAGAGAGATTAGAGAAACGGATAAATAAATGTCCTATAGAAGTTAACATTATAAAACACATTATGAGGGATCAAAGAAGAGAAGTACGTAAACACTTAGAAGGAACAAAGCTATAGGCAATAACAAACATAACGACTTAAGACTGCAGTAAGCAATAATATGATGTTTGGAACACAGTGTTTGTCTGTTAAAGAAAGCAAATATGGTACTACGGTATGTAAACAGGGGGATTAGAATGCTAGGAGACATTAATTCGGCGGAAAGAAAGAAAGAAAAAAAAATGACGGTTTGACGACTTACATTTGTCTTGAGCTTGTCCTTGTCACCAAATTTAGTCTTGGTGTATGTGAGAAGGGAAGAATAGATAAGAGAGGTCACACAGGAACGCCTGCAAGTAGCAGCTGTGGGAAGAAACGCTTTGCACCATTGTGCATTTTCCTTTGAAAAACAAAATTACGATAGACAATGATCCAGTTGGCAGAGATGCTCACACAAGGACTTTAGAAAGGACATAAATAAGAACTAAACAGGAGGCAGAGCTTTAAGATCAATATTGAAAACATTTTGGTAACCCAGAATCGTTAACGGTAACATTGCCCCTTCCTGCAGGCGGCCGATCCAGCGCTCTCCGTACCACACAGACATCCAGATGTTCACCTTCAGGGACGTGAAGATGGGGGAAAACTTCAGCTCCAACAATTTTAGAAAGGTGGCCGCAGCAGGTTCGAAGCCAAGCTAAAACAAGGAGTGTACGGGAGTCGCAGCGAAACGGCATTGTCTGGTTAGAAATTAGGAGGATTAAACCCGCTGATAAAACTCGCTCCACAGTGCCTATCCATGGCTTACTCCAAGAGGGATCAATTCCTTAGCAAGGAATGCTAACAGGCAGTAGATACAAAAAATTGTTGGGCATATGCACCGTTACCTTTCGCATATACTGTGACACATTTACAGTTTTCATCGTTTTTGCACAAGTGGTGGAAGTAACTGCACTTGGTTTTTGAAAGTGCAGAATCAGCATCAGCCATTGAAGGAGGACACATTAATGGATACTTCTGTCCTAACATCTTCTAGATTTTCTTGATTTAGACCATCATCCAAGATTTCTGCTCAAACTAAATCATTTGCCATGAGAAAAAAATACTGTGGCACACCTGCTCTGCTTTTGGGAATGTACAGCTATGCAGCATACGCATAGGTAGAGATTTAATTAATAAAAATTTAATCCAGCTGATATATGTAATAGAAAGTTCACAAATTTACAACAGGTCATTAAAAACTAACAACATGCTGATTTCTTTCTTTAGAAAAAGAAAACATTTGCAGTATAACATTTTCTATATCCCAGTCTGAAAAGATTTAACAAAATTAACAAAACTGTTAGCAAAGCAAAGGCTCGAGTGAGCTGTAGTCTACAGAAACATGTCCTAGACTTACAGTTTTATCCTAGGTAGTCATCCTTCAGGAAGGAAGGAGATAACATGAGAAGGTCAAAGCAAAAATTCATTTCCCTCTAATGATCCCAATTAAACAATTTCTCTCTTAGGGGTATCTTTCTATGACAAAACGTGGGAAGTGAAGCTACAATACACACCTTTTTCATCACAGTTTTGTTTGCCATAAATACTGACTCAATTTGTTTTATTTGCTTCCATCTATCTGCTATAAAGAAAATCTTTAAATTCTAACTAGTAGACATCACTAGGACTTGATAAGCACCTTTGAAAAATCAGGCTGCTTATTTGCTAGACTATGGAAGGCATGTAGTTTATATTGGGTGAGAACAGTTTTTCAGATTAAAGAAATGAATATTTTCACTCACGCTACTTCAATAGTTTTATACCACTCATACTACTTTAATTAGATTATTCAAGTTTTACCGATTTTAACGTTCAGATCTTAAAAGATAATGTGACATCATCATACTGGAACAATACTAAAAACTTTTCAGGTAAGGGAGTAATTTTTTTGGCTACCTACTGATAATTGCTTTTTTCTTTATACGCAGGTAAGACACGATACATCATTTTTGTACAATGTACATGGCTCCAAATGACTATTAGCCACTCAGGAAAAACATATTTAATGGGCTGGCAAGGAAGGCTCATGAAAGCATGCCCCTTCTGTCTTTTTCAGAACTGTTTTCCAGTGTTTACTCTGATCCTAAACAGAAATTATCCTGTAATGCAATACATGTATTTTCTTAGCTCAGTAATATGATACCCATCTAGTACACAGAATCATTTACGCTTTTAATTTTTTGTTTCTTTGCTTTATGTTGGCTATGTAAATAATATCAGAAACAATGTTCAAAATAACCAGATTTTTAATTTGGTGCTTGAAAAACAGTCCACTTCCAGAAGAAAGGATGAACAGAAAAGTCTCAGCATTTTCAGATGGAAACGCTGAAGTGAGAGGGAGGACCTGGCGAGTGCCATGCAGAGCTAGCATGCAGCATCACACGCTCTAGTCTTACAATTAAATTGTTTGGAAAGAAAATGGAGTAGTGACAAGCCACTACCTACTAGGCAGCCCTTTATACCTTTCTGGGAGTCATGGAGACTACCTCCAGCCGGAAACCCCATGAAAAAGCAACATGTAATTCCACCCAATTTCTACTGCGCTTCAAATGATGAAAACTGGCACTGCACTGCAGTCAAAAATTTGACGCTATTGCAACTATTATTTTCTGTTATTTCTATCATGGTAAATCCCCTAAATCTTAATATCTCTATATTGCATCTTCATCGCGCACACAGACTGTCCTTGCACAGCAAAGACAAAAAGCCTTCAAACTGGGAATAAGATGACCGCGAATAAGGAGCTAAAGTAGAAAGATCAAGGTGGACTCTGCCCAGAGCCCGACGGTCGCTGCCCACCAGCTATATGGACTCTGCCAGGGATCGGCACATGCCATCAACTTTTACTGGGAAATTCCCCAGAAAGAGAATCATCCCTGCTATTCAAATATGACAAACATCTTGCACACCTGACCCTGGACAGCTGGTATTTGCAGGCAAATAAGAATTCCACTGGTACACGTTTATATTTTTCATCTCTTTTTCAATCAAAACAAAGATTTTTCAGGACAAATTTCCTCTGCAGTGAAATATAAATCACTCTCTTCCCTTGCACCTAATGGTGTGCACTTTCCAGCAATCCCTGCTCTTTACCAGCTGTCTCATATAGCTAGCATCTTGCCGCACTGTCTGACAGATTTGTACTTTGTCCTTCCTTAATGAGACAGCTGCCCAATTACTAAGCCAATGGGCAGCGTTGCTAGAAAGTGTCAATCTTTTAAACGCAGGATTCCCACAGGTTGACGTGCGGATTATCACACTTTAAGCCCGTCACATACACAAACTTGCAGAATTTGCTGCTTAACAAGCCATTTCCTCTTTGTTTGTCCAGGTTTGGTTTGGAAAGCACGGTTTCAGCGTTTCATCAAGCTAAACAAGAATAACTAACCTTTCTCCCTCTTACCCTCACAAAACTGCCATGCTGCAAAGCTGTGACTTCCTCCTACGCTATCCATTTATTATATAAGGCCATTCAGTGCAACAGCTAAGCCCCAGCGTCGTGAGACCTGATGGTAGAAGCTCAAGCGCTTCTTTGGTTTGGGGCTGTATCTACCCCCGTCTGCATTCAAAACACTTCTAAAGACACCGAGGAAGACGGTCAGACAAAGGAATATCCTTTCATATCAATATCCTATCAATATAATAGAGTCATCTGTTATACTTTAAAATGCAGAGTCACGTGGGTCACACCAACATCACCATTGGCACAAATGACTTCTCCCCGATACCTCATTATGAAACATGCTATTGATGACTGATCTGCGTGTATTCCTCAGAGCTACTCCTGCCACTCCTGGCTTCACAAAATACACTGTAATATGTTTCAAGCATCTAATAAATCCACTTCCTTCAAGGAAACATATGCTGAATATATACCTGCACGGTGGCAGAAACAAAATTTAAATTGATTATTTTTAGGAAAAAAAAATTAAAAGATGCCCACACAAGCCTTACAACGCTATAACACATGGTGTATACACACTACACCGGTTGTCTTCTCAATGTCTACGTAAAACCCTCTGTGGAAAGAACGAGGGTTAGCAGACAGGAGGAGATGTAAAATTAAAGGCATTTATCTCAACAGGAAATCCTTTCCCCACAACACATCAGCAAGGAGGGGGGAAAAAAAAAAAAAAGTGACATGGAGGAAAGCAAAAGTGTGTGCAACTGTGTGGCAAAAACAACACAACCCCCACCCCTCCAACATCATCAAGAACAAATTTTTTTTTAAGGAATTCTGTTGGTTGGCAGCCTAAGGCCATCTGCCCCCTCCTCTAGCGGGCTTTCCCAGGGGCTAGGCTACCTCCTCGTTTTGATGAGGCTGCAACAGCCCCGCTCACGAAACCTCAGCATTTTGGTTCACGTGGTAAGATTTAAACAGCGCTAGTGACAGCCCACTTACAGACCTCGCAGCACCCTCCAGCGCTCTGCAGTGTTTTGCAAGATGTTTGGATGACTCTAAATCATTTATGCAGATCATTTAAATAGTATATTTGTAAAGATCAGTAGTCTACGAACCCTTTCCATCTATCAACAAGGTAGATGATGGCCAGGTGGCACCAAGGCAGATGGAGATGCAAATTATTCACTTTGGCCCATCCCAAGACATCTAGAACCTCACAGGTCACACTTTAAACCCCTGGAGACCAGCAAACATGAGCCTAAATCCTGGGGGTCCTTTTTCAAGCTCTTACTCAAAGACAGTATACCCAGTCAGCAAGTCATCGCAATCTGTACCCCAGCGTCAGTGTATGAATTTGGTAAGACCCAGCTCTACCAGAAACCAGGCGAGACTGAAGGGAAGCTTGAGTCCATCCCTTAAGTCTAAGCACAAACCTCTCGTGGGAAACATCTGTCTGGCTTATGCTTAAAAACATCCCCTGACGGAACCGTAACTTTCCTAAACAATTTTCCCAGTGCTTTATCCTCCTTCCAACTAGAAAATTAGGCATAATCTTTAACCTAGATCTCCATTGCTATAATCTGAGATTACAACTTCTTGTCCTATCCCCAAGCAGACAAGAAAAGGAGTTTATTAGCCTTTACTCTTCAGCAGCCTTTCAGAAATTAAAAAAAATAAAAAAAAAAATCCATCCTCCTCTCCTCACCTTTAGTCTTCTGGACTAAAAAAGCCTTTTTTTCTTTCACTCTTTTCCTAGGTCCTGTTTCTAGCTCCCCTAATCACTCCCGGCTAAAACGCTTTCTTCAGTTCCCCAAACTGGATACGGTCTGCTCTACCAAAGCAGAGCAAAAGGTGAGCTCCACAGCTCTTAGCCGTTTCAAGTGCCCCTTCATAGCTGCTGCCCCTTCTTGGTTCTCCCCCACAAGGGTGTGACTTTGCTGACTCCCTTCCAATGCATGATCCACTACAAAGCCCAGCTTGTTTTCTGAAGAACCTCTGCCTAGCCAGAAACTCCTCAACTGTTCTTGGTTCAATAAATATCTCTGTTTAGGTGAAACACTTGATCTCGCTGAATTCCACCTTATCTAATGAAATCCTTATCGAATCGTAACCCTGTTTCTCCGGTCTGCCGAGATCGTTCTGGAAGAAGGGGCTGGGAGCATGTGGAACACACAGCAGCAGATTAAGTTAGCAAAAGCATGGCTAACTGTGGCTATTTCTATATACAAAAGAAAAGATCACAACCTCCTAATCTGATGCAGGTATAAAAAAGCAACTTGGTAATTGTAGCAACTTAAAAACTTAATGCGGTAGCTTAATTTTTTAAAAATACTATCTGGGAATCATCTAAAAGGAGAAGAAAAGTTAAGCAACAAAGAAAGGCTGAGGTGGAGAGAAAAATTTAGTTTGAAACTGCAAGATCAGTCATCACATAGCTTACAAGTTAAACAAGTGTTTCAAAGAAACAAATTAAGTGGAGTAGATTTATGATGCTGCAGAAATTTCCTTCCAAAGTCAGTCTTCTGACTGATGGATATGAATCCGTATCAGAAAACCAGATGATATAATAAAGTCAACCTTTAGGAATTTCAGACTTATAATTCATTGCTATGGCAATATTCTCAGCAGGAAATATCTTTCAAAAAAAAAAATTGGCTTTTCCTTAAAACATAAATCTGCACCATGAGAAAACAAGATAGGCAAATGCAATACCATAAAACAATCTGCTAGAGCAATCCTTTATAGCACACCATAAGAAGTGCCTGTCTACAATTCTAGTAAAATTATTGCTTTGATGAGCTTTATAATTTAGGAAAGGGGGAGCCAAGATCACTCTAGGTTCAAAATTGATATTAAAAGCTTAAGTCCCTGGGTTACAATCGAAGATTCTGAAGTAAGACCGTCTCAAAATATGTCTCTACTCAGACAAAGCTCAAAGAAACAGTGGAGCCAATCAGGAGTGCAATTTCCTTTTTGAGGTAAACACAGATTCCAAGAATATCAGTGCATATCTGCAAAGCCTATTTCAAAAATCCATGTTTGGAGGTGGAGACATATATTTAAGAGAATTCAAAAGATAATTTAGTTATTTCTGAACTACTATAGACTGATAAAGTGACATGCATCTTTCCTGAAGTATTTTATGTGGTCTTCTGAAAAATTAATAGATTGCGTCTCTGTACAAATGAGTTACGCTAGCATTGGTATTAAGTTTGCCCAAATCTGGGCAATGAAAAAAATTCAAGTAAAGGACACTTGTTTATGATAAACACCTACAAAAGGATACGAGGAGGAAGTTTCAGTAGATTAACCTAATATTTATGCAAAAGGAATATTTACATAACAAAGCCCCAAACAATATTGTGATTTTAAATTACTGTATATGCACAGCTAGTAATGTCCGTCGTCCACACGTAAGGCTCCAGAAAACTATGACATGGATGCGCAACGTGGATTTCAAACAGCATCCTCCAACTGCATTTGGCATACTGTTGCAATAACCATTACCAAAGCCTCTGCACAAGTCACTGGCCAGTCCACCGCCACAGGGCTGCAAGTCCTCGCGGTTGACTCCATTGAACTGATCCCCTAACTTCCAAAACAAAGCGCAGGAAGTCCCAGACGAGTCTGCAGCCGTAAACCCTCCTGCCTGGCTGCTGCCCACGCTTATTTTCCTAGGTCATCGTAACATTTGTAGATAGCCCTTTTCCTTTACAACCTTTAAACAGAAGCACCTTGTTCCTTCTGCTGAGAAGTAAAGTGCACTGAAGAGGCTTTCACTGGAGCCACAGAGTCCTTTGCATTCACAGCGGGCGCACACAGACACAAAGGCAAACGGAGATTTTCGGCGTGCGTTTCTGACCCAACAGCAAACAAACCTAGCAAGGCTCTGGAACTAGCATGAACTCTTCCCAGTCTCGGGATGAGACAGAAAAATTTGCTTTGCTCTTAACCCGGAGCCCTGGCCATCCTGCTAACGTATGTGTTGCCTAGAGGTAAGCAGGCCCCTGCAGGTACCTCACGAAGCCACGCTCTTTGAGGGTTTTCTTTAGAACCCGCACACAAGCCATAATTCTCTCCTGAGCTGGAGGTCAGCAAGCGTGGTCTGAAGAGATACGTCTTGTTAAAGCTTTACAAATAACCCCCGCCAACCTGAAGCTACGCTGCAGACGGCCTTGCTGAACGTGGTACCGAACAGCAGCAGAGCTGGTGTTCTGCACAAAGCTTTCCCATTTTTCCCACAAGTGGTTGTGACATCAACGCTAACTTTTTCTCTGAACGGACTAACCCCGTTTTGACTCAGCTCCAAACTGCAATAACGTACAGCATCCTTATTTTATGTGTAGTTTAGATAGTGTTTGCTTAACTACAGTCCTGGCTTTGACCAACTTCACTTGGTTGAGATTTTGTCAACCGCAAGCAAAGTCTGAGCGAAATCAGTGGAAGCGGAGCGCTCGCCGCGCTGACAAGTTGCAAGGTATCAAATGGCTTCAAAGCAGCATATTCAAAGCAAAACAGAGCAAGAGGTCCTCTGACAAAGTCACAACACACAGTAAATAATTTCAAACAGTGTGTAAACGATGGGCCATCCTAATCCCTGAAAACGGTGACTACAACTCCCCTGGTCTGCTTAATAACGCAGCAATTAATTGCACTATAAGACTCTTGCTTAGAGAACAGATACACAATAGGAAAGTCGTCTATTAGAATGTTTTGTCCTTTTCCTCTTTCAGTGAAGATTTGGTGCCCGTAATGTATTCCTAGTGGTTCAGAAAGTTGCGTTTCAATTGATGCAAGATAGTAAATTGCTACTAGCATGTTAGAGACCGATGCCATAATATGATTTTTTACATTTTTAGGAAATTATTCTTTAAATTAAGAAACTTAATTTACTTAATTAATGCCAACTATTTACTGCTAAAATAAACTCATTTTATTACTTTAAATAATTTTTCCCCATCGATATGTAAACATTTAAGTGGCAATAAACAGAAACAATGTCTTAAGTTGCCTCCTCACCAGACGGAGGTCTGGTATTTATACAGATGTATAAATAATAAACTCTCCTAGCACAAAAGGTTTCATTCAAATAACCAGACAAAACGGTCAGGGAACAGCGTAAGTGTCCTTCAGTGGGTGCAGCTACATAAACACAACACATGCAAAGGAAAAAGCAATGCATGTTTTGGGGAACGCCAGGTAACATGTACAAACACAAACATTACTTTGGTAACCTAAAAGCTAGAAGGAGTAGCTGACCTAAGAGAGAATCTCTAGCATGAAGATAGCTGATCCATCATAATGAACATAAAAGGTTTCAGAAAACGGGAGCAGGATACAAATTTCAGTGGCTGCAGGATTTCTTTTTCAACAACTCTGTGGGTGAGCAAATTTGTTCCTGAAACTCGTTTGCTATAACATCTACGTAAAGCCTTGCCCATGGCTGGACTGCTGGTGAATTATGAACCTTGGCAATCATGCTGGCTGGTATTTCATTATATTCCCTCATCTCATTTCTGCTTTTACCCATCATGGGGTTTTTTTTATACATCAAAATTGAAACTTTTTCAGAGGAGACCCTAATGCTCCTTCAAAAGTTAGCAGACAGCTGCTCTGATCTGAGGAGGACTCTTGGATATTAATACTACTCAAATTAACATCAACAACACCATTTAAATGTCATTTTGTCATACACACATTTAGATTCTTCTCTTCCTCTGCAAAGCAACGTCTTACATCTTGCACCATGTTTCAAGATCATAATATGCTTCTCTTTCTCAGTATGTTTAAAAAAAAAAAAAACACTACATTCATATACCCCCCTCCCCTCCCCATTTAATTCTGAGCTATTGAGAACCTTATTCTTGCTCTCACCAGTCTGTTTTGAACAAGGACTATAACCTTTCTGGCATGCATCATTTCTCCATAGGCAACTCAACAATACGTAATACGTAAAACAAGACAATTCATTCCTATAAGTATATCTAATTTCAGGCTTGTTATCCAAGACCTTTCCCTCATTATGCTGGTTTTCCAGTGCTCTTCTCTCTTTGACTATTTGTGAACTGGGTTATTTTTCGCCACCATATGCCACCTTGTCTTTTTCCATGCAGAGTTACACTGCAGCTGTCAGCTTTGGTTCTGACCTATCTTCCACCGAAAGGAAGGCACAAACTACCCTCCGGTGCTGCAGTGGGTGCTAGACGAGGTTATATTTGCAGGCTTTATAATCAGTTGTCATCATATATCTCTGTCCTTTTCTGGTGTTTGCAACGCTGCCTAATGCAGCATCATTTGTAAATGTAATTAATGAGCTGGTTTTGCACTCCTAAAAATCATTAATAAGGATGTTAAACTAAACTGTGCTTAGCAGTGCACCCTGAGGTCACCCTGCACACTTCTGTCCAACTTGATATGTTGCCATTTATCATTATTCTTCGTTCGGAATGCCTCAAGCAATTCTAAATACCATAACCGAATATAATAATAATTCACATTCAAACCAATATGAACAGTTACACTATTATTTTTGCTGTAATTTCTAGACTTGTTGCCTTACCTGTTTTAAAGATAAGTAACACCTTCACATTTCTTCACTCCTGTAATGCCTTCACACTTCCTTCTGACTTGCTACAACTCATAGTGCTCCCATCCTTTCTGTTCTAGCTAATTCTTTTAATGTACCAGGACTTGCTATATCAATACCTATTTATTTGTCATAAGGACTGCTTTTCTTGCTTTTACTCAGCACCTATTCTAAAATTCTTCTATTTCCTCCTGCCCACGTGCATCTTATCATCTTGAACTGAGACTGCTTGCCTGAAAAGAGGCAAGCAAAATGCACCCTTACTCAGCACAGCTGATTTTCTCTTCCTTATTCCTACGTGGGTAAGCTTTTCTCCCAATATTTGTTCATCTTCTCGCCAGCTGCAAAGGTTTCTGTGGCTGCAATCCAGTTCACACTTCGATGTTGCCTGTTCTGGTCAACCTGAGCACTTCTGTTCTCTGTATCTGATCTCTACAAGCCTCTAAAGTCTCTCCATAATTTTACTCATTTCCTTTCCCTTTTCTCTATTGCTGCTACACAGTAGCTCGTGAAATCCGCTTGCACTTCATATTGTTCTCCTCAAACTCACAGCAATTTACTGCTCCTTAATGGAACAAATTACATGTTTTGCGTTGCTCCAGGTTCACCTTCACCTCCCACAGCATCACTGAAATCACTGGACTTGGGGTTTTTCCAGAACAGTTCACGATCTGCTATGTGGACTTTAACATCTGTATCACTTCCTAATGCCGGTATGAATGACCGGTTCTTGGCTGCCTCTCCGCTGGTGCAGCTGTATCCTGCAAGTCAGGGCGCTGGGTGTTTGTATCTCCAACAGGAGCACACACAACCACCCCCAACCAGCAAGGAAATAACGCAGGGATGATTTCCCCCATGGTCGTCTTTTCTTACTAAAACACGACGCTGGTTTTCAAATAACCCATGAGTATGACTAACCTTTATTACCCTATGTTAAATCCGAGCCACCACCCAGAACGTCCCACAGTTACAAAACCCACCGTATGATCCCAACAGTTGCAAGTATATTAGCACTGACAGATGCCTGATGCAGGTTTGCCTTTGTTATTTTAACACTCCTCTTTTTTTGCAGTCTGCTTCAACATTTTTTTTTTCCATAATGGGAACCTTGTTCTCACTAATCTGAATGCCCCAATAAGACGCATAATTGCCCAGAGCCTAAAGGCAGGAAACAAGGATGACTGTGGGAGCAACAGCACAGAGATCATACCGCCTCTGATCAGAATCGCAGCAGGACAGAGAAACATCGCTACGTCTTTAAACAACTTCAGAGAAAAGTTCAAACCATTCCCACAGGTTGCTTTCAGTTCCAACTTATGTGCATAACGTTAAAAGAAAAAAAAAAAAAGTAACAACGACACTTGGCATTACCTGTCTTTAGTGGCTGGATAACGTCAAAGAGCGGGCCATTGGGCAGGATTTTGAAAAGTATAGAAAGGATTTTATCAGGTGAAATGCAAAGAGCACAGTTTTCTCCGAGGAGGAAGAGGCAACCAATACGCACCGGCCTTCATTCTGCAGGGCACATCTACCCAGGCCAAAAGCCCCAAGACTCCCCTGCCTTCCACCCCAAAAGCTTTATTTTCCAGTCGAACCTTTTCAATGTCAATAGTTTTCCGTTACTGAATGTTTCACCCTGACATAACACTGATAGTCCAATAATGTTTTTTAGATTATTTGATTAAATACATATTCCAACTTGCTAAACATATGAGCTATCATGCAACCGGCTGAAATGACCTAAAAGACGTGAAATCCTGGCTATGCGATATTTTCCTTCTCAGTTCAGTGTTCAGGGAACTAAACCATGATGTCCAGAGCTGAAGACTTCAGCTGCTACAGTTGGAGCTACAGAGCCCAAACTCCAGAGCTGGAGAAGGAGCAGCTCCTTTACTCTGTGGACTGGGAACAAAAAGGAACCTGCAATATGTAACAAAAAATAATGGCTGCAGAAAGAAATACTGTCATGAGCATCTAAGTTTGAATCTTGAACAAGCTTCTCCTTACACAGCAGCCACCTGCCCATTTGACAGATGAAGGAATTAATCAGAAACCTTTAAGGCAAATAGCATAAACCATTACAATGTGAATTAAAGAGTCATAGTTCTATAACAGCTTACGTCCTCTCTGGATCAGTCCAAAAAAGTGATTTATAACACGCTCTCAACAGTGGATTAAAAGGGTAGTAGAGTTCAGTTAAATTAGCCTAACGATGCATTACCTGAAAAAATCTTTTTTTCCCCCAAGTAGGCTGAACTGGAGCGTATAGGATCTGTGCCACAACAGAAAAAGCAAAACGCTGCATTGCTAGATCAACATCAGATGAACACACGCGACTCCGAACGCTATGCCTTTTCTCTTCTTTTCTGGGGCGAAATCTGATCTTTGTGAGCTATGCTGCACATCACTCCAACAATTACATACAGAGACAGAATAAATAATCGACAGTAAATTCTGCTTATCCAAAGAATACTTTCTAACTGTTCTAAAATTCTACCTCATGAAGCTCACATCGCATTACAATTTCCATAATAAATGTGGAATTATTTGCAAAATTAGGGAAAAGAATTAGCATACACATAGGAATGTTTAACCACCTGCGCTGCTTTCAAATTGGATTAGATTTCGGCTCATTTTTTGCTGGTTTTATCAAGCCATGGTACAGTTTGTTATTTTACCTGGATTGCTTCAGAAACAGGATTTTCTTCTGTTTTTACACAGTTTGAATAATTTCGGTTTGACTCTTTCTGCCAGATTACATCCACCTACTCCTTCCCAAATTCTGCTTTAATAACCTCACACTTTTCCTCGCTGCTTGCTTATTCAGAAATGGTTTCCTTACAGCCTTTGCCTGCACCCTTTCATTAGAAGTAACGTGATCGTCAACAGCTGTAACGGGATAAAATAAAGACAGCAAAGACCAGACTCTTCACCGTTCGCGACTGTGGAGCGATGATGATTTATGTCAACTGAGCATGCCGTCCACGCTGAGATTTTTACTTTACCCAAGCAACTGTTAGACAGAGCCCACAGCCAGATTTGCACAGCCCCGCGTTGGCGCTTGTCCCACTCGTTCATGGAGCAGGTACAGAAGTAGGCGTCTCCCCAGCACGCGAGCGGCGGGAGCCTGCCGGGCCCTGGCTCGGGCCTCGGGCCAGCACAGACCAAGAGCCTGCCGGACTCTGCCCCGTCCCCATCAGCCCTGCGAGTGCACCCGAACAGAGCGGCACGGGCATGCTTTGCAATCTAAGCACCAAACTACTTGGGCACGTGCTCACGGACTATAGACAAAAGGGACTTTGAAAAATCCGGCCTTTTGATATACAAAAGTATAACGTGTATTTCACGCAATCAAAGAATCTTTATAATGCAATGGGAGATCATATAACAGGCTATTTCAAATTTATGATGATGGATTTTGGCGAGGTGATGTTATAAACCGTGCCACTTGACTAACACTTCCATTTTTAGGAAGAAATGTTAATGGACAGAATAAGTGACAGATTAACTGCTTCTCCTGAGCTGTTTAGGAGGCAACGCTGCATATAGCTATGCGCTTGACCAGCAGCTGAAGCCTTTTTTTTAAAAAAAACAAAAAAAACAAAAAAAACAGGTTTATACAGTGTAAAATTAACCAAGGGAGCAGCTCTCTCCATTTCTTCTCGTAATAGGACAGTTGTTAGTACACCTCCTACCAGGCCAATTTTTCTTACTCTTCAATAACATCCATATCTCTTTCTCTAACAATTATTTTGGCCAAACAGTATCTAATTTCCTGCTTTTTCACATCACATATAGCAAGAATTCCTTCTGGAAGCCTATCATTATATTTATAATTATACTATAGCAAGGAGACAAAGGTTTAAAATAGAAGAAATAATATGTTCTCATACAGTACTTACAATTGATTTGATGTTATTTTCTTTTGCCAGTTCCATTGAGGATTTATAGCAATTTGCCAAGTCTTTTTTATGAGCGTCAGTGAGATGGCCTCTTGCTATTGGCCCAACAGTATGGATCACATCTGCAAAAAAATGAAACAAACCAAAAAAATTACGTTCCTAAGGTGGTTTATTACTCATTTCGTGACACTGCGGAACTACAATGTGGGTCGACCCCCCCTTCTGTTATTGTACCAAGGCACAGAGGTATGAATAGTATCATAAGAAAACCCTTGTAACAAGTAATCATGAAATCAGACATATCTTCTGGTCAAATTAAACAAAACTCAAAAAACTGTAAAGGTTCAATTTCAAACTAGGGGCATAGCTGGATTAAATAAAAAAAGAAAAACATACTAATCCCTGGTTAAATGAAATATCTTCATAAACATTTTAAACCTTCAGGACTGTACAACTATTTGAAACAGTCATTTCACCCCTTCAAGACCCACTCACTGGGTAAGCCTACTCCACAAAAACCTCAGCACCTAGAACATGATATATATGTCTTAACTTCTTATGTCATACGTTGCATTTTTTCTCAGTACCCATGTCCAAAGGAGACAAGTTCTGACCTGCGAATGCATTACTTATCCAAGGTATATGCTCTCCTCTCACATCAGAACAGATGGAGACACGATACGATAAGACAATATCTTATTCTCTTTGAAGAAATATAATGAACAAAACCAGAAAGCACAGTCAGAGAGAGTATTACGAAGGATGCCTCTGGCCTCATTGAAATCAGATGCTGCAATCAATCAACAAAGTCTTTAAAATGCTATCAGAAAAATGAAATAAAAAGCCTGCAGTAAAAAAGCTGGAAGACAAATCTTCAAACTAAAAGCTGCCATGAAAAATTATTATTATTACTTTTTTATTTCTTTAATTTTTATTTTTTTACACTTGACAAGTAGCAAGCACGCTTACTTTTCAAATGTCATTATTCTAGTGTGTCCACGCAGGGTACAGAAGGAGTTAGGGTGACAGGTTCTTTTTTTTTTTTTTAAAATCATCCTCTGCAAACTACAGCAGCAGCAATAAACAGTGGCGCCATCTTTCATAAATTCACTCTAGAAAAGCAAAACTTCTTGGAGGCCACTATCTTCGAACAACTCTGGCATAGACAGTCCCTTCACCATACTTCTCTGGCTGGAATTGAGCTTTGCTTCCAGCATTTTAAATTGAAATTGTTGAAGTTCCGCAAGTAAAAGCATGCAAGAGAACCTCAGTGGCCATCAACGCAGAGGAATCAGCTCTGATGGGAAACTGGAAACCCATGGCAGCCAGACTTCCTAACTGCTATGGAAAAAAAACCCTCGTACTGAGAAGTACATATAGGGTTAACTACTTTCTGTTTGAGTCATGGTAATTTTCACTAGTTGTGGGAACAAGATGGACAGATTAGATAATTTCTGTTGAACGGCGCAGCTGCTCTGCAGTAACTACAGCAAACTCGCCACGACGCAGGTATTCGGCGCTTGCTCGCTGCTGAGCGGGATGATAGGAGGCCATCGAACCCAGCAGAACGGCTCTGCCCTTGAGTTCAGAGAACAGTCCATTTACGTGCACACTTTAGCTACTCTAATAAACGGAGAACTATTAACACCTAGAGAAAAAGAAATAGCATAACTAGCTTAATATTTGCTTCTGCTTGCAGAGATAAGGTCGTGTGAGCACTTCCATGAGGAAGCACCGTAATTTCAGGTGTGTGTATAAGGTGGCTACAGCGGTTGGCTTCAGGTTGAAACTTTCCAAGCGAGGTTTCTATATTTGAATGTGCCTGCACTTGGCTTTTAGCAGCTTCAGAGAAAGAAAAAGCACCTCTTGACTTTATTTCTTGCTATTTGTTTCTGAAAGAGCCAAGCTGAGCAAGGGGAAGGAATACATATCTATTAGTTACACCAAGGAGGAGTTTGGGGGAACAGCCCACATCCCAAAACTCATGCTTGGGTCTTCCTGTACAAAACTCTCATTGCTATAATTTCTACACGTGCTTCCCTCATTGAATGTTTAATGCCATTCCTCTGGTCTTCCATTATTAAATGCTGTCTCTAAAAGTGCTCAGCTCAGCGAACGGGAAGACTTTTCTTGTCATTTTGTTTCAGCACTTCCTGATGATGTCTCTTCACCAACTCCTTATCGCTGCACCAGACGCTTCAGGTAAATAGGCAACCTTTAATGCAATTATTGGCTTTTACGTTTTAATTTTTACAAGCCCAGAATAGATGGCTCCTTAGACAAGGCTCTGAACATGGTCATGAATTGGTTTGCAATACATGAAGACTACTGCAATTGTTTTAAAAGTTTATCATCCTCAAAAATTGCTTTTCTTAGGCACATTATTATTCATAAACACACGATACAGCAAGACTTTACTAGCAGAGCAATATTTAATAATGTCTCAGTCTGTTTCATGGTCAGCAGACACATAGGGAACTGAAGATTTTGCTGTTGTACTCTGCAAGTGAAATTAGTGTAGCCATATGTTGCCTAAGCTATACGCTACTGCGCTCAAGTTATTCCCCAGTACATTAAGGGTCTGCAGAAAGATAAAATGCTTTGTGATTACATAGACATAAAGGAAATAAACCAGAAAATAAAACAACTTCCCAGCACCACCCCCAGCCCACGCAGTTAATATAGGAGGATCAGATATTGCAGACTAAAGCAGAGCCGTTTATTTGTAATATCTCTACAAAGATCGCGCCGGCAGGCCTGTCGTGAGAAAGTTTCCTTTCTGCCCTCATGCCCTTACGCAGCTGCCCGGAGCCTGGCTGCTTTGCGCCCGGCATTCGTGCAAGGGAAAAGCAAGGCGCAGGGCTGCTGCCCTCCCAGCCCGGCCACCTGCGACAGCAGCCAACCCCTCGAGCCGCCCGCTCCGCCGGCCACCCACGGTCACCGATGGACGAGCCCTGTACGACGGTCTCCTGCATTAGCCTACCCAGGACAAACATCCCCTCCTCAGAGGTGGCAAGCGCGTGGTCTTCCCGCAGCAAACACAACTTCTAGGTCCTACTCGCATGACGGTTAAGGACTCGGACAGGAATTTTGCACGGGGCTGAGTTTTACCGCAGGAGAACGCAAAGCGCCTGCGGAGGGCAGAGCCGACGCGAGGACCAGCGCGGCGTGCAGGCGCCCCGCGGCGCGAAGCAGGCAAACAGTCCCATCACCCACAGATTTTTAACTGGCAGAAGATCAGAGAAACCACCAGAAAGATTGGAGTTGGCTGGAAAAACCCCGCTAGAGATCACCGCTAGTGGATAGCTCCTCGTCCGCCTCGGAGCCCTGGCGCCGCTTTGCTCTCCGAGCAGTTTATGAGGTCAAACAGGAGCAAGCGATACCAACGGTTTCCCCCCCGCCGAGTGTCCCCCAATGGCTTTTCCCTTCTTTAAAAAAAAAAAAAAAAAAAACAAGCAAACAAGGTAAAATACATAACGGCCAGCTCTCACAGAAAACGCCTCGGCTACCATTGGCAGTATTTTAATTTTTAAGTCAAATTAAGCTGTCAGCATTGCTTTAAAGCTTCTGATTTATTGCGGTCAGTCTCCAAGCCAAGCACTTTGATAAGAAACTTCATTTAAAAGGAGAGCTGCAATCCACGTGCTCGTAAATCACTTGCTCTGTGCATACAGCAGAAAGGTTTGCTTACGTTTTTAACGGCACGCAGAGGTGGCGAGCCCCAGGGGAAGGTATACTTTCATCTGGGATTCGGGCCACAGCAACGCATCAAACTGCAGCTAACGACAGCGAAGCTGCTTCGGCTTAAAGCAACGTTTATAGGGGAAGGAGATATTTTCCCTACAGAAATCCTTGCAGGGAGGAGGTAAGGGCGGCTGACAGGAAGCCTCACACAGATCCGCGCTGCCCGGCTGCGCGCTGGAGCCTCTTCAGGGCTGATGGAGCGACTTGTTTTTATAGCGGCGTTTCTAAGCTCTGTGTTGCGACACGCGGCTGATGGGAGGAGAGCTCACGCGCTCTGCTGTTCTCTTCTTGGTCCTTTCATCTTCAGACGTTCGCTTAGAAACGGCGGCGGCCAGAGCAAAAACCGTGACAACTATACGTCGCTTTGCGTGCGTGAATTCACGCCTGCCTGCATCATCTCTGCTCGTTTTTGCTTAGTTTTTTTCTTTTTTTGAAGCACTATACTGAAAGCGGGCAGCTGTACCTTGCGCGAACCACGAGCTATCTTAAGGTAACCCAGGCGCTCAGACATTTAAAACGTACCCTGTCGCTACTTAGCCATCAGTGAAAATAAACGTAATTTGCACTTTTAATTAACACTTCAAAACCATAGCAGCGCTCTCGCCAAATTCCTACGCAGGCCACTGGAAACTGAAACCGCGTCTGCCGTATCGCACAAACTCTACTCGCTGAAAGACAAACGGGGCTTGTTTTCTCTGCTCTCTTTCCTTAAAGAAATCAGTCCGTAAATCTTAACGTTGTGCTTTTCACGCAGCTCTTTATCCAGAGCGCTACAGAGGAAGGGCAGAGAGCGTGGGCAGAGATGAAAACCAACCTGGCGCACAAGCGTTAAGTGAAAAGTGACTGTGATTCAAAATCCATGCGGAGGACTCGGACGTCGTTTCCCAATACTCTTTTCTCGTTCTTCGCTAAGGAAAGCTAGATGGCAAAAACATCAGTATAATGAATTTTTCAAAGAAACGAAAAAGTACAAATAAGTTTCTCTCCTTTCTTCCCTTAGAGGAGCGGCTGCACCGCATTCGCACGGCTAATGAGCCGGCGGACCGAGGCTCGAATCAATTACACCTCGCTCTCCTTCGCCCCGCTCACGCGTTCAGAGCCATCGCCGGGCATCGAGCAAACTGCATAATGAAGCTGTACCCTGTCAATCACAGCACCAACTGCGTGAATTTTAAGAAGGAAGCAACTGCAGCGTAGGCAATTCAGGAAAAAGAAAAAAAAAAAAAAACACTAACAAAAAGGCAGAGCATTTAGGGCTCCATTTGCAAGTCTCATCAGTTGATTTACACAATAAGCACGCACTATATTGGTCCTGAAAAGGGGCAGATGAAGTTCAGTTGACAGGAAACTGAATTACCTCCCCATATTCTCGCCTACTGAATGTTACTGTTCTTAAGGAATATATGTGGCCTAATGCTTTGATAAACAAAACTGCTTGGCTTATTCATTTTCTATCTCTAGTGACATGCACTTGGACATAAAACGTGCATTTTCAATGTGTAATAAACAACTGTTAATTTAAGTTCAACTTAAATGAACCTCCTAGGACCATAGTCTAATTTAAGTTATTTACTAATGCGTGTCTCCAAAATGAGATTAGATTAGTTCAATATTTTAAAGACAAGACATCTTTTATACATTGCACTATGCTAAACTTTACTGTGTATGACAACTCCTTAGTTATGACATATTCTTTGCTTTATATCTTTTCACCTTTCACACTATGGACAATCATCAAATATTACGTAAAGCAAATCACTTCTAAGGTAGAGGAAAAGAAAATAAAAAGCATTTTCAGCAGTTAAAAAGACGTCCTGAATATTTTGGCTGGAATTAACGAGTGCTACTCAATTTAAAGTTCAGCTCTTTTAAAGCATCCTTCAGTATTAACATATGTGTGTTTTGGGCAATTCAACACTTCATTAAATGCAAAAGCAATGATATTTAAAAGTCACCCACATAAAAAAAAAAAAACAAAAACTTTGAGCTATTTTCATAGAAACAGCGCTGCCTGCACAAGAAAAGGTGAAGAATACATTTATTGCAAATGATTAATCAGGTTCCCTGCGTGTGTTACATGTATGTTTTAAGTATAAGACAGCAGGGACGGGTAGAAAACAATATTCCCAAGGGGCGAGCTGACGGATTTGCTGAGCCCGAGGGATCCTTTGGGGAGTCGCTGAGATCCGCCCTCAATAGCTGGCATTTAGCAGAGCGCCATCGTGATTGCTCCCAATCGGGGTGCGGGGGGGAAAGCCAGAAACACAAAATGCTCCTTCGCAACCATGACGCCACCGTGTCAACAGCCAGCCGGAGAATTAAGGCAGGCAAGTCAAAGCCCAAGCAAAACACAAGGCCCGGGTATACCAGCGTAGTGCCAGAGCTGCTCCCTCCAGGCATGGAGGGATCAACTGTGATCAAATGGCGATCACAGTCTCCCTGTTAACGGCTGAAACCCAAGTAGGCCCTGTTCAGACCAGAGAAGCAAGTGGTTCAATTAAGAGGTACTATACCATATCCCAAAGTAATAGCTTTTACAAAAGCAATCGAGTACTGCGATGACAGATGTCAAAGCAGTGACTAGACAGACGGCCCCCCAACCTCCACGGAAATAACTGCCTACATGTAAAACTAAAATGCAACGGCTCCGTTTGGGACACTCGTAACGTAACGTGAAGCGAATGAACATGAGATGAACGCAACGTGACTTACCATGGAACTACAATGTCCACAACTTGTTATTTTTGTTTTCTTTTCTAATTTGGTCTTGAAGCAGTTGCAGCAGAAACGCTGAAACGTTATCCTGGTTCCCCTCTACAAACGCTCCATCTGAATAAAGACCCTGCTACGCTAGGAAAACAGCACAGGCAAAAAGGAATCGTGTCTCCTGAAGCATGTTTTGTCCTCCTCACGCTATGGCAAACCTCGCTTTACTCTAACAGCGGAGCAGATCTGCTATGCACCTTCCTCACCGAGTGGCTCAGGAAACGTAGACCAAGTGACCTCCTTGCCTCAGGCAGCGCTCTCCACCTTTCGCTGCCTGTTACTCTTGCAAGCGGACAAGTCTATAGACAAAGTTGTCCTAACCTGTCTTTTGGTTCATGTCTGCAGCATGTCGGAAAGCATGAGTCACAAAAATAGTCTCTTTATTCAGACTTACCTACAGAACAACAAGAGATGGTCTGGAGTTTGTTTGTTTGTTTATTTGGCTGATAACTTAACAATCAGCTTTTCAGCACTTTAAATTGGACTGGTTTGCCCTTGAGTCAAGAGCGCTTACTCATAAGAGACAGTTTCAGTCAGCTATTCTACAAAAATTTCACACCACGATACACAGCATGTTAAAGAACATACACTAGCAACAGTCCACATAAAACCAAGATATATTTAACCACACTTGATTCTTGATTCACAACAAAAGCTTATTGAAAATATGACCCTTAAAATCTTACAGCACAAATCAAAATATAAAAAGCTGCAAAACTATCTTGGTTTGTATATTTACCTCAGTTCCAGGATCGGAAACTGGATTAACTACAAGGTCCCAGAACCATGCAGTGAGCTACTGCTCTCAGCCTCTCAAAAACACTGTCCCCTCTTGTCATACTTAGGCTGGTCTTAGTGTCCAACCCGTCTCCGTTAAAGCTGATCTGGTTACCTCTGCTAGTGTATCACATAGTTAAATCTAGTTAAATCTGCCCTCCAGGGAAAAAAAAAAAAAAACAAACACTTAGTCTCATGGACAAACTTTCGTACCTGATTAACGATATTCTACCCAGAAAAGATTTATATTCAGAACTAAAGTTCTAGATCCTCCCCGAGCGCCAAACAGCTCTACAGAGTGCTCTAATATCAAACAGCAAATTATAGGGAAAGCCGTTTTTCTCATTTCTCTAAAAAAATTTCCTTTAATCAAAACAGAATTTGCATATCACTAATATTTCTTACTAAGCCACCTTTCAGTATTTAGTTGAGACTGTTGCAGGGGCATTGAAACAAAGTAAAGCATCCCAAGAAAACTATAGTAAAAGACCTAACAAACAACAAAACGATGCGTAAGGTTTGCCACGGCCATGGGAAACCTTAACCAGAAATTTTGGTCAGGGCCTTGAGTACAAGCAGGTTTGCGGACCTCTTGCGGAACAAGGGTTTGGTCACTATTGCAAAGCTTTCTTTCCCTTTCTATTCACTCAGATTATTAGTCCTTCGCATGGGATGAAAGAACTACTCAAGACGATGAACATCACCATAAACATTCATAAATTACTGCGATCCTCTTTTGAAAGGACTGGTGATTATAACAAAAAGTTTTTTGAAGACCAAACCAAACAACGCATAACTACACATTAGCATCTGGGTAACCCCAGGCATAATTCCAGTGTAACCAGGCAAGACTGCCAGCACCGTTTTTATCTGCCCAATGGAGATATACAGAACAACGTCATTGCTTCATAACAATCATATGTTTATAAAAGAATCTGAATTTTTTTAATGTACAAATATTAAAAAATGAATGAAAATCTTTTGGCCCTCAGAAGACCTACTACGTTGGTGTAATCGACAGATAAACATAGTTGTCACAGACCAGGCTCTACCGTTGCCCCACTGGCACCAAAACAGGTGGTGAGGGACTAACAATTTGACTCTGGGGGAAGATAAGCGAGGACACTTACTGCATGCTGCTCTACTACGTGAGCACATCCTCTCTCTACTCATCTTGGGTACCCCACTCCTGTGATGAGATGGTCAAATTTAACATAGACCAAATCCGCTTGCTCCAAAATCTCAACCCAACACTAACGCCTGGTACCTGAGAGCAACTTTGCCTCAAGAATTGATTCTATCAAAGCCCAAGGCAGAGAGCAACTACTTCTCCAACTCCCAGTGACTTCCCTCGCCCTTGTACCTGCCGCTGAAATCAACTGAAGTGGTTTCCTAAGCCATGTGTCTGCTCCCCTCCTCCCTTGCTATGCAGGCAGGAGATGCCACCATCTGCACAGCGGTTTCTAGAGGAGGGTTGAGTCACCGGGTTCTGACTGTGGATGCTGCATCTGCTAAGTGGTTCAGCCTTACAGTTGAAAGGTGTCTATTCCCTTTAGGGAAGACAGAAACTTCACAGATGCATCAAGTTTTTTTTTTTTTTTCCCCTTCCATCAAATCACTTTGGGTAAAAAGATTTTAAAAAAATGAGACAGAAAGAATTGTTTCCTTAACAGGAAGTTTTATGAGCTTCTTAAAGAGGTAATAAAACATGATTTAAAGTTTCAAGGAGAATTTTTTATTGTATTCATAGCTTTACTGTGGTTCCTTAATTCTTCAATGGTGGCACATTACAAAAAGTTATCACACTCATTCTTTATCCTTTTTTTCTATGCATTCTTTTCTTGAGAATAAACAAACTTCCTCCCACCTCCAAAACTGGAGTATGTCTTTTTCATGTGACACTTCTCTAATCTATTCAACCTTCATAGCAGAAAATACGTGGTTTGTTGAGGATTTTGCTTGCCTTTACTAATAGAAAAGTAAAAGGTGATGAAATTATAGACTTTCCATGTTATCTTATAAAGGAACTGCTAACAGCCAGATCAGTCTGACTACCTTTAAAATCGGACACTTAAGAAACCATTCTAGAAAGGTTTAGCTTTTTCCTTGCCACAAACACACATCAGTGCTGGAATATGGATGAAATTCTCATGCAGCCTGTTGTTACCACTTATCATCTGCCAAAGAGGAATGGACACAGAAGGATGAGAAAACAAGGGGTGGGAGGAGAGTCTGAAACCATTATAATATGCATTTTAAAAAATATCTGAGTATAAAAAGAACTGTACTATAGTACTGCATTTCATAGAGGGGACACTGTACTTTCCTCATAAGTAAAAATCCAGTGTTTATAGCTCTGAGCTCACAAACCGCTTTCAAACACAGGAGTAGGTCCACTGAAATCAGTGCAACGCTTAGAGGTAAGCAAGGATACGAAAATCAGCAAAGGAAAACGACTGCACACCTCCTCCCTGAAGAAGGAATACACCCTTTATCGTTTTAAGGGGCATCACTGAAAAAAATCACACTTCCACTACTACTTTATTGTAACAAGAAACACCTAGATCGCTTCTCCGACTTACTTTAGGGTAAGTATTTCTCTTCTGTACTTTAGTGCATTCATGAAGCGAGTTGTATTGCACAGACCTTTGCGTGTAGTCAGCTCCTTCAGATTTGTTTCCCCGCATTGTTTCTAGGAGCCCTTCACATAGCAACAAAAAAAGGAGGGGGGGGGGGGGAGGAAATCAAAGAAACATGTTTTAACTTTCCTCTCACTAGCGATATCTCTCTCCCAAACTCACATAACAAACACTGTCAATGGAAAGAGGAACATACACAGTACCTGAAGGTAAACTTAATTTATTTTTAAAAGCTGACTAGATTTCAAGTTGGCACTGCCACTTTAATTGCTTCATACAAACGTGATAAGAGAAATAACTGGACAGCTCTTTGAACCGTAACATGAGTCTTCATGCCTACAAGAGGAATCTCACTTTCTATCATCAATTTTATTTTAATTTAGGTGGCTGAAACCACACTAAAGCACCCTCCTGATATCAACGTACTCCAGATACCAACTTGTGGAAACTCAGCGCGTGCAGAGTATCTGTGATAAATTCTTTTGACCGTTTATTCCCAGTCTCTTCCCCAGAGACGCACTCGAGTTTGAAAGATAGCCCCATCAGCTGGCAGTGAAGCAACCATCAGTGCTTGGAATTCACCGCTCTGCAACCCACCTTAAAAGCAAACCCATCCGATCATAGCGGCACACCAACACAAGCACACCGGTGTATGAAGAAACATGACGGAAAATAACCATCACGTGCATCTACACAGGCTATATGTGATACTGTAGATGCAGTCTGAAGGAAAAAAAGAGCAACAGATTTAGAGAAGAACTTCAGTGCCCCAGCCTGCCTAGTGGCACGCTTTATGTTTTTTTTTTTTTATGTCTTTACATGCGCAGCTAGTACTTCCCTGAACGCTCCCAACAAAATGAGTAACCCAGACCAGGCAGATTTGCTCTCTGGCTTGCATTTGTGTCACAACATCTAACTCAGCAAATACTTTATCTCCTGTTAAAACACACACGCTTATCATGGGCTGTTACCGAGCCAGTGGGTCTCCTCTGCGGCCAGCCTACCACGCCGCTGCGGCACAAAAGCTGCAAGCTCAGGTAGCAATTTAGTTCAGCAAGGAAACAGATAAGTATTAGTGAGGTGGAAAAGGAGCTGAATGAATTCTGCCTACCACAAATGCACTCGTAGTGCCAGATATAAAAGCTAAGCGAGGAAATGAAATATATCCAATGAGGATATTTAGCAGAAATTGTGGTATGATATTTTGTACAAAACGTAACGTTCGTGCGGATTCAAGTGAAAAATAAGCTTTGACAAACAAGTGTTTTGCATCAATGGAAGTCGTAAATAGTTGAATTTGCAACAAGAGGAAGCATACAAAAAAAAAAGGAGCAGTAGGACTATTTTTTCTGTAAAGACAAAACACACGCATTGCAAAGCGGACGTTTAGCAACTAGCGGAGGCTTATTGCACTGCTAATGTTCTACTTCATGTCAGGTAACATTGCTACGAAAAGCCCTTTAAAAAACTCTGGTGTCATACCTTGTTCAGCTCAATTGAGAAAACGTACTTAAAGAGCCTCTTGGAAAGTCATGCAAGGACCTAAAACAACTGCTGAAGGATAGTCTTGGGCTCAGCCTTGCTGTAGAAGAAACAACAGATGCACTTAAGGATGAACTATGCTCCAAGTAACGCTACAGCGTCACATTAGCCCGTCTCAACCACTTCATGATAATCACAAGTGGTGAGCTTGAGTTAAGGCTCTTTCAGTATGTTATAGGGGCATCGAAATCGAGAATTTCAAGAAGCGAGGCCAGAAACAGTAGCCAAAATATGGTATTGTCTTTGGGGAAAAAAAAAAAAAAAAAAAAAAAAGATGGCTGTGTTAAGGGCAAAGCTGCATGGATGACAAAGGGGTTAGAACAACATGCCACTTCCCAACGCGAGGCTCTAACCAGCGGAGATGAGCTGCTCAGTTTTTTGGACGCTACATTGAGAAAAATTTTTGTAAATTTTATGGTGGTTGTTATGGAGGCAAAATGGTCTTTTTCGGACTGCACTGCCCATGAGCACAATTCATCGTTGCTCCAGACAGAGGAAGTATCTGCAGAGACACGTTACCCTTTTTAACGCCTGCTTGAGGAGTAGGTGAAATACCTAGAAGAGCATGTGCAAAGTGGTACTTCACAACCTTGAGTCCCCTCGTGTGAGTTGTCAGAAAGACATACTGATGTTTCCACAGCGAAAGTAATTGCTTCAAGAATAATATTGGCTCTTCTTGTTTACAAACAGCCAGAATTCAGAGCACGTGAAGCAGCAAACCATTTAGCTGACCTTGCCAGCTGAGCGATAAATAGTCAAACAAGCAAAAACATGTTAGGCAAGACAGCAGGAGAAAAACCAAAACCTACATGTGTGGTTTTGTGTGTTTTCCTGAAATTGCAGCCAATTTTTTTCAAGGCAAGCCAAATGCTTGTTAGTAATCAAGGTAAACATCGTGGCCTCATACATATGAATGTTTTCAACGTAGCCTCCGTGTTTGAAGACAATGCATTGGAAAAAGCCAAATTCAAAAGCTTCATCAATGCAGTATCCAGTGCAAAGGCCTTAAACGTTGCTGGACGATGGTATGGCTTAGAAGATTGCTTTCAGCAGTGGCTACTGGTATTTTGAGAAGTCCTTGAGTACTGCTACAGTAGTAGATGAAAGGGGTGATTTCATGCTGCGAAGATGTCTTAATCAGGTGACAGATGAGGAACCCAGGATGAGGATTTCACTTTGCCCAAGAAATTTTAGAAAGCGGGAAACCTTCAGTGCAAGCAAAGATGTTTTCCTATTTCTAGGAAGAGAAATTTTTCAGAAAATTTTTCAGGAATAAGTTATTTAGCCTACATTAGTGTTGACAGAGTTCATTAACATTTTATATATATATATATATATATATATATGCATGCAAACTTTTAAATATATGTATGTATATATAGGCCTAATAAAAACACATAAGATCTTAACTCTATCAGTGAAGCTAGGATTTTTCTGTATCTTTGCACTAAAAACTATCAAAGATTACTAACCCAAAGTTATACCTTTAGTAACAAGCTTGTTGCTTCCTTTATAGCAATTGTCAGCTATCTTAGAGATAGCTTTTTCTGAACCTTACTGATACCCTTGCTTTGGGGAGAAAAACTCCAAACCATAACAAAACCAAAACCCCTTCCTTTGCTGCCCCAATTCCCTCCTGATACACAAGTTTGGTATTATTTCGACTATTAGTCGAAAAGCAGGAGAAAAGGAACAATCAAAGTTTTTGTTGGAAAGTTCACCTGAATATAAACTCCTCACTTTGTAAATAATATTCAGCAATAGCAAAGAGTCAAGCCTTTGATGGATGTTTTTCAACTAACATATCACGTTTAGGATTTATGAGAATGATCTGGAAAAGTAAAAAAGCACCAACTGTCATTTAACAGAAAAATTACAAATGCAAATTCAGAGGAAGACAGTTATCTTTTTCTTCATGGAGACAAATTTTACAATTAGTTTCTGGAAAAGGGGACTGTATAATAAACTTTTAATTTCAATAGTAACATTAGGTAAAGTAGGAAAATTACAATAGGCCAGGTACCATGTCAGCCCTGATATACTACTACACTTCTTTATGAGCACATTACAATTCAGAGAGCTAATAATAAAAAGAAGTGATGCTGAGATGATGAATTGATGCTATGCAATTAGACCTATTAGAATTCACAGGAGTCGACAGGCAATAATCAAACCACTTTCATGCTGCCCATTGCAATTATCTTTGCACTTAAGAATCAACAAAGCACATAATGACTTGCTCTCGATTAAGGAATTCATGAGAAATGGAATTTTAATTAGTGGGTAGAAAATTTGGGCCATTTATTACTTTACAGGACAACACATTGTGAAAACTAGTCGAGTAGTTTTAAGTGTTGGACAATGGTTCAAGTCCAAGAAGAACACACTGATGCTCCCCGCAAGAAGTTTCCAATAACATCCCCCGAAACGAGACCGCCAAAGTAAGTGCACATTCACTTATGGGAAATTTTGAAAAAAAAAATTGTTAGTGCTTTAGACTAACCATTCTGCTGATGTTTTCAATTACCAGCTGATGAACAAATCAGATCGAATTACATTCATTCATGGTAGGAACCACAACTGCCAGAAGGTCTAATTCTGCATTCTTATCACAACATGAGTAGGACAATAAGACAATGAAAATGTATCATCAGTTAAAACAAACAGAGTCTGAATACTAACTTGGATGTTGATTTAAGCCTTCTTTTAAAATCCCCTGAATAGGAAATTTATTTAGTTTCAAAAGAAATTACTTCTCATCATTTGCTGATCTTAGTACAAAACAATTTATGAATAATATGAACAAAAGCATCAGTTAAAAAAATCTGGAAAGGCGGCTCTTTGATAATAAGAAATAGAGGTTGATGGGGAAGTTGAACAATTACGCTGAACTCAAATGCTGTGAAATACCTTTTTTTTTTTAAACAAGTAAACAAAAATCCATACTTCAAAAGTAATCCTGACAGTACAGAAATGTAAATTATGTTATCTACTCAAGCAAATGGATGGTAAACCACTGTGGTATTAAACACCACATTCATTTATGAAAAAACACAGTATTTATGAAAAACTGTTAGCAGAGGTCCAAACTAGTTAAAGAATAGTCAACAGTGGGGGTGTTCAGCTTAGGCATAACCAATTAAGAACCAGTTTCAATTACTAGGTACTGATTATCTGAAAAACACGTGCGCCATGCTTCGGACTTCCTGAATTTTCTGTTTTGCTACAGAACAGCGAGCGGATACCCGATGCGTAAAACCCGTGAGAACGATACCCCGCTGTTCCACCGCCAGGGGAACACCTCAGCGCTGCCGACGCAGCTCTCTGCTCCGGGGGGGCATCCTGTCTTTCAAACAGCCCCGCTGACGTAACACAACAACTTGAACGCCTTATTGTAAGTGATGATGCTTGAACGAGAAGATAAGTAATCACGCAGCGATCCGCTTGTAGGCACGCCCTACGCGCTCTAGGTAGCGGTGGCTCTGGGAACCAGCTGGGAAGGCAGGTTTTCAGAGAAAGGGGTCTCCCGGATGGGTCCTTCTGACCCCCAGGATCTCAGCTGCTGGCTCTGCCCCTCGGGCCAGGGGCGAGCCAGGCACAGGCGAGAGCAGCTCAGCCCACTGCCGTCATCTGCCACGGGAGGAGGGCTGGGGACAGCTGGCTCCCAGGCGAGGGCACAGGAGCCTGGCAGCAAACCCTCGCTGCCTGGCTTCCCACCTTCTGCTCTCGTGTCAAGCGCAGCATGCCTCCACCAGCAAATCTCAGCCAGGGCATTAAACACGCTGCTGAGAACTAGCTTTTTCCGCTCGTTCATTTGTTTTAAATCCAGCATTCATTCTTGCTGTTGCAAGGGGGAAGAGGGAAGAGGTGAGAGGAAGCAACATAACTGGTTTACTTTGCTGGAATTGCTGGACTTAAGCGCTTTCTGTGAAAATAACGGAATCTGACTGGCCTAGGTGTTGTAGCGGAGATGCTTTTGGAAAGGATTCGAGTGCAGTGAATGTCTTTTCGAATCCCAGAGCAGACACAGGATGAATAGTTCAGACATAGCAGGAGGTTTTTTCCTCAGAAGACAATCAACAGTACCATTCTTTGAAAAAAACATAACTCAATTAACTAAAATATGTTTACACGGTAAAGACATGGTTACTCCAAAGATGACTTCTAGTTTAACATCAAAATCTGTTAAACAATGCCATAAAAAGCACAGTGCTGCTGAGAATTGTTACAAGTGAACCCGAACTAAGCGATTCTCTGAGCAGCAGAATTTACAAGATCATGGCTCAGTACCTTCTTAAAATTAGGATTCTGTTAATTAAAGACTTCTTTCAAGCGATAGATGACTGTTGTGGATATAAGCTATGCATAGTGTTGAAACTTAATATTAGGAATAGACAATGCCCATAAAATGTATATCCCAGGGTGGAAATAAATTTGGGGGGATTGTTCCTGTGTGCTTTATATACATGCAAAAACACACAGTTCAATTTATTTTATCCTGAAAACTTTGCACATAAACACTCTTCGATTTCTAGGAAAAAACAGCAGGCCTTGCCACATTTTAATCCTGAAAAGATCTTTAGAGAGGAGGGATATGTCCCTCAGAGAACGAAATCCAACACCTTTTAAAGAGCACAGAGTCATAGGATTTTCAGAAATTCAAAGATAACGTGGAAAGTCCAGGGACTACAGAAAAGCCAACAAGGCATCCCAAGGCCAGTAAAGAGGATGCTTCAACCGTGCTGTATGAAGAGAAAACAGATAATACAGTCTAAATACTATCAGAACATAGCCAATAAGTATTCAAACTTCAATAAGTAATTCAAACTTCTTCCTTATTTTTCATGAATAAAATATAAGTTCAAAAGCCAAAGATTTGGATTAGTCCTAAATTAATTGTGCATGGAGTCTAGGCTGTGTTGCAACTAGACCTAGAGAAATCATCCAGATCAGAAGTCAAATACTTTTTTCTTCCTATCTCTGAAAGGATAAAGGAGAAACTTGTCAGCCATCCTGACAGTCACCAAGAGCTCTGAAATGAAAGAAACCCATCTCCACCAGAGGTATGAGATCCACAAGCACTTTCTGCAAATACTGCAAGGCTAACATTTGAATAAAATTATCAAGATGAGTTGCACTGTTACAACTTGAGAGACTAGAAACGGGGGCCTGACTCAGCAAACGCAAAAGACGAAAAAACAGCACAGTCCCTCATTCAGTTTGGGCTCAGTTTTAAGCATAATCATAATCTTATTTCTGTTCAGTGCTGACTTCAATGGGAATTAAGCTAGCAGGCAAAAAACACTACCACCACAAAAACAAAACAAAACAAGACTACAACACTCTTGGCATTTAGCAGCTTTTGACCGCTAAGGAAGTGCCAGTACCGGCCTCTGGAGTAACTAACACCACAATCACAGTAATTAACCCAGGAAAAAGAATGCAAACACACTGATGAAACAGGGTTTTCATGCGATTTTATTTCCTGACTGTAATGGAGTAAGCGGGTCCCAGCTGGGGCTTAGAGGTTTCTGTACATTCGTCCCGTGTCACCCAGAGGAGAAGCCGTCCCTGCTCTGTCCCTACAGGAAAGCAGCTCCACGCTGGGGAGCCAAATCCCTGCCGTAGCTCCGGGCCCTGCAGAAAGATGCTGTTGGCAATTAGGCACAGCTACATGAGCCTTTTCAAAGGGATGAGGCTTTCAAGAAAGTAAAGCAGCAATTGGGTCTTGTTGACCAGAAACCAGGACACTAAAAGCCTGGAGAGTTTGCACTGATTTTTAGTTTTGCATTTTACTGCCAGGAAAGCAGATGAATGAAATGCAGCTAAACTTGTTTCAACTGGACAACAAATTCATTTAAACCCAAAATTTCTACCTTGCATTCAAATTTCTTCTGTATAATGGTGCTTCTGCCTTTTCACTCTGCCCCTACCCTTCCTCATTGACATGTTTATGTATGATAATGATTTTCTGAAATACAAAATTAAATCAAATCATGTTTTAACAGAAATAAATGGAGCAGAAGATAAACAAATCAATACTGAGTAGGATTTTTGTAACTTTCACAGAAAGAAAACAATTAGCGCATTAGCAGTTGATATAATAATAAAATTAGCCAATTAGGATATTTAAGTGATTACCGCATTGAATCAAAAGATTAGCTGAAATAAATATGGATAAGCTCTGCTGAGACAGAGACGAGAGAGAGTCTGTACTGTCCTCTTCTGTGTCAAATAGAGGAGGTTTATGCAATACAGTAGATTCATTGCTATACGTACTACCTAATCTGATCTGCTTCCCTCGCTGTGCTGGCGTTTGAAGAAGATACCTTGAAAGCAAATGAGATTATAGTTCTGTTCATGTTAATTGCTCCTGTAATACTATTTGCAGCATCCTTTAACACCAAAATTCAGTGTAGACTTTCAATCAGTTTGTTAGGAATGCTACTAAAATAAATAAATAAAGGTTTAAATATTAATAGCACTTGAATGTTTTCCTCCCAGATGGCAACACAGCTGACTGCAGTTCTCTTCTACAATACAGTGCTGCTTATCCTCTGCATGTCCCCAGTATAAAACCGTTTTAATCTTTTGTTGCTGTTGTAAAACTTGATCTACTGTAGGACAACATAATTAAGTGTCAACTTTTGGATATATGGTACAAGAAGCAGAAAGCATAATCCAGCCTATATGTCACCAATAATTCAGCTTATGGCTGAGTGATAATGGCATTCCAGATTATTAGCTGAAAGACACAGTATTTTACCCCTCTCAGCCCTGTACGAAGGTGTACTTTTATTGCACACGGTACATTTTCTGTATGTTTTCTTGATGCTCCTCTTCCCCTTCCATTAGCCTATTAAGAGTTTTCTGGTACACATGCTGTACGACTGCACTGCGCAGCCAGCTGCCAAGAAACACTGCTTTGATTTGAAATGTCTGATCTCTTCTGTTAGTTCTCGTAAAAGTTATGAAGAGGTTATGAAATCAAATATAGGGTGTGTAAGGAGAGTAGCAGCGTAATGGGATTGTGTATCAGTACCTTAATGAGGATGAATGAAGGAGAGTGAGCAATTAAAACAGTTGTTCCTGCCTGGGGTTTGCACACACCTATGCATCTGGGCAACCATCTACGTCCCTAAACAAACATGCGCATAGAGGACTCGGTACCATCAACAAACCATTATTTGCCAATGCCTACCCCTGCTCCTTCTTAATAAAGAGCGGGAAATACTGACCTATCACGTTAGGAAATATTTGAGAATATCTGTTTTATGTCTATTAATAGGTATAAAACTATGAGAAAGATAAATGAAAGTAAGAGACAAGGGAAGCAGGAGATTAAGAAGCAGAAGCAAAAAAATCTGAAACTAAACACCAGCAGAGATTAATGCATTTATGAAACAATTTTCTTGGCTTGTTTTGCAGTAAGCTATTCTGTACTTTAAGCAAATAATTCATTCAGAAAGGCCAGGTTTACCCCATCGGCGCCTGTATCCGTGCACTTTAACACCAGTTGAGCAACCACCACAGCCTTCTATACACCAAAAGACGTCAAATATAAACTATGTCAGATACACGAGTTCTCTCTCAAATCTGGAGCACTCTTACCCAAATAAAAGCTTTTGACCAGGACGGCAGCTGCCACCGTGGAGAGCACGCCTGGAAGGAGCCAAGGAGCGCCCTGCGCTCCCGCGTCCCAGCCGTGCCGCCCGGCGCGGCTCGAGCTGCTCTGCGGTGATCGCTGCCTCCCGCACCGAGGGCGGGGACCCCAAGAGCAGCCTTTCTCTTTCCTTTGAGCCAGCCACAAAGCTGAGCGCGGGTTCAGCTGCGGGCCGAGCAGCGCTGCAGCAAGTAACATGGCAAGGCTGCACCCACAAAGCGCTGCCACGCGATACGTTTCCCAAAGGGCTTGCTCCATCGGCCTATAACCTCTGTCTACAACAGTTAACCTAACGCGTTTACTTCATTACCCACAATACGCAACCATTGAGAGTTGCTCCAGTGCGTTATTTAAACATGAACCACTATGAATATTTTTATACTGTTGCTCTTTCCCCACAGCACATATTATTTCCATTTTAGCTCAGCCGTTTTCTCAGCAAAAGCTCCTTGGCACAGGTCCACACGGGAACATGACCGATAAGACTTTAAATCAGCCTTCTTGTTAGTGGAAGCACACAATGCTATTACCCAGCGACTTGATACTCCTGCTAAAGAGCAGGAGGTCAATTCTCCATGCCGAGTTAATACCTCCACAGAGTAATTTCCCCAGCTGGCAGGTCAAGAGAAAATCGGCTCCCAGGCGGTAGAGCCCGGGCTAGGAAGAACTTGGCTGCAGCTCTGGGCAGCACCAGCTCTCGCGCTACCACCAGCGCATCAGGATCCGGGCCCCGCTCTCCACTGCGCTTCACCAGCTCTCTACCCACATTAGCCCCAAAAACCCTTTCTGAGAGAGAGAAAAGAGAGAAATTTCCAGAAGTTAACAAATCTCATTGAGAAATGCCTAGTCTGGAAGGCCAGTAAAGGAGCTCCTCAGAACTATACTTGGTTATTGCGTTAACATGAAAACGCAGAAACCCAGTAGGTTTGTGTGTTTTAAAACATTATTTCTTTGCATAGATCTATTATTCAAGAAAGAGTAAATCTAATTTTAAAAATCGCCTGAATACCAAAACAACCCAATAAAAGAATTCTTTCCCTTTCCTTCTTCCTTTTGCTTATGTATAAGAAACCAAATTAGACGCTGCAAGTATCATGCAAACCAGTCAGTTCCACAGAGTTCATCCACATATTTAAACACATGCTCAACTGTAACTACCATACAAGTCCAGTAGATCACATAACCACGTTTTTTCATTTAAATTCTTGTAGAGTCAAACAGTTGCAAGTATGAACATTTGCCAGTGACACTGTTCAGTGCTGAGCTGGAGTTTAAACATAACATTGAATTTAATTTTGCCATCAGTTTCATTAGACTACCTACATTTCTTTAAAAAAACCCTAACTGGACTACATACAATGACGGAAACAAGTTTCCAGAGAGAAGCACTTTTGTACCAGCTTTTGAGCAATTCAACAGTAGCAAAATGAGAGTAAGTCATTCAAATCCATCTAGCAATTTAATATTCATTCTTGAGCCACTTCCTTTCAGAATAGAAAACAAGCCCTACATCAAAACAGTGTTACACTGACAAGGCAAATCAGAGAAGCCTGATAATGATTAGCAAAACCACACCAGCAGCTCTGACATAAGGCAAAGTGCCATTAGTAAACCCAGTAATAAACGATGCAGTTTTCTTCTTCTCAGGCACTGGTTTTATAGCATTCCTACCATTTACCCAAAAGTCAGACTCTCAATTTTCAGCTGAATAAGCTGAAATCAACTTGATGGCCATCATCTGATTTATTAGGCAACCTATATTGAGGATGTTTATAAAAACTATTTTTTAATCCCTACACATTCACGGTAGCTTTATGACAACACAGTGAAATACTGTTGCTATAAATAAATTGCATGGCAACTTCATAATGAATAAGGAAATGTACAGCATTATCAGGAGAGAAATGCTATTGGCCAACTGAGGCAAGAATTAATATTATTTTGAGAAAACTAATCAAATGGGGTATCTTCTAGGCAAACGATACGTTAAATGAAACAGTACTACACAGACGAATATTTTGAGCACACAGAAGAGAATGCAATCTTAGGGAAAATTATAAGGTTATAAGGTTGACAACAGCTAAATCATAAAGTTCAGACATCAGGGATGGATGATGGAACATGCAAAAGCTTGCCTGCATGGCAAACACACAAGGCCTTGCAAAACAGCATCGCGCAAAGTGTTGCAAGACGCAAAAAAAAGAAACGGAGGGAGACTTTCCTGCCCGTATTTTCAGGAAAGACTGGCAATGGGGAACTGGAGCACACGCGTAAGGGCTGAGGTACTCTGCCGAAGCACACAACGCGAGCCCAGTGGCAAGAGCTGCAGGGCTTTGTTGCCATGCCAGTGGCCCTGCTGCGATCACTGGAAGCTCTGGAGCCTTCGTTCAATTCCCCACCAGTCAGACCGTGGCCTTCTGGCCACAGTTACGCCAGCTGTAATCGGCTTTGGAGGGGTCTCCGTGTGAGCTCATGCATTCGCACATATGTTGCCAATACGTGCCATTTAGAAATCGTGCTGTGTTCACCCCCTTCTTTGTCTTCAGGCCGGTTTTTAGGAAAACATCCAGTATTGGGGAAGAACTGAACATCTGTTGACTTTCAGTAGAAATAGGTATTTGAAGCTGTCATCCTAGAGTACATTGACCTGCTGTCAAGAGCAGACTTTATTTTCGTTTCAAAACTCAAAGCACTGCAATGAAAGACAAATTTAGAGGACCAGCTGCCTCAGTGTAAATGCAGAGCTTGTTGTTCTGTCCACATTGGAGGAAATTTTGTAGACATTTCCAGCACAGATGGATTGAAGCTAAGACAATTTATTTTGTGAATTAGTGGAACAAATAACAACTGTAACAAGTCCCTGATAGCACTGCCATGAGTAGATGGCTCTGTAGAGGGCTTGCAGTTACAGATCATTAGTGTCTTGCAGGATGCTTCTGCCCAGTACAGAGAGCACCCTGTTTCAATGCAAAAATTATTGGGAAGAGTTAGATAACAGATGTTAGACCCCCAAACCCTGTCATTGGGAGCTAGAGGAATGATTTTAATCTTTAGATTGTATACAGCTCTTTTATTCTGAAAGATCCCAACACGCTCGAAAAACTGAGGAAAAAAGGGTCAGAGCCATCTGGACCGTCATTCCATGATTCATAAAAGGCAAAAGTCTTTCAGGGGGAGAAGGGAGAAGGGGCTATCAAAATTACCCTCTATCCTGAACCATAGGATTAACTGAAATTCCAAAGAGAATTTACAAATATAACCGTAATAACGTATTGATATCAAAAAACGTCAAGGGTCACTGAAGACCACACAGTCTTTAATTCTGACATCATATAAAAGGTGGCATCTTTAAAAGTTCAATGCACAATGGCATTCTAGCGTAAGCACAGATTTAGTGGAAAGGCCAGTAAGTCTTGACATGATCAAAAAAAAAAAAAAACCTGCAATACTTAAGTGCTCTCCCATCTACGTAATGACACAGTCGTAGGTTTCTCTCACAAACTCCCTTCCACGTGACAGAGGAGCAGCAGGCAAGTAAACAAGATCCAAAATTAAGATCTAACAATCAATAAAGCAAATGTGTCTAACCATAGTTATACTTGATGCAAGTTTCCATGTGATCATATTCTGCAATTATTTGATTTTTCATTAAAAAAACTACAGTGGTATATGGGACTACTGCTCAAAAATACTTACTTATGGATTTCATTACTTCATGCATATCATCAGCAGAGAGTATAATTTGCAGACATAAAGACAATACAATAATAGGTTAGCAAAACCTTTTCAGTATGGAAGGATGTGAATGACAATTACAGCTCTTAAGGCAAAGTATGGTTGGTATTTCTGAATAGCTAATGGCACATTTATTCTTCTCACTTTTTCTTGCCAGCTAGTATATTCATAGCGTGTACATTTCTGAAGAGCCTCACTTATAGGTTTTGAATAAAGATACATAGTATTCAAGTATAAGTCGTCAAAAAAAAAATCTTGCTATAAGCTAGAAAAAATTTGTAGCTGTAACTATATATTTGTTAGAGATGAACAAAGAACCATCAAAAGGTACACATGCCAGGACTAGAACATTAACTTCTTTTCAATACTGATCTATCAAACTAACGTCACTGTATAAAGTCCTTACTTTCTATTAAGTTGTGTTTCTCTTCGAACAAGAGCAGTGTATTTACCGACCTCAATTTGCTCAGAACAAAGTAACAGGGAAATCTCTGGACAATATATCGTGCACCAAATTTGGAGTCTGATGATCACTGAAAGTTAAACTGTACTCCCTTAAGATATAAATTAAGGCTGTTCTACTTTCTGGGTTCAAGCAAAGATTGAACCACTTGGTTTCCCGCTAACAAATATCCAACCTGATTTCAACCTTCAGCTGGCCTTTTGCATTATTCCTGGTTATGCCAAACCACCTGATTCTGTCCTTCATTTAACCTTTCTGATGTTACCTGGCAAAACACAAAGCGGAGAGAATTGAAAGCCAGGAAAAAAGTATAAAGAGGCTTTGGATCGCATGATAGCGTCAGAAGAAATACTAATTTCAATTGCTACATATCTTATAGAAGCTTCATTTGGCTTTATACTAAATTCAGCTGTGTTAATTTGACAACATAAGCATCAGAAAAATTTCAAAGCTTGCCTTGAAACAAAAGCTTTTTGGTGAGCAAAACTTGCATTTGTCAAGAGCATGTCCAAGTACAACAAGATCTGAGAGCTTTGGCAAGTGTGTGCATAGAGTGGTAGACCTTCATCTGCAATACAAACTGCATTTAGTGTTTAAAAAAAAAAAGTGCAGAAAATCAGAATTGAGACTGTTAGAGAACACTGATCACATGAAATATATCCATGTCCAATTTCAAAGAGCAGCTCCTTGCTCTGACAAATCCCACAGTAAACTCATGGCGGCGAATTTGCCCTTTCCATGGTGGAGGGTGACAGTCTCGCTGCAGAATCAGGAGCTGAGAGGCAGAGCCAGAGGAGGGCGCACACCAAGTAGCGGTAAGAAGCTCGAGGAGGCAGTCATTGACAATCACCAATCAAATAAACTGCCAAAGCCCAGCTCCCTGCAGACTAGGTTTTGATGGGTCCCAACAACTATTTGCCATGCTGCAATCGAAGAAAGTCGGTACCGTGGGAAGTGGCACACACGGTTTGAAGGGTTGGGAGAAATTCAGAGATGTTCACATTTTAAGGGGAAACGAGAGTGTAGCGAGCTGCGCTCCACAAACCAACCCTCTCCACCATGTCATTTCTTTAATTTGTTCTACCTGTCTGCTCAGATTATCTAATGTGAATCTCAGACTGCAATTACACTGCTGGCCTAGCTATTGGATAAATTACTTTTGACGGAATTAGAAAATTCATGCTGTAATTGGGTGTTCCTCAGCAATCGACACAGGGCTTTGATCACTAAGCTGAGCTCAAAAGGGGGTTTCAGGCCTGGTGGGTTTTTCATACCGAGAAGGGAAGATTTCTGCATTTCCTTGACGCTAGAAGCAAAAGTCCTTCCTCACACGGTTACTGAAGCTGCTTACAACACCACTTTTCTAGAAAACAGGCCTAGCGCGACATATAAACGCTGTGGTTCTTTGCTGAAGGCAGAAGTGGGGAAAACAGGTAATTCTAGAGGAATGACTGGTCCCATTTAACATTACCTACCCACAGAGACTTCACACAGAGGCAGTACTAGCACCGAGAGCAAGATTCCAGGCTACTCCTGTCCTGCCTTCCCCAACAGAGGAACAGCGACCATCAGGGAAATCCAAATCAGTACACGTTTTCCTACCCATCTACTATACAAATTTCAGAGAAATACGGTTCTGGGGATTTCTATTTTTATTCATGCAGGCCAGAGCAGAGACTGAACCAAGATCTCCAATACAGGAACACGAACACTATTGCAAGAGGTGGTCCAGGCTCACCTAAGAAATTAGAGTGTTATCTAAAGCGTGCAGATCTTCACTACCCATCAGCTTATACAGAGCACATCCACTTTTTCTTTCCAATTAGTCTGTCTCTTGGAGCGGGGGAAGGACAAAACAGTTTCAAGTGCACAGAACCTGCAAGTGGACTCTTGAGTTTTTAAGGCTGATTTGCAGCTGATCTCCTGAAGGAGCAGAAACTAATGAGAAAAACAAAGTCCCTCTAATCTGTCTTTGCTTGCAAATTCTTTCCTATAATCCCTGCCTTTGTTCCCTCATTGCAGGCTGTTCATCAAATTTACATTTCAGTCTTCCCAAACAGTGCTTTCATGCTGGTACTGACACAGCGCATAATCACCCTACCTGAGCCTACTACTTACAAACAAACAAAGGGATTGCCAGTTTTTTTTTTTTTTTTTGTAGCTTTGAAAAACCTAAGTGATTAAATTTTGAGAGCATTCAGATATTTAACAATACATTCAGTACACAGAAAGAAATGAAAACCTGGAAACTTACTCTTCCAGTAGGGAATGTCACCCATACAAAGTGAATGGGATGGTTAAGAGCTGCAGATGGATTTTAGTATCTTCAAATATATCAATAAAATTATTTTTAGAAGGAAGTTATAGCAGATGAAAACATGAACTACCACAGGACTAATAAAAAGGAAAGAGAATAACCAGATTTGCCCTGAGCGGACAGTGAGATCAGTTTAACATGCAAGGAGACCCCAAAATGAATGTTAAACTATTTAGATACTTAGAGCAGTTCTGAAATTCCAGGTTTCTCTTAGGAGAAAGTCCTGCAAGACAATACAACAAACTTAAATATGCCTGGAGGACAAAAGGAAATGAGATGTTTTGATATTAAAGCATTAGCTGCTGTCGCTTGAGCTAAATACTGTTATTTACTTCCATCACCTTTGCTCACAAATAAAAGAGCTCAGCTATAGTTCATAAACGAATTATAAATTAGTTCAGGAACACACTTATGTTCATACTTATAAACACATGAAGAAAAAGTAACAGATGAATAGGTCTTAGCAAAAAAAGGGTCAAGGAAGCCAGTCTTCCCTAGGTTGGGCTCTTTACTGGGAGAGTCACCGAGAAACACATCCCTCAAGCACCTTAGGGGGTGTCTGAAAACAGGCAGACTAGGAGAGATTTCCTCAAAATAGCTACTCTCAGCAAACAACTTGGGTCCTTTTGTCTCCCTTCCATTTCAGCATCACAATCTAAAATGGGAGAGGAAAATCACGTTTTCCTGCATAGTAATTGTATTGTAAAGCTATATTTGAAATTTTGCTCCCCAGATATGTTTAAAGCTGAGGGTGCTGGAAGAGGTCACCAAGATAAACCGTGCATAACCATTTCAATTATAATGCTGAGAGAAACCTGACCCTTGCTGCAAAGGACGTTTTCTCCTCCTCTCCGACCGTGTTCATTGTCTAAATGCACTGCTGAGGACTTCTACCCTCCTCGAGGGCATCGGATACTGGCGACAGCCAGTGGGAAGGTTTTTGCAGACAGAGAGCCTGGCGAAGAGCAGCAGAACTTATGGACAAGGTGCGAGTTACTTCCCTTTTTACGACCTACTGATCACCTAGGCTGGCAGGGTCTTTTTCGGTATCTAAGTATGTTGTTAATGACTTCTGTACAAGGAAAGTTTCTGATTAAAAGGATCTCTTTATAAAAAAAATATAACATACTAGTCTTCTAAAGGACACATTAGTGGAAGCTTTGGTAATTTTAACAAGGTAGAAAAGATGACTTTCAGGGAAAGATCTAATTTTTAACTATATTGTTTTGAGGGGAAATGCTTAACGTATACTAGAGGTTCAATTCTTTCCACTTGGGGAAAGGGGGAAAACGCTCACTAGAGAATAAACATTCAGTATGTTTTCCAGGGTGAATACTGACGTTCAGTAAGAACAATAACGGCTGCTGGGGTTTTGTCACAGCCCAGTGTTCAACCGATTAAATCTTTGTAACTGGCGCTGGTAGAGGCATTTGATTAAGAGCCTAACGAATACGCTGGCACTTTGTTTTTAAGTCATCAAACGGCAGCTCTCATCCGAGTTCCCAAACTTGGGGATGCATCTACGTTTGAGCGGTCGTGCTGGCGACCGCAGTCGCATCGAACAAAGTCAGGCAGCGCCACAAGAAGAACAGAATAATTACGAGATCATGTCAGTATTTCTCACACTGGTTTCAATTAAAAAATAGACAACAGCGATAGTATCAAACTAAAAATTGGTTCTGCATGACTGAAGTGAAGGCCTACTGCACCGACTGTATTTATACTCAATTATTGAGCAGTGACCCTTGACTTTCGGAGGAGGCAGGCAGCCAAAAAAATTGCCTTAAAATAGAGCTTGAAATTCAGCCAGTTTCCAGAATTCTCTTTAATGGAATGAACTCCACGTTGGGCAGAATGAGATTAATTTGAAGAAGTTCCTTTCACCAACACTCAGTAATTTTGTCCCTTCTTTCTATTGGAAGATCATTTTCTCAGCTGCCAGGGCTGGCAGTGAAGTGCCTGCCTTGCATCTAACAAGTGGAAATCCCCAATTCTCCCTCTAACCAGAAATCACCCCACAGACCTCCTTTCTCGACAACATCTTGCCCCCTTTCTCTCCCCTAGCATAAGGGATTTTCTGACATGCTTTCATTTTACTTTGAGCCGCACAGATTACTCTTGGGTGTAAATAAGCTACATGCACAGCATTTTTTTTTTTAAATCACTACATAGGTGTGATTCAGGAATTAACATCTATACTCCCTGCACAGCCAGAATCCAACACAGACTTAATGCACTTAATGCATGCGCTCAACTCAGACACAATTATAAAGTGAATTGTCACCTAGGTTTATAATTTAACTGCTACAATATAAAAGAAAACAGTACCCAACAATAAAAATGTCTTTGCCTAAGAAAATGCATGCAATTTTCATATACCATCAAAGGTATATTTTGCCCTTTTAACCACTGGTAAGTTTACGAAGCCTGAAAAGAAAATTTGTCTTTTTTTCCAAAGCCTATCATACTACTGAAGCATTGCATCTTAAAACGTTTTGGATTTTTGTGGCTACCAGAAGTGATTTATACAGTATTTCTGGTAGCGACAAAAATATTTATTAATATTTTAAGACTACAAACACCAAGAACCTACACTTTAAAAAAACTGCTATAAAACATGGCAAACCAATGGAAACATATGCTGATTCTATTGCTTATAAACACAAGAAAGGAGCTTATAAATATGAGAAAAGAGCTTAAATTAGCATTTGATAATTAAATGTGTTTATGTCATATTCATATTTAAGTCTCGCACTGAACTTGGGGATCGGATGTTTGCATTTCATTAGAAATTGCCAACTGAAATCAGTGGGAGCAACTCAAAAACACATAAAACACTGTTTTGTAGCTCCTCTTTTTTCTTAAAAAGAAATAGCCAAGAATCTAGACTTGAAAAGCTATCATTAAAATATCCGAGGATATAAAAAGTCAGTAAATGCACAAACATTTAAATATACACAATTTTAAAGTATATTTATAAATATACTTAAAATAAAAATATTTTAAAATATATTAAAGCATTTAGTCCAGAACCATACAAGCCTATCTGGTCCAAAAATATATCATTACGATATCAGAACGTATAAGAAAGGCTATGCATGCATATATGTGTTTGCATGCTCTCCTGAATATGTACGCTTGTTCTATCACACGCACAAACATATTTATTATGAAAATACACAAAACTCCCCTCGAAAATACCTTGTTGCACACGACTGAGTCAACAGAAAGTTTGCACCAAGTGTTTCCCCTGAAAGTTTTGCAGAAATAGGAATAAAATAGCAGGATGCCAGAATTTCTGTACGCCTGCGCCATTTTGATGGGATAACGAATCCAAAAGCTTCTTGCTGGAGAGCACTCGGGGAGGATGGGGCTAATAACTGGGAACCATGCGGAACGCAAAAAATACAAGGCCATTTCTCCTCTTTCCCCCAAATCTCAGGGAAACGCGGGCAGCTGAAGCGCTCTGCGTTGGACCGGGGGCACGGGCTGACGATGCCTCTGGGCGCGTGCCCAACTTCCTCCACCACCTCCCCAGCAAAAAACACACACACAAATTCATTATACTGAAATTGTCAACAGGAGGTGGTTTTAATCTATTTGGACAGAAACAATTAGTGAAATTGTCTTCTTCTGAGCTCCTACTTATATCATCATACAAACAGCTAGTGTTGCACAGGTAGGATTTGAGGGCCCCTTCTCAAATCCATACGGGGTATCCCAAGTGGCACTACTGCTGCACTCGCTGTTCCTTGCTTTGAGCCGCGACTCTAGCACGCTTGGCACTGCATCAGCAGGAGCCTGACTCCATTTGGATTCCTCTCGTTTGTTTGTTTTCTCCCCTCAAAACAGACATAGTTAAAATTTGATTTGATGGCAGCTTGCTTGGTCTTGCAACGTAGACAAGGTTCAAAATATCTCTTTATCTCTCCGTAGTCAGAGGAAATTCTTGCTGAAATAAGCTCAGCAGAGCTTACACTGACACCTCCTTCCTCGTTCACCAGGACTGTGCACTTTCCAGTATCAAAGACCTAGTTTTGCTCTTGCTGGTGGTAACCACACAGGCACTTACGCAAAGCGAGTCCAACCAGCAGACATGTGAGGGGACCTATTAAAGATGCTGGAGCAGCTGTTGGCAGAAACAACTCTCATCCAGTCAGCTTTAAAATGAAAATACCCACTTAAATGATGCTACTGACAGCATTATAATATTTTTCATGTATTTCAAAATAGATCAGTTCATCCTACTGCTGCTGATCCAGCTTTTTTTTTTTTTTAAGATGTACATCAGCAACAATAAATCTCTTCATGTTAATGCAGAACAATCTTTCTCACACAATAGCAGAGCAATTACAAACGCATTATTGATAATAGATACAAATCCCAGTAAATCCTTTTTACCATATATTATCTTATTCAAAGAAATACACAGGTATGTCAGGAGCAGTCACAGCTATTCCTGTTAACCTGGCACCTTACTGTTGTCTGCTTTATATGATCTTCCCCATCTGCGTTTCATTTCTGGAAAAGAAAGCAGTTGTCTCCCACAGAGTCTGAATCTTCTTTGCCAAAATACAGAAGCCAATCCAGTCTATTCCCTTCTCCCTCCCTCTCCACCCCAATCCCTGGACGATAATAGTCTCAGATGAAGCTCATACATATAAAATGCCAAATGCTAGTCCAAATTACTTGTGGTTACCTGACTGCAATTGAGTTTGTTCATGTATATTCTTCTTCAAAGTAAAGCCATCTATGCCCCCTTCTTCTAGGCATGCTTTATTTGAAAAATTCCTCCTAATCTTGGTCTGTAGTAGGAGGGTGGAAGGGGAAAAATTGCAGCCCTCTTTAGAGATTTTTCAATGCAAGCTTTGAAGATATTATTTTTGATCTGTTATTGTTATATCTTGTTACACTTGTCACATCTTATTCAATGAGATCAGATCGTGTTCAGCTAGGAAGAAAAGTAGCACGTTGCTAAATAGTAAGGCTGCTCTCTAAAAAAAAAAAATATGGTAGGATTTGGCCAGTTTTGGCACAGATTGGACACTGAACCCAGCACAGAAGTTTCCTGCGATGAGTTAGACATCTGTGACTCTTCTGCAATGACCATAGGACAAATCTTGTGGATAAAGATTATTGTCTAAAAGCATCCTACTATTTAGAATGATGTCTTTTCTGGTACATAAAGTTTCTGAATGGTTTGAAACATACTTAACACGTTTGGGGGGCGGGGGGGAACATACCAAGCCATCTGAAAGGCTAAATGTAAATATTTGGGTTATAAATATTCTGTGAAAATTAAAATCCGTTTAACTCTTCAGAGACAAATAAGGAATCAAAACATTAACTGCTACATTTCACCACGCATGTCAACTCTGCTGTCTGATTTGCCCCAAATGTCATGTAAATTGCCATGTAAAATCTTTTTGACCACTGATACACTGTAATTTCAAACGAGTATATAAATAGAATAGCTTCCAGACATTTTCAGTATTAATGAAAAGGCATTTGTTTCCAGGCACAGAGAGTATTAACTTAGTATTATTAACAGGGCAACATATAAATGACAGTTGAGTCTAAGGAAAGCTTACGTTTCTAAAAACCCTTGATTTTCTTTGAAGCTTAACAGCGTGCCCTGTAGCACCCGTGCTAAGGGAAGCGCTGCTTCTGTGGACCAAAGCCCTGCCATGGACAGCAGTTAGCAGGGACTGCAGAGCCAAGCCTGGAGACTCCCAGGACAGACGTCGCTTTCTTTTGAGCCTCTCTTGGGTTTGAATTTTTAACTCCTCTCTCCACCCTCCAGGCCCACTATCAATCATGTTTCAGGAGAGAAGAAAAAATAATAATAAAAAATAAAGAAAAAAAAAAGAACAAAGAGAGTCCTGAGTGAGTAATACATACCCAGACCCCAGACAACGCAGACCTACCAACTGGATCCTACCAAGCAGATCCAAACGCTACATGTACAAACACTGCAGGAACACAGAGAAGCTGCAGATGCAGTGGTTCACCATTTGGAGAAATTAAAAAATGGGTGTATCTGTGGAATGATGAATATCAGCACAGAAAAACAGATGTTGCATAAGTATCCTTGCTACAGACAGAAAGTAGTCTTCCTGCTGCAAGCCCAAGAAGCTCGAACTGCAGACAATCTTTTCAGAATCAAGAAAGCAGTCCAAAAAACACATTAAACAAAACAGAAATGAAACCTTGGTAACCATCCCCTATAAATACCCTAGATCATAACACACATCTGAGTGCTTATGCGGACTCCAGAAGCGAGCACCACAATTTACTGTAAAGCATCCTATCCTGAGAGCAAGAGGGCACAATCTCAGTCTTTCTCTCTGTTCATATTGCTTGGCTCTGTTTCCAGGATGAAAACAAGTGCTGCATGCACTGGTCTGGACTCCTCGGTGCCATGGGCTGCTGAGCAATGCCCGGGCAGATAGCGTCGCACTTACCCCCCCTCCTGCTCTGCTTTCTCCCGTGATCCCCCGCAGCTTCATTCAGCGCGCACCCCGCAAGTGAAAGACCTTTTTCACTGCCTACCCCAGCTGGCTTCTCCCTTTTGAGTTCCCAATAAGACAGTTCTTCCCCACCCCCAGCCTGAGAAGATTGTCGTGGTTAATCCTCCACTTGCAGAACTGCATTATCAGTTCAATGAAACAGCAAAGGTTCTTCCAGCCTCTTCCAGCCAGAATCATGATGTGATTGTTTCATTTCCTGTTCACCGAAAGCCGATTTTCACAGGTCCTGAGCACACAATCTAATTGGAAATTTTAATGAAAATACCACATTTCATTGGCATTGAAGCATTTCATAAAGACATACCTTTTTCTGGAACTTTGGGGTCAGACTTAAAGCAATTTCAGTCAAGAGGCTAACAAGATGGGAGGGTTGGACTCAATTCTATACATTGTCTAATTGTGCAATGTGTGATGACAAACCTGTCCCGGCTGACACAGATCAGGGACTTGAATTTAGATTTGCCCAGTCAGTAATGTAACTGTCCATCCATAAAGCTTGTATACCTTTTGTACACAAAGGTTGTTAAGTTTTGTACAACTTCTCTAGTTCCCCAAGAATGAAAGACAACTGTGAAGGCTGGAGAGCTGCTGTGGGAAGAGCTCCTCTGGCACGCAGGGTTTTGAGTGCCCGGGACTCCTGGTCTCTCACCTCGGAGCCAGGAGGGCTGCGTTACCGTCTCGCAGGGCTCCCTGCGTGACGTGGGTCATGGCGCTTCTCCCAGCCGAGCCTCCGTCTAGCCCAACTACTTGTCATCAAAACAGGGCGTAAGACGATGTAAAGGCTTGCAATGATGGACAGCTTAGCCATATCCAAAGGCGAGCTGTTCCTCACTACCCTCACTTAAAAACGAGTCTCGTATTTCCTGTTTGATCTTTGCTGACTGCAACTCACAGCCACTGGATCTCGTCTGCTGGTTTAAAAAGAGTCCTTTCGCTCCAGACATCTTATCCCTCAGCGGGTACTTACAGACCATGATTAAATAGCCACTTAACCTTCTCCTCCATAAGGTGAATTCTGTGAGAGCAGATGGTGCTGAGCACCTCTGAAATTAGTGCCACAGCTATTTATGCCTGTGAATTGCCAGTTGATTGTTTTGTAAGGCCAGCTACGAAGAGCTGCTGGCACCTGCATCCCCATCGACAGAAATTACAGGTGCTCAGCATGGTCCAGCAATTATTTTTCATACTCCAGCTCCTACAGACAAAAACCACAGTCTCCTATGTTAGCTCCTGTCCAAATACAGCCTAAGAAACAGCTTCTGTAATGAGAGCACACACTCTAAATAGGACTAAGCGTCTTGGGGACAGATTTCCACAACGCTGGTATCACTCACCAAATAAATACCCAACCTAATTTTGTTTCTGAGGGGCCATATTTCTGGTACTGTGAGGAGAAAGAGGAGAGATCTGCCCTCCAAAAGGAGAACCTGAAGCTGCTCTGTGTGCCGAGGGGGACAGGAGGTCACGGCAAGCACTTAGCAGCTCTAGAGTGACTGGCCAACTAGGGACTGTTAAACTTCCTGTTAGCTTCCCCAAAACGGCTGTCATACCACAGCAAGCACTGAAGTCAAGTACCTCGTTTTTGGTACACTAAATAGTGAAATGATTCAGATATCTGCATCATCCAGGCAATTTAATAGCAAGATTCAATTGTCGCAATTCCTCCATAAATAGGCAGAGGATACGCGAGTTGAACGTAGAGGGACCAAGATGCACTCTTACAAATCTCTGACTTCCTCTGCTACCTGTGATGGCCCATACACCTTCTTGCACTGCAATGTGCTCACACTTACGACCACAAAAAGCTTGGAGAGAGGAGTAGGTAGATGGCTTAGAGCAAAACCTTTTTACTGATGCAACACTATGAAGTTGGCCTTCTTGCTATGTAATGAAGAAAACAGCTAGAATGCCCGGATGCACTGGAACAGCGCCTGGAAAGTTTTTTGAACTGTCAGAATCTGCAGCTTTGCATGAGAAACGGAACATATAATTTCCTGATCATGATTCCAGTCTTGAAAAAGTTAAATAAATAAAACTCAAGCCATCACTCTGATTCCCCACTCATTCCTCCCTGTTATTTTTACCTCCTTGGGGCAGGAGGGGGGAGAACACAACCAAAGTTTGCAGTTCTGCTCACCGGTGCCTTAATAAACACCTAGGAAGTCAACAAGAAAACACCAATATTGTATGCTTTAAACTGCCCCCAAGCACTTTGCCTTTGTGCCCCTCCCACTGAAAGTGCAGAGAACTGAAAGCCCAGAAGGCACATGAGACATCAGAATAGGACCCTTATTGTTCTCATGACTGATAATGTCTTCAAATGAATCACATTACAGCCTACAGTTGTAATGTGAATGAAACAATACAAGCGTGTGAACAGGACAAACAAGAGCAAGCGGCAGAGAGAAGAGACAGAGGCAGAAAATGTGAATAAGGAGGAGGCTATAGGCCCATAAAATGCTCTCCAGATTTCCTGCCAGTAAATGTCAATTGAATACAAAGCCACTGAAGTATAATTACCTCCTTGTCAATTCTGACATTAACATTTTTCTAACTCTTCAATGACAATCACTTCTTTCAACGCTCTTTAATAACAATTCATTTACTTATCCTTGCACAGATGTGTAGGACTGTCAATAACTTCACATCCTTAAAGCAAAACTGGAAAGTCATGGATAAGATATAAATGCCAAAACCAAACTGGATTGCAGAACAGCCAGTACTTATCAGTGGACACTTTCCACTTTTTCCAAACCCAGGAAAACAACTTGACAAAAATAAGTTACTCTATTAATTCTTTTCACTTAGATTAATGAACATTGGGAAAGCTAGTCCTAAAAAGACAAAGGTCATTAAAGATAAACAAGTCCATAAAACCCCCTCCTGCTTTTCCTCTCCTGCAGCTCAGGAAGTACTTTTCATACGGCTGTACGTGAAGAACACCAGACAATCCAATTATTGTTCTAGTCTTCAGCACTGACGGGCTCTATGTCTTGGGAAAATAAAAACAAACTTAGCATGCACCTGCTTATTTTTCCAATAAGCAAAACAAGATAACGATATTCACCTTCTTCTTTAAAATACCAGCATGAGTAATAAAACAAAAACCCAGTAGTGCTTTACATAGCATCAAGTTCTCACAATCAGTTCACTGCAGCAGTATGATAAAACACTTGCCTGTGTTTTCCACCAGGCCTTCTGACTCATGTTAAGTATGATTAAAGCAAGCTATTGGGGATTAAAAATAAAAAAAGAGGCATCAAATTCATAGGAATGTCCAGTCCCAGGACCTGCCTTTTAAGATAGCACTGGATATTCTTCTGTCGGGGGGAGGGTTCTTATTTAAAACTGGGTTCTAGTCCTTCCGACCACAAGATAGCTTCAAAATATAAACCATTGATTAGAATGAACGGGAGAATATAGCAATTGCTTTTCCCTGGTTGTTCTTCCTCCGCAGAGGAAATCAGAGTTGGCTTTAAAGATCGTAGAAGCTCCCACTTCCACAGTATCCAAAGGGCATTTGATTACAGAAGACAGTTATTCACTGAAGAGTTGTCTGATTTGGTTATGAAGGTAAAGGGAGAGGTGGACAAAGTAATAAGCCGCAACCAACCTTTTTTTTGTGTTTACCATAAACTCAGAAATGACATCTTGGAGCAGCACAAATAATTAAAGATAGAGTATGAAATTACAAATTTCACTTAAAAATCCAGTGACACAGACAATACTTGCAAGTCTGGTCCTCAGTTCACATCACAGAGTAGTCACATGTGGCCTCAGACTCTAGCCCCAGGATAAGTAAGGATCCAGGGTGTATCAGCATCTTATTATAATTACTCTGCCCTCAATTCTGTAAAGTCTAAGACCGCATATTTAGACCCTTAACGAACAACGGCCAGTTCAGCTGGAGAAATAACAAAATATCTAGCCAGCTAAACTCCTTTCTTAATGGAGCATATCTCCGTCACTAGCGTCTCAGAAATATAAAGTTCGGTCAGGAAAAATTCCTGGTCCTTGCTGCTGAAAAGACCCATGCAGGGTCATATAGAAGAAACCTTGTGGTAAGAGGTTAAGAAATTTCTACAAGATTTCAAGGATAAATCACTGGAACTCAGTCTGTGCTCACAGCCCAAGGAGCCTTTAAACCTCCTTCAGAAAAATGACTGAAGCTCTCGATGAACTCCCTGCCCAACTCCAACACACATACGCACGTACCTCTAATTCAAATGGCTACTTAATTTGTTTACCATATTTCCACAGAAATGGGCCCAGTTATCAAGAAGACTAAGCCACTGCTATATGCTCAATATATTTAAAAACAAAACTAACACTGTGTTGCTTGGGGAAAAGAAAAAAAGAAAGAAAAATAAGCTTCCAATAAATCTCATGATTTCTCTGCATCTTCAGTTTACATCACACAACAATGCCAAGTAATAAACCCTTATGAGAACAACCGAGTGAGGTTGTGCAACAGTATAAAGCTTTCACTTCAGCTTTCCAATAGACTCCTGCAGGGAAGGACTCTTTTTGTTGGGTAGGTGTCTGACACAGACAGCTAAACAGTTAAATATTACCCAAAAGAAATAATAAATGTTATGCTTTTTCTATTAAAGATACACAGTCAGTTCTCTCACTTTCACCTTGCACTCCTGCTCCTGTTGAAGACAACAGCAAAACTGCCATTGACTTCAGCAAGAACAAGGTCATGGTCCTGCTGCGCTGCTGACTGGGCGAGATCATGGTCATAGGCCCAGAATTTAAAGAAGAAAGAAATCAATAAAAAGCAGCTTTACAGCGGTCTGGTTACATCTCCCCAGCCACTTACAGATTCACATGTGGGCCTTTCAGTAGCTTTTACTTTCTCGACCAAAGGTGCCTATGAGAACATAGGATATATTAACTTCATTTGGAGTCTCCAAGGGCTTTCAGCAAAAGTAACACCAGGATAAACGTGGCTTGCCGGCGTCGGGGTGCCCGGCGGATGAAGCGGTTGCCTTGCATATACTGTAGACAACATACTGCAAACACACAGCCAAATCTAATCCTCTCTGCTAGGGAGCAGCTAAAGGTGACACCACACAGGGTTATACATCAGGGAAACCCCGTTCTAACACCTCCCGCGTTGCACAGAAAAGGCATAAAAAGCCAGACCAGATGACTACAGCGAGTTTGGTATTTGTTTCCGTTTGTACAAAGCTAAGTACCAAGCTTGCCCTGAATACGTGTAAAGGCAAAACTACTTTTTCTTTCAAAAAGGAAAAAAAAAAAAAAAAAAAAAAGAGAGAGGCCGTCGGCCATCTGCAAGATCCTTCTTTGGAAAAAAAAAAAAAAAGGCAGGTCCTCTCTGATTAAATAGCATACGTGTGTGTGTGTATGTATGTGTGCACATTTTTAGGGGATTCTTAACCTTCTGCCTTACGGAGAACTTGCTTTATTTCACAGGAATTTCTGTTGCTATCACACTCACTTATTAAAATCAATCATTACTTTTAGCATTTCCTTTGCTCGGCATCAGAGGCAAACGTTACAGATTCGATAAACCAACGACTCAGGAGCGTTGCTGAACGGAACCTAGAGATGCAGATGAATCTCTTATACGGCCGGAAACAAAAACCTTTGCCTAAAAAAATATCTGCTTAACAAAGGAGAGCTTAAACGTGCTTTTACTGACCCTTAGCATAGACCGCACAACGTGCACTTGCTAAACTTTGCACCGGGGTTTTAATTAAAGCAATGGGGACAATAAACTGCATTGCTTCTAGTTCTTTCTGCTCTCGCTACCTTTGGCGGCTTTCGCTCTCCCTGGCTTTAAGCGAAGGGGCAGATTCGCGCGAAGCTAAGGCCACCACCAACGACCGGCGCCAGCTCCCTGGCCATCCCCCCCAAATCCTCTCCGACGTGGAAACGCGCGCAGCGCTGGCAGAGGCGGAGAGATCCAATCCGCGTTCGGAAGAAGGGGGGAAAAGGGCCAGGCGTACAGCAAAAAGCAGCCAGTCACCCTGCCTTTAGCTCTGGGAGCCGGCAGAAGCAACACACCATTTCCCAGCTGCGTTCTTCCTTTCTGAGAAAGCTTCTAACGGGGAAACGCTACAAGTATACTGATGTAATACATGGCAGCTGGTAGAGGACACTTTCACAGAAACACACTGGCTTACCTGGAGAAGTCTTGCCAAGAACATCTTTTTTTGCGACAATGACATGTTTATAGCGTTTAAAAATATGACAATACTGTATAAACGTTTACAAACCTGTCCCCTAGATAATTCATGACAGATTAACATAAAAGCAATACTTAAGTGACTTGGAAAATACTTACTGTAAAAGCCGTCCAGGTTTAAAAGTTAAGATCCAGATTCTTAACTAGTAAAATACAGAGGCAATATTGCAAAAAATCTACCATGCTGGGACGCGCTAAGAATACGATCGTTTAACTAATTAGAAACAACACATTTGATTCTTTTGCAACATTATTAAATGTTAATCATGCGAATGGCAAACTGTTTGCATTTTTGTCAAAATCTGTAATATCTCGTCCAAAACTTTTAAAATTCCATTATTAGTAATACGCATCAAAGGAGCTGAACTTTCAGTCAAACACTGCCTACAGAGGAGTGATGAGGTAAATTATGCAACAGTAATTTAACGATCAATCCTTGTCTTTTCAGAGTGACAGCACTATTCGGAAAAAAAGCAAAAGGGAAATGGATTAAAGTGCTGAAATAAAGATGCTTTGTTCACCTGAATAAAACATTTGTAGCTCTGGTCTGAGAGGTTACTTTCATTTGCAGCCAGTTTGATTTGCCACTCATCTTCCTTTGGGAATCATTCTGTTTCAAGTGCACTAAGAGATGATTTATTTGCATAAGCCAACAGAGGGTTATTCTTTTCTCAAAACGCAGAGAATGACATTGCGGTACAAATGAAAGAAAAAATAAACAACTTCTGAAAGTTCTCACAGGTAACTAAAGGAATCATGCCACATAGCACAAAATGATTGGTGCCAACACAACATAATATTATATTTTTGAGTAGAGTTGAGATTTCGCTCTATTTCTCCAGCCGTTAATAAACTTCCTTTTCCCTCCCGACACATTATAAATATTGCATCTTCAAAATCATGTTTCAAATCAAAAGCAGAAGTTATTATCCCTCATTTAATTCTCTTTTAAATATATAATTACAAAATAAGTTACGTCCCTGCAAGTTTATTTCGTCATCCACCCACTGAAAGGCAAGGAAGTGACGCTAAAGATTTTCCCGGGTATTACTACCGTTGGTCCCTATTTCTGGCGGCAGAGTTGCATCGTGGCAAGGCATATAGGCAGTTGTCACAAGGCTACTCTTGCCATGCCTCTCTGTCTGTGGATGTCGCTATTGCACTTTGTTATTACAAATATTAAGGGTGACACCGTCTCCTGTGGCTGGAGATCCTCTGCAGCAGCCTCACGAGGACCGAGGTCTATGGTAGCTCCTCTGGGCAGTCGGAAGGAGCCTGCACTGCAGCAGCAACGCCCGTGGGCAGAGAGGCATCAAGCACCTACCTCTCCACCCCAGACGCGAAGGTAGGCCAGGGCCTTCTCCCTCTCACCTTGCCGACAGCACTTCTTGCCAACAAACGTCTTCGCGAGTTTTGATGCCGTCCCTTACTTCCTTTTGACTTGCAATCACGTGGAGCAACGCTCCCAAAGAAATGAGATAACCGGAGCGCAACGTGATCTTCGCCTTCATAGTGACCCCACCCTTTCCCCTATGTCTGCCCAGCATGCCTCCAAAAAGACCTCAGCCTACCGAGAAAACCCTGCTCCGCCTCGTCACAGGGCGCCGGCAGGAAAGGTGGCCTCCAAAACCCTTCCACAGGCACCACGTAGGAAAGCCTGCTCCAAAACCAGAGCTCGTTACGCAGCTGGCCCTACAGAGCCCTCATTCGCAGAGCCAAAAAATCCCACTCGACACTTCTGCTGAATACACGTGAAAACAAGCAGTAACGGCCAGCGTCGTTGCCTTGTTCGGGAGAAGGAGGGATCATGAGAAAGTTGCAACCCTGCTTTCCTAGTCAGAAGCTGGGAGCAGCTCCTTGGACGGCACTTGGAAGCTCGCGACTGGCAGCACTATCCAGTGCGTGGTACCGAACCAGTCGGGGTCATCGGTAGGAACGGCCAATTCCCTTGTATCTCTCAAGGGTCTGGCAGTTCTTTGGTGCTTTTCCACGCCGTTCAAGTCCATGACCCCGACTGCCGTTCCTTTCCAGCTATGGCCAATGAATTGCATTCTGTCTTTCAAGCACGGACGTCTTTATGCAGTGAAGTTCAGAGTAATGTATATCTGCCTGCTTCCAGGTCCCTAACTAGAGAGGCATCATCACTACTTTTCTTTGGGTTTCATAAGAAAAAGACTCTCAGCCACCCACTAATTTCTCTAGGGCTGTTTTGCACCCTGGAAAACAAAAACATACCTTTTATATGGTTGGAGACACTTTTGGACACTAGGCCTTGTCCCAGTTGAAAAAAATAGGAGGTAGCAGGACACAAGTAAGAGCTTAGTTTAGAACGCTTTAAAAGATAAATTTGTTTGTAACAAAGGAAAAAAACGGAATGACGTAAGAGAAAGGCAGGGAGGAGAGAGTATCAAGAGTTGCGGTTGCTACCTCCTAACTCATCCCAGGACACAAGCCAAAACAATTATGGAGGGACATATGTTGATGGCAATAAAACAATTGCTTACATTCTGTGCCTATTTTAAATATTAACTGCAAGCAGCATGCCATTTAGAAATTAAAAAAAATTTAGATTCATAATGTGTGAAAATAGTACCACATATGGAATAAATTCAAAAACAAACATTACTTGGTTTGTATTTTGAATAACTATAATTTTATGTTACTGAAAAATTATGATTCAGAATGAGTTTACCAGTGCAAGCAATTCATAAGTAAAATTTGGCAACAAGGATGACCGTTTATATGCTAAGTCTGATTGTACACTAAAATATGCAGATGCATAACAGTTTATCTTTTAAAGATAATATACTGCACATATAAATGCAAGCACTGGAACTAATTTAACAAGATTTGTGGTTATGAACACATGGACAGCAAAAACCCAAAATGAATGCTAAGTTACAGTCCAATGCAATTCCAGTTGGCTAAGATATAAATATTTCTTCCCCAAACTGTAGTTGCCAGTGGAATCAGTATAGAAAATTTGACTGTACCTACAGCAAATACTCATTTTATATTTTTCTCTATCCTACCAAAGTAAAGCAGGGAAGTGTATTTAAAACCTACCAACTCACCAACACACTTCCATCTTTACTCCTCCAGTTATGGGGACAATTTGCATATTAACAGCCAGCTGGCAGACCAAGAAGGCAGCGACTCCAAAGACCAAGTTTATGATTGAATTTGGTCTCCTATTTGTCTCTTACTATTTAGTATAGTATGTACATATATAAAACAGACAGGTGGAAAGCTCCTGCAATAGGAGGTCGTATAAAAGAAGAGGAATGCATTATTGTAGTAATGAAAACCAGCAATCATACAGTAATGAAAGCATCATAAACTGCTCAGATATGTAACACTGATACACTGACATGACTTACTGTAATAAATAGCTAATTTGCACTTCTTAGTTTTGCTTTAGCACGGACCCAAAGCATTACAAAGCTATACTACTGTTGAAATGAATGCTGCATTAACTTTCTGTTAAGAGACACTTTTAAAGAAAAATCATAACACATCCGAGTTTGCAGTTGAGGTTTCTTTGTTGGCATCACTAAAATTGTGAACTGTAGCACACTGACCATTAAATTAACCACAGTATAACATAAGCCAAGTCAGAATGTCTGATACATCGTATTAAATTTCTGGCTGTTTCAGTGCATGTTTTTTAATATCGTGTTTTAGAAGAGTCATGGTACTATTGCAATGCATCTGTATTGGTAAAATTATCAATAATTCAAGGATTTGGTGCCTCTGAGCAAATTAATTTGTGTTTCACACTTAGAAGAAAGACCCTTGTGAAATATTGCCTATCCTAAATTTAACAAACAAAAGTTAAATATTTATAAATAAGACACATTGAAAGCACAGGAAATCCTTATAGAAGATATACTCCAGTATGATTGACTATTCATATATAGAGTATGACATATGATGGAAATGAATAAAAAGTAAACAACGTTCTCCATTGCTCCCAACATCTGCAAAGCCTATTTTAAACTTCCTAAATTACACAGATGTAACAGCATGGAGCTCTTAAGCCTTGAGTGCATACTGATGAGGTCTCATTTCTGTTTCTGTGATCCTAGAGCGAACAATTAAAAAGCATGTATTTCTGCACTGCAACTGAAGAAACCCAGAAAGTTAGTACTTCTGCTTCCAAGGCCATCTGACATTTATACAGCTAAGGGACAAATTAGCAACTTGCCAGCAGCTCACAAACATCACCTCTATTTTTTTAATAAAATGAAGCAGATTGTGGCTAACTCGTGTGCATAACAGAGATGTCGGCCTTCAAAATAAAAACAAATGCTGGGATCTATCTTCTCTGTAATATACATCATCTCACATTAACGTGCCGGTAAGAGAAGTCTTTGTACAAAGAAGAAGTGGCAGAAACCAAAATGACACCAATTTCAGAGCTGACTTATTCGACTCAGGGAGAAATAACAGATTTGTCCATCTAACTTTTTCTCAGTTTTATCTCTCACTGGGGACTCTTCTGTACAATCTAGTCTGCTCTCATCCAAGACCAAATCTCATATACCTGCCCAAACACTGCAACGTGGCAGAGGTGAACAGGAACAGATGTCCTCTGTCAACTCCGAAATGATCACATTCGTACAATGATCAGGTAACAGAATAAATCCTGTAGGTGCAGCTAACAAATAGGACAGATCGTTACCAAAAATCACCCACTGATCAAAAGCATGCAAACATACTGATGCCTACTGCATCTTTTGATTGACGTCATTACAATCTGAGGACTTCAGAAGCTGAGAATTGTTTCACTGCAACTTTTCTTATGAAGGCTACGTAAGATTGAGGTAGCGTTGGTAAGTGTGTGTATTCAAATTTGGAACTTACTCTTAGTTTTTTACTGAAGAAAAAAGTTCTAATCTTTTTATTTTTCTGCAAAGAATACGCATCCTCTGAAGGATGAATGTTTCTATAGTTTCAGTGCTGGTATCAGGGCTGCTACTAAGAAACTTGGGACTACTGCTGCTTTGCCCCAGTTTTCACAAGTGGACTCAGGCATAGCAAATTTTTCTCTATTCCTCAGCTTTTTACACCTCAATTGGATTGTGAAACTACAGTAATTTTTGTATCATCATCTGATTTGGTAAGAAAAGGTACTGTATCACAAGGACACTACAATACGGAAATACCTTACAATACAGGGTGGTACTTTCTTAAACTTTTGGTACGAACAATGTTCAAACAAGAGCAAAACATGAGTTTCACCACAAGGAACATATTTCCTCCCCTGCTCTTGCAATTCCTATGATGTGAAGTCCAAAAGAAAAGGAGTTACTGAAAGAAGTGGGGACACAAAAGCGAATCAATAGGAAAAAGAAACAGAAAAACACTGCCAGCTCATATGTTCCCTTGCGATAGAGGCCAGAGTCAAGCATTGCACATTATCCCTTTAGGAACAGAAGCGATACCTGCAAAAAGAGCGGTAAAAGCCTTGGTGGAAACAAGTTTTAGGAAAGCCTAGGATTCAAGACCACACTAAGATTACAAAGTTAGACGTGCCCGGAGTCCTTGACTAAACAAATTCCTACAGAAAAGAAAAAAAATTCCATAGCTGTCAGTCCTTCTGGGATTTGGTCTATTTGTGGAATTTTTTTTTTTTGTTTTTTTTTAAAACCTGGTTGATACACTGATGTCTCTAACCACTGAGCCAAGTTAGTGACTACATTAATAGCCTTACCAATGAGCAATATTATGCAGTACAGTTAAAGATCAGTGGAACAGCTTTTTAATCACCTTATAATTGAGAACCAATGACAACTTTGACTGGCATCACAACTGAATCAATTTTTTTTAATATCTAAACATTCCCCTTTTCATCATAATCATCGATTCAGCTCAACATTGCTCCAGAAACAAACATACCAATATTAACAGATGAAGGTGCCACTCTAACTTACTAAGCACTTAACCTCTGTAAGCCTTTCTAAGTGAAAAGAAATGCAATAAAAATAATCCGCTAATCCAGATAACCCACTTTGTGAGCATCACTCTAAAACTAAATAAGATAAGAAAAATCAACAACTGATATTAGAAAGTAAGACTGTAAACCAAGTTTATTAAAAATAAATAAAACAAAAAAAACCCCACACCACTCAACTCCTTCATTACAAAGGGTATTTTAGTGCTACAGAGGACTTGGTGCTTGCAGAACGCTACAGGACTCTAATCAAGGTCTGGGGCAGTATGCAACACCAAACACCCTTTAAACCTGTGAAAGTGTTTTTTTTGTGTATGACAATAGCCTTTGTGTGTCCGTCTGCTGCTTATCTCCAAAATGTAATGCTATTATGATGTCATTACCACCATCAGAGCTCTAAAAGCTACTTACTTCACACTTTTCACCCTTTTTGGAACAGTATCTCACATTCCATACCTCATTTCTATTAATATATTTTTCTCTTCAGTAAACAAGGAAGCTGCTCTTTATTCAGAAAATGACTTTCAAATGCTAATAGGAAAGTCTACAACTACCAGAAACACAAAAGGAAAATGATCTAAGTACAAAACATGCAAGAGATCCCCCCCCAGCCCCCCAGCGGCCTCAATGCTAAGTCATTGACCACAGCTGCGACAAGGTTTAATGGAAGTATCACATGTAGGTTCACAAAGCAGCCTAGAAAATCCTATCCTGGGTCATCCCCAGTCTAGCTCCCACGTGCATACAGGGAGGACTAGAGACGAGACAACCCTCGGCTATGAGACGCATGCCTTGTGTTTGCCTCTCAGAGCGGCTTTGAGCAGAGCTTGCTCCGCTAAAGGAGAGATCGCAACGCTGCAAACAGGTGAAAGCCAGGACTTGAGGACTCATGCGGAAAGAGGGCATCTGCAAAGTAACCTCCAACGAAAAAAGCGATAACAAGATATAGCAACTTTTTTGTTTACTTTTTGTTCTCATAAGTATTTAATGAAAACTTCTCTAAATAATTTCATTTGCGTGACTGGTTATTCAGTACATTGCTTTAATGTGTATGTCAAGGCAGTGATGCTCCTGCTTCATACATCCACAGGGAGGATATATTCTCCAAAAATAACATACCCTGACGTATCTGGGGACAGGCTTGGTCAAATTTCCAACTGCTATAATAGGCTGATGAACAGCAAGTTCGCTAAAAACAACAAAGAAATGAAAACTCATGAAGAATGATTCCATATTACAAAACCAAAAGCTGATATCCAAAAATGTTGTCAGCACTATCCTGTTACCGTCAAAGGAAACTACAAAGTCAAAAATACACAAGTGGACCTGTTAATTTACAGGGAATTAAAATTCTTGGATACAGCGCAGGAAGAAGACAAGTTTTATCTGTCGTCTTTTTATTTATTTTACATAGTTGATTACATAAGCGGGAGCCTATACTTAGAACGCTTTCATGGGCAAATTGGACAATAACATTGTTCCATACATCAAGCATCTCACTTTAACATGGCAATTATTTTTGTATTTTAATACAATCAGCACTGCTAAAGAAATACTATCTTGATATTGAGTGACCAAATAGCGCTGCTTTGGGGAAAAAACAGGCGTTGCCTGTTAATCTGGACTGATTAATCCCATCCACAACAATTGTTTCAAAAATCCAACAGCTGAAACTTTCAGCACTGGAAATATCCAACAGAAACAGCAAATAATTAGTTTTTAAAAAAGGCCTAATATAGAGCAGAAAGGGGAACACCTAAGAATTCAAGCATGAACAGCACTGTATTCTTTTTTTTTTTTTTATGATGATATAACGTGCCAGAGACATCTTTAACACAGGCAACATACTAGCACGGATTCCCAGAAGTATATGCTTAGGATAGATGTCCAACTCGCACATTCAAAAATATAATTAGGGGACTTCCAGGTGCAACCGGACAGGAACGAAGCCACCTCGGCCATGCTGCAGCCACCTTTTAAGGAAGCAAAGAAGAAACCCCGAACGGTTCAAGCCTGTTACAGGCTCTCGTTTCCCGCCGCCGGCAGCGCATCGCGGCGGGAAGGAAGGAAGCGCGCGGCCGGCCGGCGGGTAGGCGTGCGGTTCTCGCGCCGACCCCGCTCCGCGCTCTCCCTCGCCGGCTGAGGTTGCAGAGCCGGCGAAACTCTCCCGGCTCGTTCAGACCCCGTTTGTCATCACGGCAAATCGCTAAATGCAAGCGGCGGCAACTTTATTAGCACTTACTGATCCCGGGGGTGATAAATACGTTTGTTTGCTTATATGTGCTTGCAAAGCTGATGGCAAAAGGGGAACTGATCAGACTGTTAAAGCGGCTAGAACTCGCGCTGAAAATAAAACGATAATATAATCCCAGTAAATTGCCAGAACATAGAGAACGAAATTACTGCAGCACCCAGGGCCACGCTGGCACCTTGCCAACGGCGGCCTGAGGGTCAAAGCTATTCTGCGTGTATATTCACATACATTTACATACATTTTGCATAACAGAAACGTAGCGTTAAATGCACTTTACAGACAGACTCCCCTGAACTTCCTCATCCACTCTCGCCAGAGCAAAAGATTAGCACTTCCCTCCTCTATTTTTAAACTTCCCAGCAGGGGAGGTACCACGAACGCGCTTTCCACTACACACATTTCAAAGACCTGGACTTAGCTATCATCCCTCCCTAGTTTACACGTTTGGAAAACGTCACCATATTCTGGGATATTATTTATGATTATGATTAAAAATTGAAATCCTGAAGAAGGATCAGACTACCATCATGACTACACAACAACTTAGAGTGGTGAACATTTTAAAGATCCAGGTTAAAAAAAAAAAACATTAAATGAAAGCATGCATGGGACCTACATGGAAAATCAAAAAAAAAAAAGAAGCAGTGAAAGTAATCGTCACTTCTGTTATAATCAACTTCAAAGTCCAGTCAGAGGTTCTTACAAGAACATACTTATACTACTATCAATAATTTGGTTAATTCCTATTTGGTTGACTATGTTATCCTAGTAGAAAGCTGTTAGAAACTACTAAGTTACTATCAAGAAGCAGTTATGCTACAATTACTGAGGAAATCTTGAAGCGAAGGAGAGAAATAGGGAGAGATCGTGCCTGCGAAAAGCTGACAGCACCCCTAAAGCTAAACAGACATTTTCGGGAGACGGGCAGTCTTCGCCGAACGCTCTTCCGCTACTGAAATCCTCCCTTTCAGACTGAAGTATTCGCACAGGTCTATCATGACTGTATTTTAGCACCTTACAACCCTTAATGCTTCTTCCTACCACACCTGTGGGCAGTGCTGCAAATCCCCATTTGGTACGCAGGGAATTCAGACGTGGACAAGCCTGCCGACTTGCTCCAGGACACATGGCAAGGCTGGGGCTGAGCCCAAAGCTCAGCTCAGGTTTCTTAGCTCCAGGCCTGTTCTCTCTGAACACATTCTGCCTTCTGTTCCAAAAAAAAAAAAAAAAAACAACAAAAAAACCCCACACAATGCTGAACACCAAACAAACACTATAGCCTTCAAGATGTTAAGTGTAGGCTATGCTTTTCCTCCTCTTATTTTTCCTGAAAGCCTATTTAGTTTTTTTTTTTTTCTTCCCCACAGTTTCTTTTGAAAAAGTAATGTTTTCACACTGATTTTCATTTTGCAAAGTAGTCACGCTACAAGGCAAATGTTTTTTAGGAAACCCTACAATAACACACTACACATACAGGGAAGAGTTTGAGACATTCTATAGAAGCAAATTTCATCTTTAAGCTTCTAAGGAGCTCTATTAAAAATATAAGAATAATCATCTCATTTTTTTCCTTAAATTTTAAAGACAATTTCCAATGTCTTCTGCAGTAAGGTAGTTGAAATTCTTTATTTCTCTGAACTGATTGCTGCTGGGAAATGAAAGCAATGCCTCTCCAAACAAAAATCACACGCTTTGGCATATTGCAAATGCCATACCTTTCCTTCATCCCTCTAATTATTTCCTTCCTACATGTCCACCCTTACCTCTCACTCGCATCAAGTGTTAATTTGTACCACTATAAACTCAAGCTGTACGACTCGAGCAAAGTTTGTAAATTGCTTACAATTCCATCTAATCTCTTCGAAGCTTTAAAGCGCGATTTCTCTGAACAACAAACACGTTTAAAACGCTAGCATGGTCCTACTTGAGGCAGAACTTCATCTTTTCCCTTCCAGTCTTGCATTTTAAACAAGAGAAAATGTCTTAATGCAACTGGCACAGTCCTGCAAATGCAGCGGTAGCAAAAGCAAAGGCTTTATTTTCCTTTATGTGGATCTACGTAAACAACAGATAACCTGGGTTCGCAGTTTTCTTTTGAACACTGTAGTTAAATACAGTGAAAAAAAGTGGGGGGGGGGAGAGAGGAAGAAAGAAAGATAAAACCTTGAAGGGTTATGGCTTATAGTTTTCTTCTGCTGCTTGTATATACACAGCAACAGACCTGAACGGCAAGTTCACTGGAAACTTCATCTCATTACGATCTACTTCCATCCATACCTTGCACCGCCAGGCTGCTACACGGACACTTATGTGGGTGATGTCAGTACCCCGTGGTCCATTCGCACTTCCACAAGCGGCAACGAGACACGCAGCTCTCATCGAGAGGGCATATTTGCTACACAGCTGTCATCAACAGCAATGAGAAAGTTGGGCCGACCATAGCGATACAACGTGGACCCTTTCTCCTCCTACGCCCCGAGTGGCTGAAGTACTTGAGATCTACCTGAAGTATTTCCATCGCCGTCTGGGGGAGTTATCGCAGAATTACCCATCATATTCAAGAATAAAATACGGTGCATTCTAACTGGCAAAAAAGCCTAGCAGGCTGTTTGGGGAGTAGTTTGCTCTTCTAATGTTGACATTAGATCATTTGGTTTTGGCAGCTCAACAACACCAACAAATTTCGTCTTACTTGAATTGTCTTGAAAAGCTTAATAACCCTCTTGATTTGGCATATCTCTTAGAAAAAGAAAATAGGTGCGTTAGTCGTAAAGTAACATATGTCTGATGACTTTGATCTGTGCTGATGCAGTACCCTACAAGAATAAAAGCAGAGCATCTTAAGAGAAGGAGTCGTCCTATGAATACACGTTCTAAGCTGCTCTTTGAAAATACATTTCTACTCAATTAGGCCTTACTTAAATATCTATTTTGAGATATTAAAGCATCAAACTTTGTTGTCATGCTTTCACGCTACAATCCTCTCCAATTTACAGCAGAACTTATTCAAAATTTTTCCCCAGTGGTTTTTATATATTTTCTCTGCTTAAAAGCTGTCTGCCTGCCTATACCAATACACAACATAAAGGCTGAAGCACAGGTTAATTATTCATCTGTTAGAGTCCTACAGAAAGGCAAAATTATAGAATGATACAGGTTAAATATATAATAATACAGAGCTATAACATGATGCACACTGTCACTCTAGATTTGGTTGTCTTGAGCCAGAAACTAGTCATATGATTCATTCCTACATATGAAGCTGGCTGTTTCAGGATTTTTGACTATATTTAATCCAATTTCAACTTGGAATTGTTTGCTATGTAAACATATTTGTTAGTCAAGATGAGAGATTTAGAGTCCTTTTTCCTTTTCTTAAATGCTGAAGAAACCCACACAATTAATAACACGTATTCCTGTGAAGGATACAATCCAGTCACACATTTGCTTGGCATTCAAGTTCATACAGATACTGACCTTTCATTCTTGGTTATGCTTTGTCTTTCCTCTTGATTTGGACCATTTTTTGGATCGTTCATATGAAAATGAAAAAACATTTTGAAAAATAAACCCTGACACATTTCCACACTACCTCTGGCCGCATACTTCATAAGTGGCGCAAATGAAGTTCACTGTGAATAAATACAAGATCTAGACGCGCTAGTGAAAAATACAAGCAGATCAGCATTGAAAAAGTCTGGGCTTCCAGTGGGGTTTTGTGATGGTCAGAAGGACACTGAGTCGAAACTCTTCAGAATGAGTGTTTCTTTCTCAATTTCAAATGAATGTTCCCATTAAAATTCAAGCTTTGGTTTTCAAGTAACTCAGAACCTGTACAATATTCTAAGCCTAAAGCACAATTATGGTAGGCCTCTCTGACCATACTAGCTGGATAAGGTCTGACAGCAATACCCAGATTCTTTTTACTTCATGAAAGAATTAGTTTATACCATATCCTTTTTTCATTCAGTGTATATTTATGTAATTTTACCAATGTGTTAGGCTAGTTTTCTTCATATTAGATACAATGGTATCTTTATTTTGATATTTGTTAATTCTAAGTATCTTTTTCCACGTCTATGTATCTCTCCATATTTTGTTAGGAAGGATACTGAAGTCAGAAAATCTAGCAGTCCCATGAAAGACCAGTTAAGTTGTATGACTGACTTGAGAGAAAATGACTATATCTTTTTTGGAATTCTTATGCTGACAATAAAAGTGTTCTATTGATTGGTCCATGCACTTTGCTGCCTTTTTCTGAAAGAATGCCTTAACGTGGTCCTGGGTGGCATCCCTTAAGTGACAGGCATCTCTTCTGATCAGCTTCAGGCACTGTATCCAAAATCGTCCTCTGTAAGTCTGTCAAGTTCTCAGGAACTCTATTCCAGTGTTTTGCATATACAGCAGGACTATAAATTCATCCTTAAGAAAGCATGCTTGAATCACTCATCAGTATAAGTTACTTTTCCGAAATTGTTAACCACCTCGTCAGTTTTTTCCTACATTTCATTCCAGGAAAGCCAATTACTTTTGTAAATGGCATCTTTTCCTTAGTTGAATTCTTTACATCCTGCAAACCACATGTTCATGGGTGCATACCGAGTGACACACAACAGCATCCTCTACAGCCGCCTTGCAGCGCTGTTCAAAATTTCTTTCCAGTTGAAAACGTTTTACTCTGCCCAGGAACATACCACAATGGACTTCCATTGCATTCCTCTTTCACTACGTTATGATCAAGTAGCGTGTTCAGGTTCATCAATTTTGCCGAACAGCACTTGGGAACTTTTGAACTTTCTATCACTACGTACTCAAGAGTGGTTTATGGAGAGAAACTTTACATATTCAGTTCCTATTTTCATAGGCATATCATAGAACATTCTGGTTAATTTGACTAATTACTAGCAGATTTTTCTTATGGAAAAAGAAATGTCTCATTTATACCTGAGAATTCACAACACTTGCAGTATTTTTCTTCCCCTGGGTAGTTTGCATTAGCATTTCTTTCATATGAGTGTTCACAGTCAGATGGTCCATTTGAACCAGTTATGGAGTTTGTCTTTTGATGTTCTGTTACTTTTTCCATCAGCTTCTCCACTGAACTTTCATTTCAAAATCAGTAGATTCAGTTTACTGCAGCGCAAGACTTTCCAGCTATCACCAGTGTCACGTTAGGCACCTTTGGTGGCTTACAAACTCAGTTTTATTCGATGAAACTCAAACGGCTTCGCAGATAAAGTATGAATACAAATTATTATTTTCTTTCTAATGATATATTATGAATATAATTCTTAAAGGCGAAGAGCTAGGACCTGTTCCCTACACTAACGAAATGGGTTAACCTCATGTTAGACTACACCTCCTATATTTGATTTGACCAAGTCCAATCATGCACTGATGCTACTACCTGGAAAGCAGTAAAATCAGAATAAAAAATTGTAACTGTTCTCCTTATAAGAGTGCTCTCTGCATGACTAAAATAACGAAGCGGAACCTTCCAAGAAGGCAGTCTGATTATAGTATAAACCTCTCAAGAAACCCAAACCCGATCATGAAAGGCAATGGCATTGGGAGAAATCAACATATTAGAAAAGTCACTTGTAACAACAGCATAACACAAAAATTCAGTCTTCGCTTGGACCAGCAACCGTTCCTTACGCAGAACATAATCAATAACATAATGTGCTTAGTAAATCATTGACAGTTAAAAATCTAATTGGAAATACCGCCTCACTCAAAGCAAAAGAATAGCTAACGTACACAAATGCCAACTAAAAATCAATTGCCTGAAAACTAATAGGGAACCATTTAGTTACTGGAATGATTTTGAATCGATTTCCTCCCTTATAATCTTTTCTATGTTAGTATGTGAGGAGCAGCATACTGAAGGCACTACAGCATATTTAAAAATGAGAGGTATTTAGTACCTAGAAAATTTGCTGATTAAATTCTTTCTGCAGCAGCAGAAAACAAGACTGAATTCTAGGTCTTGCATGTGTATGTATGTACATATATTTTAAGGAATATATTAGTTATGAAAACAATCCAATTAAAAAAAAAAAAGAAAAAAAGAAAGCCTTCTTCCACACGAGTTTCCATTAAAGTTGATGTTTGCTGGCCTAAAATGCACCACTGTTGTCATTTCTACACAGTGTGATTTAATTTGCTAGCTGTAACACTACAGGTGGACTGGCACACATGACTGAGTAATCAGCTGCCACCATCCCATGTCTGATGCAGCACAGAGGGTGATTTAACCTTGCACTTGCAAGGTCAGACTAACATTCCCCTCTTCCGCCCAACACAGCAGTAATAATTGTGCAGATATGTTAAGCAATTTAACTCATTACAATGTCAAAACTTCAATATTTTCCAAACATCACCATCATATTAGGGGTACATTGCACAGACACAACTCTCTTGTGCTTTCCCTAGCAATTCTACTTAAATAGCGTTCAAGAAATGGAATACAGTAGTGGAAGAAAAAAAAAAATCTAACAAATCAATGTCATTTCAAGGCTCCTCTTTAATGCTTCATCACAAGAAAAGCTGATGCATTTAACCAAAATGGCAGAAAAGCATTCCCTGAATAGTGAACAAATCAGCCAATTAAACAATGAGTCACATTCTTATGAAATGGAGAAACAGAAGATTCTCCCACTAAAATAAAGAAAAAAAAAAACCAATAAGAGATTAAAAAGAAAAGAAGGAGACTAAAAATACTGCAATGAAAAATCATCTGACTCAATGTAGCTGTTATGGCCTAGCCACCTTAAATTTCAAAAGAAAATCAAAACATGAAAAAGGAATGAAGAACCAGAAGCTATCAACTCCAAAGTACTGCAACCCCTTAAGACTCTCAATTACTTTATCTCTATTATCATAAACAGAAAGAAGTCTTGGCTGAAAAGCATGATAGGAACCATGACTGAATGCAGCACATTGCACAATTAAGCAATCACAAATCATACTGAATTCTGCTTTTAGCGGGACATTTTGAAAACTGAAATTAAAGGTTTACAACTCCAGAGACCTACAGCAAGATTTCATTTCAAATAGGGCTTGCAGGCGAAGAAAATCATAAAATAACAAATATCATTTCATAGAAAAATATATCTGAAGTTTTTTAAATTTTAAGAAGCTGTACCTCTCTCAATGTATTTTAGAAAACTTCTGCACTGTCTGAAAAAAGAAAAGCCACTCAGTGTGCTGTTCCCACTATGTCCAAGTTAGAGAGCAACCACACTTCACAGTGCAGTTAGTGGATCATTCGGAAATTGCAGTTGCTTGATTTGGATTTGCAGTCGGAGAACAACTCCCGCTAGGGCTGGGTGGAATAAGGCTAAATGGAGCTGGACCCCGAAAGCTCCACAAAATAGGGCTCTTGCTGCCACGCTCGCTCTCAGGACAGCTGATTATTGATAACATCTTCCCGAGTCACTGGTGACAATCAACTGCAGTATTGCTGTTTTCTGAGTAGACATCAACCAGCCACCTCACCAGATACCTATACCAAGAGCTGCTCCGTGCCAACAACCACCTCGAGCTTCCTCCTACGTAGCAACTACAATGGTTTCCCAGTGAGCCCTTGCAAAATAAGGACCATTCAGCTGCAGAACAGACTAGGATAAACACCCATCCAAGCTGAGAGCCATTCACGGTCACTGCATTTGAGGATTTTGAACTGCATGATCTTAATATCAACACACAGGTATAGCGGAACTCCATTTAACTGCAGTTGGCTATGAAGTCTCAAATCTATTCATTCAATTTCACTGTTTTCCACCTTATTTACAGTCTCCATCCTGCTGGATGGCTTCTCCTTGTGCAAGTTCCTAGAAATCAGTCACCTTAAACAAGACATTTTCCAAAGCTTTCAGACATGCCAGGGCAGTAAACTGGGAGGAAAAAAAAAAAAAAAAAAAGCTGTAGCAAATAAATTCTGTACTCTGCCCATTAATCCACCAACCATCCCAGCTACAAGGAAGGAGAAACCTGGAACCATGAAACCTCAAGTGCCTTCTTCCCTGCCCTGTGTTAGCCCCTACAATTAGCTTCCCCTAGTGCTTGCATATGGCAGAAAGCCCTGCCTTGTGTTAGGCTCATCACCCAGTCTGTGAACTTTAAGGATCTTTACATACATTCTTTCTGTACAGAAAGTGGCTTAATCTAAGCTATAAGCTAAACTTCAGTGCGCAAGTGTGCTCACTGCTGAAATCCTACTGAAATTTAGCACTGTTAGATGCAGGGGAGAGCAAAGTTGCAGGCATGGAGCTGTGCTTCTAACCCACCCACTGTGGGCATATACCTAAACTAGAGATAAAGAGCCGACCACTTTAAAATCCCCTTCCCATTCTCCCCCAGCTCTCGCAGGGGGCCTCTGCTAGTGCTGGTAACTCATGCATACAGAATGGCAAGCAAACAGCAGCTTCTGTACCCAAAATGTCCCTTCTGAATTCACACAGCAGCTGCAAAAACACGCGTTGGCCAACCCCACAGGACGTCCTGCGCTTGGCAAACGATCGGCACCACGTGTAGCCGCTGGGGAGCGGAAACAGCCGCAGGAAAGAGGCAACACAATGGCCTGGCGTGGGGAGGGAACAACAGAAACGGCTGCGAGGTAGAAGATGGGAAGGTCGGTGTAAGGAAGAAAAAAAAAAAAAAAAAAAAAAAAAAGAAAGGACAAGAGAGTCTGGGAAAGTGCCGAGGTAAAGTGAAGCCTAGGAGGAAACACGCTGCGAGGAAGATGTCCTGCCATCAGCATGTAAAACAGGGCTCCTGCTGGAAGAGGGTTGGGAATAACTGACCAGCAATGGAGAGGAAAAAAACAAAAACAAAAAAAACCCACACACACAGACACACACACACACCCTGCAACTCTCAAAAAAGACCTCAGTCACAAGCAAGTAACTGGAAAGCTTTTGCAGCCCACAGCTAGCTCGAAGGTGTCTGAGAAAGCAACACGCTATGAGATTAGGACGCTGTCACTGGCTGAGTAACCAGGGTAGGCTTGGGAAGAGACGACGCTTATCAAGTGCGGGAAAAAAATGCACAAAATTAAACTTTTATTGACACCAGAAACAACACTGGGCTAAGCTGCCAAAACCAGCGAGCGCTACCAAAACACAAGTCAAGCCCCGAGACCGAGAGGCAGCCGATTCACCCTCCTACGGCTTTCAGCTGAAACGGCTGGCGGGCTGCTCCTTCGGGTCTTCCACACCGCGACAGCTAAGGCACCGCTCGCCGGCCGGTAGGACAGCGTTCACCTCTACATGGTACTCTTGAGAAGAGGCAAACGAGCAAAGAGATACCCATCCGTTTGGCCAAACTCGGCAAGCTTCAAGCTTACCAGGGGAGAGCAAAAGAAACAGGGAGATGACAGAGGAAACAGCCAGGGGGGGGAAAAAAAAAAAGGGAGAAATAAATTGTTTCTGCGCACCGTTTTAAAGGAAGGGAAATAAAATGGTTTATAATGAGGCAGACAACAGGTAAGAAAAGGACCCCCATACAACTAGTCACACACTAGTTGCGTTAGTCGCGGAGGAGCCGCAGCCTCAGGCCACCCAGCCCGCGGGCCGAGGCGGCTGCCGACAGAGCTGTTCTCCAGCCTCTGCCACGCGGCGCGTCCATCCGCATCTGTCGCGGGCACAAGACTCTTCCGCGGAGGAGGAAGCACATTTTCGTTTGCTGCTTCTTGTTGGGTTTGGGCTGGCAGAGATTTTGTCATTGGGCTGGCAGAGATTTTGTCATTGGGCTGGCAGAGATTTTGTCATTGGGTTTGGGTTTTTTTTTTTTTTTACACCAGAAAGTTTGATCTTTATCAGCAGTATGATAGATGCGGGTATGCTGTAAAGACGCGTTATCTGGACACAGCTCACTCCCCTTCCTGTCGGCACCGACTCTGCTAGCACAGAAGCAGCCGTACTGTCAAAGTCTGGAAGGGCGATGCTCTTGTCACTACATTTATTTAGCCAAAAGATAAGCTTTGTTTATGTAGACAACGCTTCCGCTCTAAATGAGGAGTAACCTGCCTGCTCACAAAATACAAGACAAGAAACGAACGTATTTTGGATGCAACTTGCAAGAGAGGATTTCCTTCTATGCGATTTTCTGAACACCGTGTGATTTAAGATGACTTGCAGTTAATCCATTCTTCTAATTACATTGTTTCTTTCATTATAGATCAACAGTTGATTAATCAGACTCTTCAGCGAAGCAGCAAGGAGTCTGACCATCATACTTGCTGTACTTGTAATGAACTTATATTCTTCAAAGACAAAAATGCACAGTCTACTTCAAGATATCTTTGGAATATCCGATGACAGGGAGAAGCATCAGGAGCCATCCATGTGTAAGGCTATCACGTCTTCCCTCTCTGCCACCACTTCGTGAGTCTTCCAGGTTACTACACTCCCCTGGTGTTAAAGATAACATTATTTCAAAGCCTAGTTCTTCAAAACATGAGCCGCATCTGCACGTGACAACTTGCTAGTGCTCAGGATGACTGCATACACGCAGCAGGGCCGTAATCCGCTACAGCGGACGGCTCTCCCATGAGGCCACACGAGAATTCCTCTAGTTGCCAGAAAGGCTGTTATCACCTACAAGATACATAGCTACCAGCACTTCTCCTGCCTTTAATCTGCAAAGCGACAAATCACACAAAACCCCAGCAAGCCTGACCCAGTCACTTGCTCACACTCATAGGTGTCTGCCAGTGCATCTCTGCACAAATCCCATTGGCCCAGACAGAGCCAGGCTAAAGCACCCAGTCCAGGAATAGTGCTGGAGGGGATTTCAGAAAGATATTTCCCAGCTCTAGAACACGATCAGCTAAGCAAGATTTTTCTCTAATTGTCATTAAAGACTCCCAAGGATGGAAACTCGATCACCTTTACCATGCTGTTTATTCCAGTAGTTTGCTGTCTTAGCCAGTTTTTCCTAGCCTCTAACCCAATTCCCTTCCTAGCATTCAGCCCATCATTGCTCATTCTGTTCTTCACAGAGAGCCAGAACAGATTATTCCCTTTCTCTTTACTGTAATGCTTCATGTATTTGAAAATTCTTACTTTCCTTTTATTCTTCTTTTCTTTACGCAAAAGATCTCCTGTTCCTACCTAGGAGAGTCAAGTTTTCTAGACCTCCAGCCAGTCTCCTTCAGGTTTTCTCCAAACGGTTACTCTCTTTCTGAACCGGCAAGCTGTGATTTGGCCAAAGCTGAACAGAATTTGGGAGAACTACTTTGTATCTGTTGCAGGCTACAATCCTGCTTGTACTTTCAAGTCAGGTTTCTTTTTGTGCAGTAACAGGATCTAGCTGTCTCCTCGCCAGCTTGTGATCTACTATTACCTCAAGATTCTTGACTGTAGCAAGAATCCTGTCCATCTTCTAGCTGTGCAACTGATTTCAGCTACTTAAATCTAGTAGCCCAACATCTGTCCATACTGAGTGTCATCCAATTTTTGTTTGTTCCTCCAACCTAAGACCACTTTGGATTCTGTTCCTGCCTTCCAGTATACTCGCCATCCAGCCCAAAACGCCTGCAGGTTTAATAAACTCTATGCCATCATCCAGGTCATTAAGGAAAATATTGAACAGGTTTACACATGATGATACAGGTTGACCAAAGATCAATAGGGAATAAGCCATGCCCAACCCTTGACTCCCATCACTTCGTACAGCCCAAGTCAATTACCTCTTCACATAGCTATCACAGAAAGAGAAGATGGGGGATCATAAACAATATCCTGTCACGTTTACATCAGGTAGCCCCATAAAACAATAAGGAGATATGTATAGATACAGTAGCTACCCCAAAGATGCTGTGTGAAGTACAGATTCTCAAAAAAACACATGAAATTCAAATCCCCTTTTCCCAACAATCTTAAAGGCATGCAGTATTGGTAAAATACTGATCCTAAGTAGTGCCAAACTTCTGTAAACTTGCACAGTTTGAACTGACAGCTGAGGCAATGAATACTGCAAGTGAAAAAGCCCACAGTTGGAGTGAATTAAGTTTTTTTTTTTTTTTTCCTAAACACAAAATTAACTAAATTAGATAAAGTTGATCTTTGTTTTGGCAGACTTGCTTCCCAAAGTACTGAAGAAGTACTGATTGCGTACATTATTTAAAACAGAAGAGTTAAGACCATCTCCTCCCTACCACGTCCAAAAAGGTAATGCATGTTTAAGCTGCGAACAAGCACACTGGAAAAGAAATAGTCTGGGCTTGTGTGCTGCTGCATTTGTAAAACCTGTTTTTATTTTAGAACTCTCTTCTTTCCAGGGATACCCACTAAAATTTGGCCAGTTGACCCACTGAACGTTCCTTTTAAATTTATGTTCCATCAATTAATGGTGCCATTGAATCACCTCTAAATTTCTAGTTTATGACCTCTGGTCCACCAAAAAGCGACTGGTTACCTCTGTGATGACCACCCCTATCTTGAATCATCTGCAGGGAAGGCTTCCTTTACAGTCAGTGAAGTAAAACATTGTAGAATAGTGAAAACATTACACAACTTTAGCAAGGAGTTTAGCTTTCCTAAAAACAATTCAATTATAGGCTATTTTTGCAGTCTTCAGCCTTTTTAAACAAAGGGAGACAGTACTGTTGAGATATACGTTGAAACAACAAGTTTCTTCTGTCGGCTTGACTGCATATTCCAAATTCAAAGTAATGCAAATGTAAGAATGTCGTGCAAGTACTGCAAAAACTAAACTCCCACTAAACAGGAAAAAAGACTGGATTAATCTTGGATTAAACTCAGCTTCAAATTGAAAGACCCCTCAGCCAATCAACACGCTTGAGGTACTCCAGCGCTGGAGAGCTGCTGCCCCGTCGTCACTTTTGACAGAGGGGCAACCAGGGGATGCACGTGCTCCTGCGGACCTGAACCCCACCTCCAAGCTGAGGACCGGGACTCATGACAGCACCGTCTCAAGAGCAAACCCTCACCCCGTCCCTTACCATCCTGCTTACCACAAGAAAATAACAACATTTTCTGAGAGCAACAGAACGGCTCTTTGGATGAGTGAGCAACAAAAAAGCTGAAACGTAAAACAATAAAGGGGAAATCCTAAGTGATGCTCTTCATTGCTCTTCTTCGCTTACTAAACCCCTGTCCAAACTAGCTATCGGCCTCCGTTAGGACAGTAACATCCATATTTCGAGCAATGAGTGCATCCCGGTACCCTTCATCCAACCTTTGTGAGCCTTGCTTGCAGATCACCATTGCCAAGCCTACGTCTTATGTCTCTGACTCTAGCTTTGATTTGGTGCAAAGCAACAGATTTTAATATTCTTACGTCTTCAGTTACTTTAGTGCTGTACTGCTTAAATCATTGCCCTGTCTCACGTGACAGTTTCTTCCAGAACTCTGAGCACACTCTAAACAGAATCTTCTGATAAAAGATTATGTTTATTAATTGAAAGATTAATATTTTCAAAAGCTTGGTCCTTTGACTGCAAGAAAACTCAGTCAAGCATCAAAGGGGATGCTGCATGGAAAGGAAAAGGCAGCACTACAGTATTAGCATAGCAGCTGGAAGCTCCTTACAAGGCTCAGTGTTAGTAAAGTCGTGTACTTATTTTTAAAACTCTCTTGAAGGATACAGAAGGGGTGGTTACTCTTTCCTTCATAATCCCATCTGCTTTGAATTCTTACAGCTTCAAAAGGAACATGTGAATTATTCCAATGATCTTTGCTGAATTACTTACCACCTAAACAAAATCATTTCATTTGTCAGTGTTTTTGAATTTTTATTGTTTCATCTCTACTAATTTATAAACGCTTTTCATGAACAGAAGCCACAGTTCACCTTGAAGGAGATTCAGACATATGTCTTCTGTGGTCCAGCACACTGATACAACAATGCTGAATCAAAATGAATACATAGAATTTAAATACAGATCATTTAGTGCTCTCTTTTTGAAAGGGCTCCTGAATGAGTGTGGACTTCAAAGAAAGAGGCAGGGATATCATAGTTAAAAGGACCAACCTGGATTCAAGTAAATTGAGGGCAAGGAAGGAGAAGGGGGCGGGGGGGGAAAATATCACACAATTTAGTAAACTTACACATCTCTCTCAGTTAATTTAATCATTTATCATGTAGAAAAGCCTATGGTATCACCTTTTGTAATGATTTCGTTTTAAGAGTCACTGTATTCAACAGCCCAGTTTTCCCAGTCGGATGCAAGAAAATCCTCCCAAAAGAAATTCTGACTTGGCACTAAATAGGAGTTTTGCTGCTCAGTTCAATGGGGCCAGGGTAAATGCTTGGTAAAATGAGGAAGCAGCCCAGGAACTTTAAAGCATTTAGTTTATATCCCTGATCTTGTACAGTTTATACACCATTAAGCTCTAAAGTGTATACCCTGTGCAGGTTAGTATGAATATTAACATCTAATCACAGTCTAATCACTACCGAAACAATATCTAGTTGGTCTAGGCAAACACAGAGTTTTGACCTAAGTGTCCAGCCTAACGTAGTTCTTTAGAGGTTGTGAAAATTGATTTGAGGTATGTACTCACTCCCCAAATCAACATTTCTATTCTCCCAAGCCTCGTACAGCTCCCCTTTTTCCCTCTCAATCACCTCTTCTGCATCTGAATTAAAAAAAAAAAAGTCACAGGGCCTAACTCAAATCCATGAATTAATTTGATGTCAAAATACCATAAAACAAGGCTTCCCCCTCTCTCCCTTGCTTTTCAACTCAGGGTCGACTTTGAAACATCTGTGGTCTCCTGCTTTGTGTTTTATATCAGAATCTTGTTTCTCTTGCACTTGTAACACTTACAGCAATGACAACTGGCATTTAATAATTAGTTTCCCAATTGCCACAAAAGCACTCAGATTTCAGAGAATACGACCTGTAGGTAGTTTGCATACAGACAGTTTGGCCTCACTGACGCTTTCGGGAAAAGGAATGGCTCATTACAATGCAAATGAAACTAACCCATGGCATGGGCTATTATAAAATAAAATAAAAAAAATAAAGTACCTGACGGGTACGTAACAGATTCACTGCTGTGGAGGGATTATAGTGGAGCCCTACAGTGAACGCTCTGTCTGGCCCTAAAATTTGAAAGTTTCCAAGCATTGCCAATATTTAACTCAGGTTTTTTGCCTAAAGAAACCAATTGAGCCTAGAAAAATATTTCTGCTCCCACGATTGGCTTTCATATTTCATCTGTAGATATTAGAAAACGTACACATTCCTTCACTGAAAGTACACAAGGAACCCAACACAGGCAAACATCTCTCTTTTCTCCAAGCTTACTTGTATGCCACAAAGGCAAGATCTTCTATATAAGTTAAGATCATGAGATTATGGGGGGACGAGGTTATGTATAAAACGTCCCTATGCTTTCAAAGCATACTATATTAATAATACAGTATTCTATTAATAACCCTCCTCCTCCCTCTCACAGAAGCTGAGGAGAGCAGCCAGGACATGTCATGAGGTCGCAATGTCTAGTCCACAGTTTCAATTGACTGCACAGAAAATAGTATAAATGCGGGTGATCTCTTATTCACAGGAGTTCTTCTACAGTATTTTAAAGGCCGGGGCGGGGGGGGGGGGGGGGGGGAGAACTTGCTAAAATATGGTACCTAGACAACTCACTCAGCTACACGGAGAGGACTTGCTTTACCTCAAATCAGTCAACGCTTCCAGCGTGTGCAGACTTTGATTCAAACCGCTACTTAAAAATAAGTTATTTTTCTGCAACTCCTGTTCGACAAAACCATCACTACTCATCTTCCTCCTTGCAGGTGCCAAGGCTACACAGACTTGACAGAAGAGATTTTGGGGAGATGACACAATACTAAAGTGTTATGAATTACAGAGCCCATCTGTTTTTGGCCAACATTATCCATTTTCCATGGGACTATGAAGTAGCTCTGAAAACAGATTCAGGGCCAATCACCAAAACTTTGCAAAGTAGACAACTGCGTACTGTATTCAATAAACCTAAGTCGCAAAGCGTCTGCTCGTTTCACAGGGTTTAACGTGTTGCATACCAGTATTTGAGCCTATTCCTTGGGCACGCTTTTTTCCCCCCAAGCTTCGAAAGCTGGAACCATGATCAATTTACTATTATTTCTCTGGTGACTTGCACTGCTCAATTATGACATTTCATTTCAACCTTACTCTCCTAACACCTTGCATTAATCCACCCAAATAACTACTGGAGACATTTTTGAGAAGATTGATTTTTCACATCTGAAAGACATTTGTTATGGTATGCTAACAGTAACAAATGAGAGAGGAGCCTTGAAGAGTACAGAATGGAACCAAATGCCAAGATAAATGTTACGTTCCAAAGTATGATGACTTAAAATACGAACATTGTGCTTTTTATGAAGAGGCTTGTTATTTTCTTCTACAGTGTACGTATCCATTTGTTTGTCGTCAAGGATCTGAATACTACATTATCAGCACTATTAGAAATAAAAAGCCACATATTTGTCATGTCAACAGCAGCTGTAGTCAGAGGGCCAGATATCTGAATTTGTCCTTGTACATCTGAGAAACCTCAAGAAAGCAAACTAATATTTTGAGAACTCAGCAGGGAACACATGACAAATTAAGCCCCCCAAATAATTATGACATCCCAAATGGAAAACGGACTTCACTTGCCAATTACTGCCAGACTTTTATAGATCTTTCAAAACACATTTTAAAGGGGCAGTACTATCATACTTAATAATAGATTACTTTTCCATAACCTCAGAGCTTGTGTGATGAAGACCAGCAATAGCTCTCCAGCACAGGGCGTAGCTGGGAGTAAGATCAGGGTTCTTCATCCTGAAGGGCTACCTGCCTTCATCTTTCAGAGAAGGACGCTTTCTGCAGATTGTATTCTGAATGCTAGACTCTCAGCGTTTACAGTCCTTTACAGTCTTGTGCTTACATTGATAACAGTAATAGCAGGGACTGGAAATAACGGGTTTTTAGAAACGTGTGTCAGCCTTTTCAATTCATCGACGTGGGAGCTCCAGCATCAGCAGTTCCCACAGACCAGCCGTGGGGAACAGAGGAAAATAGGTGGCTTTCAGGAATGGAGGATAACGGTAGGGAAAATTTTGTAAAAAAAGGGGTGAAATTCCTAGAAGTCACTCCTACCTCAAACGCTGGCAGAGCCACCCAAAGAGCAATGATAAATTCTCCCTCTTTTCAGCCCTCCAGTGCAACTGCGGCATAGATCTGACGTTTAATATTTGCTTATGGGAATTGTACGCATTTTTCAAAAGAGACTTATCAACTTATCTGCAAGACAGGTCGAGCAGTGTTCACATTTCTCCAAAATGAGTTCAGAATAAAGAACAGAGAGACATAAAGACAGCATGGATTTTTTTAAACCAATCTGATAGACTTAATGTTTGTGTGTACATATTCAACTACAAACTGTTTTCTTCTGTTCAAGCTAGAAAGATCTCTGTTGTCTCTGAACCTGAATCAGAAGCCTGACATGTTAGCAAATTTTCAGTCAACCACTCCTCTAGCTTTATACTACTTTTTACTTCCATGTAGAAAAGGAAAAAAAAAAATCATTTGGCAATGCCACAGGCATATTTGAGACCAAAAATAGTTAGTACTGAAATCATCTTTTTCTACAAGTGAAGGAAAAAAAAAATCTATAGAAAAACCTCTGTAAACCCCACTGGCAAAATACTAAAAGCAATGAGTACATTAGTTGTTAGGAGGAATGCATGAACAGACAAAAGGTTGCCATAGCTTTCATATGTTCCTGTATTAAAAGACTTTAAACACTGTATTGTGGTGCCAGCTTGTAAAAAGCAGTCCAATTGCATTTTTGGAAGCCATAAAAATGAATTATATGAAGTGGGGAAAATGTGACAGCATTTATCAAAGGTGTGTTTTTTGTTTTTTTAATATAAGGAGATCTAAGAGTACCAGCAGGGAAGAACAAAACAAAAAAACACCAAACACACACACCCCTACACACACAACTGAGCAGTCATATATATACGCAACTGAAAAAAAAAAAAAGCCGTACCAATTTCCCCACAAATTCTTCCACAGCTTGTACGTTGCTCTCCATTCCTCTTTGTCAGCTGGTGTTTTCAGAGAAAATATTTCTCACAGGAGGGACAGCATCGCTCCGACAGGTACATGGTACCCACCAAAGTAGACAGCTTTGACTGGATCGCGTAAGCATTGCTGCTGTACACCCGACTTGTTAAGAACAGAGGTGCTGCAGGCACCCCGGGTCCTGCACCGGGGCGGGTTTTGTTTCCAGAAGAGACAATCTAAGCGATTTTCATGCGACTCATAGCACTGCCAGCAAAGCCAATTTTCTACCTATAAAATAGTATCAAACCATTCAAGTGCCAGTTTCAGGAAGCCTCCTATTCACCTACGCGTGTGTCTGTCTTCCCCCCAAAAGATCTCCCCGAGCAGAGCCGCAGCAGTCTGAACGAGCAAAGATTTTGGCTTTTTCTTTTTTTAAATGGAAAGAAAATGCTATAAAATACAGAAAGAGAATCTGCCTATTTTCTGACACCTAGCTCCAGCCTGCCGTTTAAGTGACTTTATTTAAAAACTTAAAATTGAACCTCAGCATATTCTTAATGCCCTCGGCATACGAGCAGTTTTCTAACTCTTCTCAAGCTAAGGCCAGGCAAGCCCCTTACAGCTCATTCCGTTGCCTTCACAACCCTACCGACCTGTTAAACCCTTATTAGAAAGGGACCACGTAAGAGCGAAGGCTGTGCATAAGCCTGAAAGTCAAACGGATCAGCTCAAACACCGTTCCATCCGCTATTCATAGCTCCAAGCAAGGCTGCGCCGTTTCTTTTATACGCGGGCCTAATTTCATCCGTTCAAGCACCTATGGAAAGACAGCATCCAATAGTACGTACGCAAGAAACGGCGGGCCACGGATTTAAACTGCCCTTCCATGCCAAGTTAGGAGATGCTCCTGCACACAGGAGTCGCTCCACTTAGAGACTTTTAAGTGTGTGAGGATGGCAGGACCGAGTCTGATCGTACAGTAACACTGATGCTATATAAAAGTTTTTTTGGTTTTTGGTCACTAAACACACGCGGTCAGAAGCGAAACACAGCCTGACCAAGGCACAGGGTAAGCACGCGGATGTGTGATTTTGCTTCACAGCGCCTAGGCAAGTCAGTCATCCTCTACCTTGACTTCTGTTCTACAGACAAACGAGAAGATTGTTGTACACTTCCTAGCCGCTCTGCGAGAACGAATGTCTTAGTTTTTCCTAGATACTGCACCTTCAGGGCCATATAATCGAGAAGAAAGACTCGGAACTTGTGACACCTCAACTACTGGACCGAATCTGAGCTTATAAACCTCCTCATGCTACTATAAATAGTGCTCTGTATGTAACGATGTGTGTTTTTTAATTAAAAAAAAAAATTGTCAGCCAGGGGCAAGGGGGGAAATGTGTCTGCAATGAACATCTCTTTTGTTTATAAGGAGTTAGCCGCAGCCTCAGAGGTCTGTTCTTAACCATATGTGTGTTGAACTCCTATTAGTATTAGCAAAGCTTAACACAGATTTTGTGGGGGGGGGGGGGGAAAAAATATATGAAGATTTTGTATTAGTCCAAGTAAATGAGTTGTTTTATCTTTGGTACCTCTTAACCAAAAACTAGTAGTTGCTTTCTTGTTGGACAAGTCTGTTGCTGCAGAAAAATGTAAAATTATGGGAGAAACAAAACTGGAACTCATTAGTGACATGGAAACTGCTTAATTCTTGCTTCCCATATGGGAGACAGTTGAGCAACCTTTTAACCTAATTTCAAGTGTTCTAAAGTTTGTGTTTTGCATGGAAAATAGTGCAAACCTTCAGCTGAGATGCTGAAAATTCACAATCATCATCTCTTTCTTTTATTTTAACCTCTCTGCAAAACACTACAGTCTCCAGGTACCTCTAAGTGGGGCTAACCACCCAACTTATCAAGTCTTTACAACACAGTTAGGCCAAGCTAGGAAAGCAGGAAGTATCACAATTTTAATTAAAGACACCTACTAATTATTGCTGCCTATTAGCTCGTAATTTCAAGCCAGATGAAATTATCTCTTTGAGTGTAGTCTGTGCAAACTCAAACATCTAGTGTAAAAAAAAAAAAAGTGGACTCACATGCAAGCACATCTCTCTCTAGCTGTAGCACTGCAGTTGATAATGCATGATATACACAATTATCTGTCTCAATTTTTATATGCAAAATACTATATAATACATTGCACATACACACTAAATGTCACTTACATGTAATTCCTATTAGTTCTAGTGCAAACCCCAGTGATCCAAAAAGCTTAATTCACATTCAGATACACTTCCAAACACTTCTAACACGTAAGTGTGATAAACACTTATCAACTGTTTTGCTTCCCCAATTATGCAATTTCATCTAAGCACACAAGGTGGACTGAATCCATTGATGTTTTAAGACACACTGTAAAACTACAGTTCAGCGATAATTTTACAGAACAGCAATATAAAACTGCCTCCTCCTGACCACACTGCTATACATTCATCATTCCCCTACAAAAAGCTCAGTATTTTAAAACAGAAATACAATAGCAAAACATTGAATTGACGCTTATGATAAAATGCATTTGATTAAGACTTAATGAAGTAGTCTGTATATTACCAGTGAATAATGCATCATAAGATAAAGTTAGACATAAAGCAAATAGAGTGTCAAAGCTAATTTCAATGTGCATTCTTCAGCCATATTTTTTATTACTGGATTTAAAAACACACACTGAGATTCAATAGCTTTTTTTAATTGTTATTTTAGTGATTAACACAATAAACCCCTTGAAGAAATCTAATTCAGTCATGTTGCTAAACTAAAAAAATCAATGCAAAATTTCCAGAAAACTAGTTAGTTCATTGTTTTTCTTTGTACTCTGAAAAGCATGGTTTAAAGGTAAACACACTTCAAGAACAGTTTCAGAATGCAGACAAGGAGGGAGGGGGGAATAACAAAAAAAACTTGAAACCCTGTATCAGGGGAAAAAAAGCAATATCAAGAACGAGCATTACAAGATACGACTGATTAAATATTTTAGCTGAAGTGAATTTTTCTAAAGTACTTCCTTAATATTCAACAGGAGCCTTCCTAAATTGACAAGCCATAAACTAATTGTCTCTATGAATGGTATTGCACATACTGGATACCCAAGCACAGAAGCAAGTGTGTTTGTCTTTCTGTGTCTTTTTCCAGACTGGTAGCAGGCGGGCCTTAACCGAACGGCAACACTAAATCCAGAAAACACCTTTCCGGGAATTAAAGTTATAAGATATTTGCAAGGGCAAATATTTGTGTGGAAAACTAGCAGTACAGTTCCACTGCTTGGAAAACACATTTTATATTGAAGTTGGAAGTTTCAGAAGTGAGGTGCCCTTAACAGCTATGCCTACAACTTCACTGAAGCCTCTTTAGACTTCTCAAACTCAGCTCAAACTTTCTCCACAACTAAGGAAAAGCTTGCGGGAGCCTCCTCTCTCCCTCACCCATCAAATATACATAGATAATACTTGCTAACCATCACTTTTCCTTGCAAATTAAAGCCCTTTCTTCCACCCTGTGTTTATCTTCCTCACTATGATGATAGTGCAACTGTATACGTCACTACTCTCCGGAGCCCAAGTTCAAGAAACAGAAGACACAAACAGCAGCTTAAAACCAGTTACAATCCAAAAGAAGTCCCAAAGTCATGGAATTTTGGAGGAAACTGCAAAACCTCTTTATATTTCACTGAATTGACACTGACTTTTCCTCCTTCATTTAGAAAACCTTAATTTTGGTGTTATGTTAGAAGTTTTGATGCTCAGAAGTACAGAGTTTCTAGAAATCTTGCTCATAATGATTCTTAAATGAACAGTTTTATAAATGGAACATTGCAAACGTTTAAGTATCAGTTTAGTAGCTTATCGTCTTTCACAACAAGTTAAATTCCGTGTGATATGAATAAATCTCCAAGGGAGATTAGTGGAAAGTAATTATCACGACTCTGCTGCAATGTTTCTGCTCCCTTGTTTTAGATCAGCGTACTACAAGCGTAGACAAATCACCGAAATCGAAGTCCGTTGTGAAGCTACTTTCAGCATGTTTTGGGGGTTTTCCTTCTCTCTTTCTCTCTCTCTCTTTTTTTATTTAATATCTTGAATACTAGTGCAGCAGGGATGGTCCTGCATTCCTGGTAAAATAAGACACATTAACTCATACTGAGAACAGTATTAGCTCAATGAAAAGCAGTGAAGCCACCTCCTGACCTAGATGAGCATGCATCAATCCTTATCTGCAAGCTCTGGGCAGACCATGTATGGCAGAGACAGCATTTCCCTCCATGTCCAAAAAATCATAGCTAGCCCCCCATACAACACTTCTTCTATGTGCTGTGTTGAAAATGTTTAAAAAAAAAAAAAAAGCAAAATTCTCTCAGGATACTTACAGTTTTAGTAATAAAATTCTATTTGGCACGCTTTAATCTTCACTGTGTCTTTCATCTAAGGGCAGAGTAAACACAGCCCTAACATGCAGCTTGCAAGCTGTGTAAAATTACTTCTAGTCCCAGTCAAACTCCTAAGAGGCAACAAAAGCATCATTGTTTAGAATGGTCTTCTGTATCAAATATACGAAAAATTCCCTTTTGCAGGGTCTGCAAGGAGCACTCAGCCCCGGCCCAGGAAATCCTGCTGAAGCAGAGTGCCTCTTTGTTTCCTCGTTTTTAAATAAAATTTAAAAATACAATCTGAAAACCAAGCAGAAACAGCTTCTTTTCAGAAGATTCCTATAAAAGTCAAACACCCCCTGAACAGATAATAGGCTGTCAAAGAGCTGCACAAGTAAACTGAATTTGCCTGCTATACAGTAACCTTACCTCCATTCATTTTTCCTCAATTACAGAAATAAACTTTTGAAATAATGCATTCCACCATTTTGCCTGGAACATTCATCTGTTGCACTAAACCTAACCTTTGAGAAGAGCTTTCTGGCCCTGCAGCCTGCCGCGGTGGCGTGTGGCAACACGGGGAGCCTCCATTCCCACCAGCACCCTGCCCACTGCCCCCAGCTCAAGTCACCAGCTCCCATGCGTTTCAACATCCCCAAATGCCAGGATTCCAGCTCCAAAGCCTAATCTATATATTTTTATTCCTACTAGGTTTTCAGAATTAAACAGTCATGTCAACAAATAACAAACAGGTCAACGGTGTACAAATAAACAAGAACTTCAACCACAAAAATCTCTACTTTTTAGGAATAATAAACCCAAGAGAACTTTTATTAGCCTCTTAGTGCTGGAGGCTTTAGTGTTGGAAAGAACGTTTGCAGAACATCAAACAGGAAGACTAAAACTTTTCGCCAATAAAGCATAGGTATAAACATGTGGTATAAAAGGTTAGAGTTTCAAGAGAAAAATCACAGTGCAAGACACAGGGCCTGTCCGCATGGGAGGGTTTTTCCGTAGAGGTGAGTTCAGCCTTCATGCTGACTGATGACGACTCTCCTTACCAGTTCTCCACGTCAAGCTGACACCCCAGGCAAAGAAGAAAAGGAGGTTAGATCAGGTCTGGCATCAAACTAGCCCTGCCGAAGAGTTTGCGGTCAACTCAGGTTTCAGCAGAGCTGGTTCCTGTTTGCTTGCCAATGACCGTGAAGACATGCCCTCAATAATCTAGGTAAAGTTAACACTATTGCGTCCTGATGGCAACACACAGACTCTGCAGAAAACAACTGCGGCCTAAATTCACGTGCAGCATAACTGACTGCGGCTAAGCAACCTAATGTGTTTAATTCCAACCAAGTGTACTTAATTCCTGTTACATTAACAGCTGCCAATGCTCTCGGTAAAATATCAGGGTCTTCCTAATAATATGTTAGGCAACAGAAACATTGCAAGGTACATTGTTCACGTTCCTTCTCCAACCCGGATGTATTACGGGGACAGAAGAATCATAGGACTGGAAAATAATAGCTTTCTGGAGTAGGTAAAAACGCAGCCAGGAGCAGGATGCCCAAATAGAGCACGCTGGGAGCCAGCATAAACACACACCGCAAAGGCTTCTAGCAATGCCTGCTTACCTGGTAGCCAAGGGACTGCCAGTATTTCCATTACTGAGAACTACTTCTAAAGTTTTATCGATTCATACAGTCTCAGCCAAACTGAAGAGTAGAAAGTGAGTTCAGAAGCAAATTTGTCGGAAGACGACCGATCTGTTTCACTGTAAATTTGTCTTTTCAAACAGCCTATTTAATCGATTCTTTATTAGAATACTGCAGAATTTACAAGAGGTTACAGGTTGCGTTTTCTACCACCTGCAGCTTAAAAATGAATTTCAGGGCATCTTCTCATGCATCAATCGTATGAAACAACTACCAATGAACAATTCAAATACTTCCCCTGGTCAAAGCAAGAAAAATAATCATCGCCAGAGGATCAGAGAAATAGAGAGCTAGAAGAGATTATGTAGTCCTAAGCCCTCTCTAGAAATACATTTGCCTATTTACAAGGCTGTTCTAGGTAGATAAATATATATATTTTTCTTCTATAAGGGAGATTCCACAAAAGCCCTATGACTCAGAAGAAGTTTTCTGACATTCATGGAGAAGCACCTTTGCTTTAAATTAAACCAATTGCTTGTAGACCTTCCCCCTGAAGACATGGGAAATAAATGCTTATTATATATTTTCAAAATAGAAGCCTTAAAAAAAAAAAAAAAAAAGGTCTTTCAATTTAGTTAGTTAGTTTGTTTAAATTATGCAACCAATTCCTACAGTTTTGCTCACAGGCCTTGCTCCCTAAACCTCCTACCACTCTCCTTCCTTCTTTGGCGGACGCAGTGTGGTACTGACCAAACAGCCTCAGAAGCGCTGAAAGAAACAAGACAGTTCCCACCCGAAATTTAGGCATGACATTCCCAGCAATATGCTCAGTTTTACTCTTTTTTAAACGTCATTATATTGATACTCAGAGAATCGGCAAGCCGTGCTTCCAAGAATATGGTCAATTACAGCGTAATTGCTCGTTTGAAAACCTTTACACTTCAAATTTGCACATTAGAACTAACTAGTTACCTGGCTTTGGGCAATTATGACTACTTCATACTAAAATAACCAGTTAAGAGAGTTAGCAGGACATTTATATGGTTCATATCCTTATTGCTCATGTCTTCATACCAGCTGCTATGCAGCTCATTCAGATTTAGTTCTTAATAATACTGGACTTTCTATTTGCAGTAAATTCACGTGAGATTACATTTTGCTCCCAAGTCTGTCCTCAGCCATTATTTGGGCTCTCAGAGGAAGTTGCTCCTGTATTTTCATTTTTAAAACGGAGCTGGACGAGGCAGGCTGTGTGGAGTCCCCTGAGCTTTTCAAGAGATATTATCTGGAAGGGTAGTAAAACCTTCCATTGATTTAAAACCGTGTAGATAATTTACATTTAATACTTCAAACCTTCACTAATGCAATCAGATAAACAGAACGTTTAATTAATCCCATTCCCAGCACATTTTTTCCCCCAAGTTGTCAGGAACAATCAGCAAACGACAAGTTCTACATCATTAGTCTTTCTTGTGATTGTTTTCAAAACAACTAAATTGTGATCACCAGAGGCCTAAAATACTGCTGGTCTTATTGATTATTGCTGTGCAGAGACATTTTTCTTTCCCGGGCTCTCCTTTTAGCTTTGCATACAGAGGCAATTAAGCAGCAAGGCACAGAGCAGTGCCGATAACGCAGGTCCCCAGCCGGGCAGCGAGGCCCCGGCAAAGCCCAGCACCTTCGCTACGCACCAGCGTATGGTAATCGGTGCTCCGCTCGCACGCAGGCCAGGTTGCAACCCGTTACTCTGAACAACACGGCATCAGACCTGCGCTCTTCTGCCAAGGAAAATAGATTAAATGACTGCTACTGGAAACAGCACCCTACATCTTCAAAGCGCTCTACAAGCATTAATTCTGCAGGTTCTCAATCAGACTTTTTTTTTTATTTAATCGTATTTTACAAGTAAGCATTATTTGAAATATCAGTTAAGGGTTTTTTTTTTTTTTTTTTAAATATCCTGAAAGTTTGCAGTTTACTTCCTGAAATAGGATTTCTGCCTAGACATAGCCCTGGTTTCTTCTCTGTTGACCGATTAAAAATATGTTGGGCAACCAAACAAAAGCGTAATTGGGATATTCCTTACACACAAAAATAAAAGAATTACACTGCAATAAGCCAGGCTATCTAGTGAGCTGAGAGAGGACAAGGAGTCTCAAGACGAAAAAAACCCAGCTTTTTGGAGGAAACGGTATTTTGTTTTTTGCCCCTTGTGTTCTAATAAGGTGTTGTGGCTACATTCCCCCAATTTTTCTTACACTTTCCATGGGGGAGCTGCTTACCGCCACTGCAACCCCACGGTTTGGGAGTGGGCAAGGTGCCTCTGCTGGCTTCTTGTGTTTAGCCATGGCTTCAGCTTCACACACAGGCATTTCTTCTGAAGTCAAACTACTGGCTTATTTTCCATAATGAGATAATTAATTAGGATGAAAGACAGCAAGATGACCAAGGTGGCTTAAGGTCCACACTTGATATTATACAAAACATTCTTAGGTTTTGCATTTTGTATGAATGTACAAAAACAACAACAACAAAAAGCCTTATAACTACAATTCCACTTGCCTTTACAAAACAGAGGGAATATTTCTCCTCCAGTTCAATGCACACGGGATCAGGACCTTAACAGTTCACAGATTTGCTACAGTGCATTTCTACAGTGTAGAACGGGGCATTTCTAAAGCGTACCTCAAATGACTACATGACATTAAAATCTATAGATTTTAACTAGCAGTTAATTTAAAATTTGTTTCTGTTGGCAATGCTAATTCTCTGTTAGTACGTATGCATAGGCTATTAAAATATATTACTCCCACCAAAATTGTTCTCTTCCTTCTGCATTTAACAAGCAAATAATGTGCCTGAACAGGGAATAAGTGCGACTGAAGTGTAAAATTAAAAATAATAATAATAATCCCAGCTACTTAATGGATCTGATTTGTAATTTTACAACCTCCTCAACTAAACAGATTTCAGCACAATATCAACTCTTTCATTTAAATTTCATACTGGCTTTAATAGCTTAATAGCATAATTGTATGCACAATTGCTCTCCTGTATGGCATGATGCCACAAAACAAACTTCTGCCCCTTCCAAATCACTGTAAACATCATTAAATTGCAAACACCTATACTTTACGAAGTAATATGCAAATTTCACTCATTATTCTACTGCTGAAAACTCTGTAGTTGGTTGAATGCAACTACATCAGTAAACGCACTTGACTTCATCTGCAAAGGTCAGCAACCTGTTAACGTGCCACCATATAAAACAAAGCATTAAATATTAAGCAAACGTACATTTCACAAAACTTGCAAAACTAACTATGATCAAAAAGAATTAACAAAAATACAGCCTCTATTGTGTAGTAACCAGCCAGGTCAGTGCGATCATTCCCGTTGGGTAAGGAATGACTGCGATAATCGTTTGCATGCACATATTTGGGAGCAGGCAGAGCCTCTTCCGTTTCAACCGATAAAAAATGCCAGCTCCACAAGAGGGGATCTGAAGGTAATATATGCGAGACAGAAAATATTTAATGTTTGATGAGGTTCTGCTCAAGTGGTCAGGCACGTCAGCGACAAAACGAGACCTTGGTTAGCCTTTAACGATGCAAAAGAATTGAGCACTTTCTCTGCCTCCTTTTTAGCTGTTTGTTTCTTCCTTAGCTTAATATGTGCTTAAGCGCCATATGAAAGGGACTGAAAATACAGAATTGAGGCAACACACAGACCATTTTTTAGGGAACGGCTTTCAAAAATGGCAATATGGCCAGTAGCACAAGCGGCTGTAATGGGATACAAGCAGTCGTTTTCTTGTTTTTAATACGTAGAAGTAACTACCTGGACACAGTTCAGTCTCTTAAGTGCTCTAATGCTGTCGTTAAAACAATGATAGCAAACCAAAGGATTAAGAAACTCAATGAAACAATGCTCCGATTTATATGAGAAAACAAGGAGATCATATGTTACAGGGGACATCAATATATCAAGGCACAGAAACGAATGGATGAGGAGGAAGGAAAGAGAAACACAAGCCAATGAAGCACCTATTTTTATACACTATTTTAAATTATTTACGGTCTTAAAGCCTGAGCCTTAAGTGAAGTTTGGGTATTTTACTGCCGAAATAGATATAACAAAATACAAATCCACCTTTCCCCCATTATTGTCTTTTAAAATCCTCTCTCAGGAAACTTATAGAACAATTGACCCAAGTTGCTGGGCAGGGAAACTGGGGGGCTGGATCCTTCCCCGGGGGCAGACTGCAGCCCGCACACCGGCCCAGGAAAGGGCAGCTCGAAGAGGAAAAGAAGCAGCAGCACAGAGAGGGAAAGGGATGCAACTCATTTGTTGTCTGTCGATAAGCCTATAAACCCATCAGCCCTGTTAGCGTCCGTTTAAAAGGGCATTTGGAAGCAACAGAGCTGTTATCATCCATTTTTAATTTTCTCTCCTCATGCAAACAACTGAAATAAGTCTTTTGTTGTAACTAGAGAATATAAGAGATTTTACAAATAAGAGCTATTAACTGCATTTCATTTCTCTACAATAAAAAGCCCAAGAAGCGAGAAACAAAACTCAGACTTGGAAAAAAAAAAAAATCAACAGCTTGAGGCTCCTTACTTCAAGCTTACCATGACTGAAATTACTAAAGCCAAACATCACACCAATTACAAAACCAAAAAAAAGGTAAGCTCTGATTTCTAACAGTAGACGCAGACACTCCATTTCCAGAATGCTCATTATTTATAGATTTTAGTTGCTCTTAAATCTTTAAGTTGCTCAGTTATTGCAAGAGAAATTCTAGCCATACTGTTATATTCTCCCCTCTTAATGCATATATACCATTGAATATGAGGACACAGCCACAGATATTTTAAAATACTATATAATGTCTCTGTTGTTCTTTCTTGGTAAACTAGAATAAGGTAAAAGGTTGCAAGTGCCAACTGCAATAGACACAAAATAACGTAACCTAGATTTAAAAAAAAAAAAAAGGCAACACAAAGAAGTAAGCACCTTCAGAGGTTTTCATCATAACTGGTCCATTATTTTAAAATGTTAGGTCAGAAACTGAGAAAAGTGTGTCAAGTTGAATGAGCATCTTAAAATGGCACATCTAGAAAGGCTGTGCTCTTTAGGAATGTTACTCAAACCAATTTTTTTTTTTAAATGTATCATTTTATCCTATAGCAATAAAATTCAAGAGATTTTTTATATCCAAATTGATTAATATGAGGTTAGCCTATGAAGTGGCACTTCAAATTACAAAAAAAAAAAAAAAACACATCAAAAGTATGTCCTAGTATAACCTGAAATTAGTTCATCTTTATAAACAAAGTGTTTTCCTTACTCCTTTGCAATGAAAAATTTTAATTTACGTGTTTCCTTTCCCATGGGACAACCATAACCCAGTTGAAGACAACAATCATTTTGCTGGTGACAAAGTAGCATCTTGGTAAAAGTACAATAACAAACTTCTTTAATCCAGCAGTGATGATCATGACAAGTCACAATCTTCCCAAAAAACCTTCCCAGCAAGATGATGTAATGAAAAACTGGGCAAACCCTGTTTGCCAGGAACAATCATATCTATTCAACTGTGAATATTTTAAACAGTAGAGAAAATAACCTAAGCACCTGCTAACAAAGCTCTCTAAGGAGAAAAAAAAAAAAAAAAAACCTTAAAACTTCAGTTTTTTTCTCGTTTGATGAGACCTCTTCAAAATGACCTACAGATCTGTATTCACACAGATCCAAACCACACATGTTCATTGAAGCTACTTTTTCTATTAACCACATGATTAGGTTTGGCAAATTTGAACTGACTGCTTTGCATCTAAACACAGAGATGCTGCTACCAGTTTAGGAGCAATAGGAAAACTATTTGCATGCATCACCTTTAAGGGATAACCTCTCCAGAGCACTCGCCTCATTCCTCTCCAGGTGACAACACAGGAAATAGCAACAAATTACCCATTCATTCATTAAACAAACACAAGCTAATTATTATCCACAAAGTTCAGAAACATCCTGAAGAGATGCAACAAATGAGTAAGGGGCTTAATTCATATATTTGCATACATCTGCAGTTTTGAGTTGATTCATATGCTGCCTCAGGAAGGCTGCATACGCAGGCTGCCAGACAACGACTTCTTCTGAAGATGGTCAACCTACTAAAAACACGCAAGGCAAAACACAGAAGTTGGTGGGAACTCTACTTTCTACCTGGATGACAGTTCAGTCCTTTAAGCTGGACTAGTTAAGCAGCAGTAAGGCATCACCGGAAGCTTTTACCTTTGCCTAGTTGTGTAGTGGGAGGAGGAAACTAACTCTTAATTTAACATGACATGAGGGAAATCACTCTGTTTGCTGGGCATTGCTGGTTACACCACCACAATGGCTCTTTTGGAACAGGCTGAAAGACCTAATTACAACATCACAGCCAGTTTTCCTTTTTAGTTGCCAGGTGACACGAGGGACGTGATCGGTGCATAACCTGCAAGTTGCTGACCTCCTCCTGAAAGATGCAAGGACTTACCAATTCGGACCGGTATCGTAAGCAGAAGCCGAGCCAAGGAGAACCTCACCCCTCACAAAACGTGAGCCTACGCGCACACACACCCTCACACCCCAAGCAGCCAGCTATCCACCCTCTGCGCACAAACTGCGAGAGTCCAAACATCGCATTGCGGTCAGGACAAAACACCGACAACATACAACCACAAAATCACCTTCATCAAGCTTAACAAATATATTCAGTGTTTGAACTGAAGCTCATACTGACTTGAGGAAAGAACTACAACTCCAGTAGTAATATTTACCTTATGCCTACCCGAAGGCATAGGTAGGTTTTTGTTGTTGTTTTTAAAGCATCATTTCCCTGTTATTCTTCAAAACATCAATGTAATTTTCATCTTTAGAGAATGCATGTGAGAAAATTATTTAGGTGCAATAAGGCTAACCGTACAAGAAGAAATAGCCTGCCCTTGGATCCTTTCCAAGCTAAAACGTATGCGTGCGTAGGGGGAAAGCAGAAGGGAAAATTCATTACAGAAAATTAAAATACTTTAAGCCCAGAGAATGATGTAGTTACATCTTCCAGTTTCAGTAAACTGTGTCTATTCTTAGAGAAAACAGAAGCTATCTCAGATGAGCTGTTTCCCATTATCCTTAAGAAAAATAAAATGGGATCACCTTTAAGCTCTCTAGATTACAACTATCTTCTTGGGAATGTTTAGTTGCTTTAGTGAAATCAGATGTCTTCCTGAATCCCAAATCACTTTAAAGACATACAGATGGTCTAAATGCGTGCTTTTCTTTTCATCTTCTCGTCAACTAAGAAACATCAGTCCTGTGTCAGCAAGGCCATTATTGGTGGTATCAAGTACTTAATTCCCTTGTGTTTAGACAGTCTTCCTGGCTACCAGCTTCTCTCATTTTTTTTGTAGCCATAGGCTTTAGATAGTCACTTGCCAAATGATTTGTTCACAAATAACAGGAGGCAGGCAGGGGGGGAAAAGAGCAGTGATAAAACATCAGTGGTAGCTTTGGACAATATTGTGACTACCTATACGGGAAAAAAAGGTAATTAAAAATCTTTGATCACCAGCTCCCTACCTTTCTTCAAACTGTCAAGTTTCCACTATGTAAGGAAGGTTAAAAGTGGGAATATGCTATGGTCTTAGTATATTTAAATAAAAATGGCAAGAATTTTAAGTAGGATACAGCAAATGTACTCTTCCTAGAATTATGCGCTTTACTAATTAGAATATGGCCTTCTAACACTTCACGGGCTACGTCTGTAAAGAATAAAGAAGTTGGAGCATTCATTGGTCAGCCAATAGATTTTGTAAAAAAAAAAAAAAAATGGAAAATAGAAACAAAAACGTGCATTCTGAATAGTACTGAATACAGCAGATAATACAAGCACTGCAGCTTATACTTTACTTTTTCACAAGTTTATCCGCCAAAAGAAGAAAGATTATTCCTCTGCAAAAGGTTACCATTAGCTAGTAAGAAAATTCTACTGCAAAATGCTGACGTAGCCAAAAATGAATCATACCATAATTATTTGCTTATTAAGAAGCAAATGCATTCCTCCTTTTGGCCTCTTACCAAAATTACTAAGTAACATAGATACTACATTTTATTCACATTAGGAAAACTGAAGAGGCAGCTGAACCTGGCTGAGATTTTAAGAACTGCTCGGGTTGGATGAACAGATGAATTAACCGCTTCTAGATATTTTCTGTTCTCCATGCCCATATCTGCTGACTAATGGGAAGCAAACCATCAGTCGTTCAAGAGCTAGTCCAAGCCACATGCTAAATGAATACACATGGAGCATTCGCACGCAGTTGCCTTAATGTAATGTATCAGTGGCTATACTTCTGCATTTTTAACAGTGAAAAACGTCACTTGCACATTCTTAAGTTGCCAGAATCATTCAGCTCTCATAACTTATGTATCATCCAGGCAGTAGTACTTTGAGAGTAATAAACGGAAAAGGTGCCGCCAACGGCGCGCATCTAAAAAGGCAAGGCCTTGCATTCAGTATTTCTTTAAAATCTGGGTGCCTAAAACAAGCCTCCATTGCACTTTAGAACTAAAACTCTCTATATTTCTGTGTCCTTGAGGGAAGGGGGGAGGGGGGGAGGGAGAAGAGAGTCTTATGCCTTAATCTCTAAAATGTGTCCCACTTAACCATACAATAGTCACAGTTAAAATGAACAATCGGTTGCAGCCGACAGAAACAGATTTTCTCCAGCAAGCATGTTAAATTCAATACCTTTTACTGTAGAATTCAGCATTTTCTTATCGTATATAAGCCAAACACATTAAAAAAATATTGGAAATTTTGTACGGGGGAGCTCTGAGCAAAGCATGATAGTATCCTGAATATATTATCTATGCTTGTCAAATATTTTCATCCTTCTAAATTTTTTGAAAAATGTGGAATGTAACTAGTTCGGCAGTTTTTGAATTGTACATTACTGCATGTGAATTACATGTGAGTTATAGCTGTCACAAATAGATTTTAAAAAAGGGAAAATAAATCAGAAAAAAGTCGTATCCAAAAAGCCCAATTCAGAAAAAAATTCATACGCAGGTGTTAAAAGTACTTCTTTGTAGATTTTCCTGGACTGAGATAACAGCTCTTGGTAATTGAGATTCAGCCCTAGGATTTCTTAGGATATCACCCCACACATTCTTCTTTTGTAAATGTGTCAAGCTACAGGTCACGTCAGCTTAAAGCATTACTCTTGCTTGGGTAGTGAAGAGCAAGAATGAAAAACCGTATTAACCTGAAGCCATGCTCCTGTGTACTCCCCCACTGTTCTGTAGGAGACAGCTTCATGTCACGATATGCAAATTTCTTGTTCCCACTGCTTTAGGGTAACAAATGTCTAAGCTTTAAAGGGGTCTTGGTTCTTCTTTTTATTTTGGTATTTTTAGGAAAACCACCAAGTGTAGATCTGAAACCTAAACACACTCTCACAGGAGAAGCACAAGCTTTTCTATGCATAGTCACTGTCAAAAGGAGCCATTTCGTCTCTTACTACGCTGGAAGTACAATTTCAAACTTAAAACCACCAACGTGAAAAATGCTCTGACTGAGGTACGTGATTCTGTCTCCCAACTTGTCTTCATCAGACAAGAATCTGGGAACATACGCAGCAAATCTCTACCATTACTTGTCTTCACATCTATGCAGAATTTCAAATATATCTCAGGCGAAATTAAATAATTTAAACATGTTCCCATAAGAACCAGATTGGGACTGTGGGAATGTTCCAGAGACCCATGGACTCAATGAGAAGAGAATTAAAAACTCACAGCCTTCCAATAGACTTCATATCAAGCCAGGGAATTAACAACAGAAAACTCTCTAAAGGTATTACCTTTGAGACATGCTTTATATCTTCTCACTCCCGGGAGCTCACATTGCCTCAAAGTCCTCTTTTCACCTCAATAACGCACTCATCACAAAGGTGGCCAGAAGGCCTTCCCTGCAACCACTTACAAACACAAGCCTTAAGACTACCCATCTTCCAGGACTTGTCACAGCCACCAGAGTGATCCCAACATTTTACAAGCGTGTGGGATCTCTCTGATCCCAAGAGCTGCTCTGCAGCAGACAACCGTCACCGACCTGAGGCATCTGCTGTAGGCACAGCGGATCAAAAAGGAGGAGAGGCAAGCAAGCAAGCCTGTCCAGCACAGCCATCACAAACGTGCCTCAGGACACAACAGAAGCAAGCCTCAGTGCAGGGCTGGAGCTGGGAGAGTAGCACCAGCGTTCAGCAGCAGCTGGGGAGGGTCAGTGCTGCCATCAACACTGGGAAAAAAAGCAGAAAGAGGGGGTAAATTCTCATTTGAAAATTAAGTTCTTTCCCACTACTCAGGTCACCCCTCAGGCAACTTGGTCCATAGGGGAGAGAAGGCAGACACTAGCTAGGAGAGAGAAGATGGCAGAAATGCTACCAAAGTGATTTATGCAGGAAGGGGGGCCAGGCATTGCATTTTCCAAAGCTGAACACAGCTTCTGTGCTCCGAGCTTCCTCCTGCCTCCCATGTTGCACACCATCGTCAGTTGTATTCTGCTTTTCATCTCTTTTTCTTTTTTTTTTTTTTTTTTTTAAAACTACTCTTTCCTCTCCCCCCTTCTTCTTTTTCTATTCAGTGATCTTTTCCTAATCATCCCCAAACAACAGTAGTGAAACTATGCAGTAACCACCTACCTCATCTTCAGGTCAAAAGCACTTTGGGCCAGAGAAGAGCCTTGCTCTGTGGTTCTAAGCTCACCTCACCCTTCTAACCTTGGTGAACTTCTAGGCCCTTGGATATTTAATTAATATCACCACCAAGCCAACCAACGTTCAGACGTACGTACATGTGCATTTATAGCTGAAATACTACATGGCTTTCCTTACAAATCCAAATGAAATTAAGCTGTATTTAACATTGTTTTTAATGACAGTAATTCTGTTTGCATAGTAATTGGCCTGGTGAGGCACAAAACTCTTATTCAGTGGTCACATGAGGCCAAACACTTTAACCTTTACTTTTTTTAAAACCAGGTGGATTTTTAGAAAGTCGGGAAACTAGCTTACATTCAGCTTCAGGGTATCATTTTCCTAGAGGTCTCCTGAGAATTAGCACTCCCTATCTGAGATAACTCTTCTGCCAGAACATGGAACAGCAAAAGCATCCTTCGGACAATATGTCTAAGGCCTGAAGAGACTAGTAATTGAAATTTCTCAATTATTGGTCAGAAACTCCTCAATGTATATAGGAATTTGCCCAGAAAGAGGAAAATATTAATAAGCTGTAGTATGCCCACAAAGTAATAACAACGTTGAGATGAAGGAACAAACTTTTGTGAAAGAAACGAATGGCAAAATGACAAAGTGTTACCGAACTGCGTTGGCTTGAAAGTCCACCTGGAGACTCCTGAAACGTCCACCTTTAATAAGCGTTTGCTTCAAGGTTCAACCAAGGAGCATTTTAAACGCTTCCTTCCCACTCCACATAGGAAGCTCGAGAAAGCCTCTGCGGGACCGTCCGGCCGCGCCGCAGCGGCATCCCGTGCACACCTCCCTTGCTGCCACGCGGCAGCACCCGCGGCCCAGCTCGCGCCTCTAGCACTGCCAGCGCCTCACAGAGCAGCTAAAGACTATTTTTGCCTTTTCTTTCACAGATTTGGGTGAATTTTCCAATCGTTATCACAATTAAAAAAAAAAATAAACACACACACCCTCCCTCCCTAGAAGCTCCTTCCTCCATTTTGCTGCAGGAAGAGAAAAAGGTAGAATATCTTGATTTATATCCTAACAGCTCAGGAAAGACGTACTTGCTCAGTGCTTCTCTTTATCCTTCATCTCTTCCTGTAGGCCTGAAAGCCTCTTTGGGGTCCCGGTGGCCCAAACCACCTGTGCTGATGTTCCCCTTATCCTGAGGTACTCCCTACACATATGAAACGGGGATGGTGGAAATTAAGGGATTAAAAACAAACACAAAAAAAAAATGGAGAAAGAAAAAACCCAGTAAGTTAACATGCTGCCTTTCCCCAGCTTCCTGCGCCAGCCAAATAATTCCGAATACGTTCTGGCCTCCTTGCCAGCCTCTTGCACTCCCATGGACTCAGCACCCTTAAAAGTGGCCAACAAAGTAACAACATACAAAGATAGGCTTAAGTTAATATTTTTTGAAAGCTAACTTTTAAAAAAAGTGGAGTCGCAAAACCAGTAATACCCCAAGCTTGAAGAATGCACTCCGCTTGCATGATAATGACCATAATTAGTGTGAGCAATCATTTACTGTCAGAAACTAATATCTCCAACCAAGTATATTAAATTCAATATATTTTCATTAGTTATAATAGACAGAGACTTGGCTTTTAACTGACATTCGCAATATATTCATCGGTATTACTAGCACTCTACAAGATAATGGAAAAGCGGGTGGGGAGAAACAGAAGATTTAAAAACAACATGAAAGGAAGGTCTTCGTTTCCTATGTAGAAAGCTGCCCAAAAGCTGTGTAAATCTCATCTTATGCTCTGACAAGTTCTCTGCATTTTTAATCAGGCCTCCTATTAGCTATTGCAGAATGCACTAGGAGCTTGAAATATACTGTGAGCCAGAAGACTTATGTTTTAATGAAAAAGTGCTATATTCAGTAGCTTGCATAAGTAAACTTACTTCAAAGCCGTCTTAGTCAATGCTATTTCAAAGTGAGCTGAAAATAATAAAAAGCTGAACTCTTTTGTGATTTGGACCCAGTTAAGCTGCAGAAATATATATATAAAAAAAAAGTCTACCTTAACCCAAAGCACGAGTTGTTTAGCACTCCTAAGAAAGTCCTGCTAGAAGAAGTTCTGCATTTCTTCTTCAGGTAACATACCGCTACATTGCTTCTACATTATTCTCCTTGCAAGAAGCCATTCTGTATAGATCTGTTCTCTATAAGTAACTGAGGAATTAGCCATTTCTGTTTTCCAATTACTGTTCAGAGAACTTATCTTCCTATGTAACGTGGTATTATATAGTAATGCAATTATTGGAAATTAATTATATGAAATGGCTCCCATGAAAATTACTCCATGCGTCAGACATTTAATTATGAATATTTTTGTAGTACCACTAAATACAGAAGACACTATCTGTGTATGCTGGTGTATTTCAGATAATAATCCCCTGCCACGATCCATTTCTTTCTAAAATCTCTTTATAAAATAAAGACAATTCTGTGCTTATAATGTTTCAGCTCACTTCCCTTATACTAGATAATGATGGCAAAATAATAGAAGTGCTTGCATGCAGAATGGAAAAGGCAGAATTAAGGGCATAACAACACACTTAACTCAGCTGGAGTAGGGTTTTTTTTTTTTTTTTTAAATCAACAGTTGTTATAGCTCATGATTTGTTGAGGTCTCTAAGTACAACATCAAAAAAGGGATAAATCTGCATAACTGCATTGAACTAGATGATGTATAACTTCCTCTCAGAACTACATCAGAAAACAGTAAAACAAACAGCACCTACCAGAAATATGTACTTAAAAATCACTAGTCATTATTTTTCATATATATTCTTTACCCTGTCTTTTGCACATTAAACTCAAGCCATATTAACATAGCATCCAAACCAATTTGAGAACAAATTTCCTCAGCAAAAGCAACATGAGAAAAAAAAAAGTCACAGAACACCACAGTCATGAAAGATTATGTAAAAGATACAAAAGGTTTCTCATATGACTTTCTTGATAGGCAGTTTTCCTTAAAAGCATGCTAACCGGGAGTAATATGTACTAACATTCAGCTGGTACCTGGGAACATAGGGGAGAGGGGCCTTCTCCACGTGCTGTGTGAAGGACACCATCACATAGCCCTTTTCACAAACTTTCCAAGGGCCATCTCAGCTCCCTCCCCAGCCCCCAAGCCACAGCAGATCCCAATGAAGGAAGGACTTCTCTTTCCTAGGCTCACACAGACACAGCCAGCTCATTCTAGCATCTCCCTGCCCGGCTTGTGTCCTTCCTGCACTGATGCATAGCACAGCCTCTCAGCTATCACTTTTCAAAGCTAAAAAGACAATTTCTCACTTCATCCGGCAGCCAAGGCCCTCTCTCCTCCAACAGTCCAGCACCTCTTTACCTGTCCCAGTTTCTTGAACGCAGATGATCAGGACTTCCCTTCCCTCCTTCTGCCCTGCTCTTGTCCTGAGACACTGCAGGCTGCAGTTGTCTTTTCTCCCCAGCTGCATCACATTAGCTGCTTATCACCACCCTCTCCTCAGCTAATCATCTCATGTGCACCTGGGTCCTTCCCAGGGTCACTCTTGCCAAGCAGTTTACTCCCCACAAGAAGCACAAACTTTTATTATTCCCCGCACGAGATCTGTTTTCCTCCTTTTTCTTGTCCTATTCATACAACTGAAGAACTTTGTAATAGCTTTTGCCAAGTCATCCCAATTTTTAGCTCCTTTCCTTTAGCTCATGGCCCTCCCTGTTTCCCAGGCACACCTTCTAGAAGCTCCACGGGACTCCACTGCATGGACACCAGCAAAGGGGTTATACGCTCAAAGTAACAGACTTACACGTACAACAAGGTTTTCCACTTGTTCTCCTTGTTTTTATTTTGTTTCTGTGGGGTTTTTTTGTTCATGCAAAAAAACCTGTGAAAAGTATGAAAGAAATCTCCGCGCACCCCCTTCTGGTTTCTCAAGACCCTCTACGACATTCTGCTTAGTATTCCACACTGATTAGGAGTTTGTTGTTGATTTTTTTTAAGATCTATTTTTTAAGAAAATGATTGGTGACTGCAAATGAGCTCCTTTAGGTACCTTACGAAGCGCAAATTCCACCAAAGTTTTAAAAGGCTTCAAAATGCTTCTTCCCTCGGAAGAATGGGAGAGATTGTGCTAACTGAACGCTCGCACAGTGAAGAGAGCGACTCCTTTATGCGCTAGCTGTTAGATAACCTTCGTCTGTATTAGTCAAAGTGAAAAATGCACAAGCTCAGCAACGGAAAGTATCGTGATACTGAATTTAACACGATACACTCTGGCATATCTCCAGTTGCAGGACGGCAGCAGAGCCGCACGCGCTCCCGGGGCCAGCGCCCGCCCGGCACACGAAGCCCCTCGCTTATCCATGAGTCACTGGGAATCTTTAGTAACTGCAATGCTACGAAACGGTAATAAAACAACAAGAGCGTCCTTCTTTTACTGTTACACTTCTTTTCAAAGGGAGAGAGGAACTAATCTTATTCAAAATGCCATTGTATCAAACAATAAACACATAGTGTTTATCCAGCATGCCTCCTGAAATTAAAGACAGATCTGCAGACAGGTCGCTTTTAAAAGAGCTAAAAAAGAGAAGTTCAAATACTCTCTCTTCCCCCCTCCAAAAGCCTTTGTGCAATTTTAGTTGGGAGAGTTACCCTAGAGCATGATCAATTGGCAGAAGCTGAGAGGAGATATATATAAGTCTGAGGCCTGGTCGTCTTAATTGGGAGAGAGCGTTAAAAGTTAAAGAGCCAAAGTTACTTAAAAATATGAAAATCCCCCAATAAAAGTTCAAAGTCAAATAGGGTCAAACATAATAGAGAGGACTCTGCCGTCACCCAGTAACGGAGGCCTCTTCAAAAGCTTTTTTAAAATTCATTTCTTGCACTTTGTTCTGTAAGAAAAGGCTAGAATCAGGGGCTGCAATGGGGAAAAAAGGCTGGTTTGCAGTCCCCTCCTTCCGTGTCTTCGTTCCACCCGAAGGACGACCCTGAAATAATCAAAGCATTTGCACAAGTGCAAGGCAGTCTGAATCTGGGTCTTCAAATCAAAAATAAAATTAATGAACACAGCCAACCTTCCAGGGATTCCTAATGAGCGGCGAGAGACAGAGGAGACCCTTGGCCCACAAACTGCACTTTGATTTCGGGACGGCAGCTGCAGCTCATCCCAGCTCTCATTTAAAGTTTACAAAGAGCCTTAGAAAAGTACCTGTTAAGCACATGTTGAAGCCTGCGTTATGCTGCCTAAGCCCATGCCAGTCTCTTGAAAACCAACTCCTGTCGCTTTGATTCTACAAAAGACGTTTTGTAAAATCATAGTAGAATGTTGTAAAAATCATAAAACATAGATTTTACAACTCTAGCAAGGGGAAACCAGCTCTGGGGCCATTAGTATCCTGTGCTTTCCGTACGATGCCAGGGAAGTTCGTGCATCCCGGTAGCCCTCCTGACGACCCACTGGAGGTGATCCCCAGACGCGCTGCTCATGGGTGCCAAGGAAATCCAACCCAGGATGTTGAGCGCGCGCACGGGAGCTTCTCACTGCAGGGTTTACACATCGCTTTCGGCAAATTGTTTCAAGGAAAATTTTCAAAGGGGCTCTAAATCGTAGAGAAAAACAGTGGGAAATGAACACCTAAAAATCCTGTGTTATGAATAGTCTCCCTCTTTATCCATGCTTCTCCATCCATAAAACAATTGCTTAATTATCTTTAATGGTGCTTTAACAATTAAAGCGTTAGAGCACCATTAAGTCTTTCTAGAGATAAATGTAGGCCTTTGAGAGACAATAGGATACAGCTACGTACAAGGATTCCAGATTACCTGATTCACTGATAAAGGAATCGTTTTGATATTACCTAGCTTAAAGCTTGCAAAGCAAAAGCCCCAGAAAAGACAAAGTGAATAAACCACAGGAAGACTTGGTCTAAAAGGGAAAGAAAATGGAGTAAAGAGGTGAGCATAAGTTCACATATGAAGCAGAACAGGATCAAGAAAGATGCACTTATTTTTCAAAGTGAAAAAATTGAGATTATTAATAGAAGAAATGGGAGAAAAAGTAAATTATGACTAGAAAGATCAAAGGTAAGGAAATGGATAAATTGTATCAGAGAATTGAAAAAGAAAAAAAACCTGTAAGGGAGAGAAAAACTAAGTAAACCAAGTCTCAACTAAAATTACAATTATACAAAGTATAATTCTAGTTTCATTTGGCTGAACTTCCTAGAGATAAAAATCCATTCCCCCTCCCCAACCTTGAATCTAGAGTTGGGTAATGCAGTAAAGCAGTGAAAATCTCCAGGATGGATGATGCAGTCTGCATTCAGGAGAGCAGAAGCACTCCTTCTGAAACTTTTGCTGCATCTGAGTGAAGATTAGAAAATGGTCTCACATCCAGCCTGAAGTTAAAAGCAGCAAAGACAAATCAAATGTTCTGATTTTGAGATTTTTCTAACATGCAGAGATTTTTCTAACATGCATCTCTTTCTAAGGCAGAAACATAGGTATTAAAACCCAAGTCAGTTAACAGGCTGTCGAGGACTCAGTTGAGTCTTCCATACAAATTTTGGAGCAAAATCTGACTTCATATTTAAGTAAACAAAAGATGACTGCTTCTACGGGTAAGAATGGCCTATCTTCCTTTCAGCACCCCTTAAAACGTGCTTAAATCATAACTTAATTAAGATGATCAACTACAGTAATTGCCTACTCTAGCCTGCGTATGGTTTAAAACTCAGTTCTTTACTCACAGATAGGTTCCCCTCAACAGTGATTTAAATACACATCAAATTGCTTCTCCTGCCATGCACAGGCATATACTGTATTTAGAAGCAACGCAAAGGTTCAAGCTTGTGCAAAGCGTAGCAGCTCAGAAACATTTATTAGCATTTCTGCAAATAGAAGGGATGAATTTGTTTCACTGTCCTTCGCGGATATTATCTGATGCTCCTAGCTGATTCAGGCCTGCATCCATCCAGATTCAAAGCCTTGATCCTGAGCTCCAGAGCCATGCAATAGATCAAGTCCCAGCCACGCTAGTGATAATAGATTTTTACTCGCCAATCTGCTGCACTCCTTTGGATATGTGCAGTTTGTTAAGCCCAGGATGACTGCACGTGCCCTTCTTTGGAAGGATCTGTGAAATGAACTTTGCGAGCCTGAACACCCTCAGAGCTTTCCTATCCAAAAAAACCACATTCACCATTCGCAGCCTGTACAGAATGAGTACTCCCCAGTCTCCAATTTCTTTACCTAGGGGATGGACAATCCCATGAATGCTAAAAGCAAGTGTGAAAATGTAATTCCCTTAAATAACACTTAAATACTGTTGTGGTAGGAATAAAATGAAATCTCAACATAGAAGTTAGATGAAAATGATTAGCCTATTTACATATTTACTTTACACTAAAAGCTTGTAAATAACGTGAAATGGCTCTGTTTTATGTGCCTAGTTATACAAATATAGACTACTTTGATAGAAAATGTTCATTTCCACAAAAGCACTATTTAGCAAACAATAAAAACCAGTCAAATTCAAAGAGACCATCACCTCCATGATTGGCTTAAATACATTATGCAATTTCTTTTCTGAAATTTTGGCTTGAATGCTGTTTTGACAGATTTCCAGCACAATACACTAAAATTAATTCTCTACTTGTGCACTGGGCAAGCTATGTAATTTACTCAGAGGAAATCAAAGTTTTCACAAAGCATCTGATAACAGATCACCTTCATCCATCACTGTGACGTTACTCTATCGTGACTTCCGGTAAAGTCTCTGAATGATTCTGCTTCCCCTCCACCCAAAAGGCAATGAGTGTTTTGTTTAACCTCTTTAACCTTACGTAAGTCCTGTCCCGTTAGCCTATCAGCTACTCAGTCAGATTCCCTTCGGAAAGGCCCTGTCTATCCTTTAGCAGCTGGAATGGTGCATTCAAATCATGCTCCTAGCAACCACAGAAAAATGACAGATGTTGAAACTATTATCGCTGGAGGAGAATTCTTCTGCAAGTGCAGAGATTTGCGTGAGTAATTTTTAACAGTTCTAGTGTAAAATACACAATAAATCCCACGGACGTTAATGTAGACCTTTCCCATCTGATGCTCTGATAGGCCAAAGTTCCAAAACCAATCTGCTGTACTAGAGTCAAAGCTACTGAATGAAGCATATATATAATAACGTATGCCTTTGGTGACACAGTATAAGACACCGTACCCTTTACTTACCAATACAATGAGAACATTGCTTTTGTCAGTTAAAATCAGTTTGTTTTCTGATAGCTCCAGAAAAAGTTTTGGGGAAATCATATTTGCGTTCCTATATCAGATGACAGATAAACTAGAGCTCAGAATGCACTTAAGGAAGGAGATTTGCCCGTACGCTTTTGCACACGAAAGTGGTATTTCTCAGGGTGGCGAGGCAACTATTATGCATTCTGGAAAAGTCTGTATATTTCAGAAGTTTCAGAAAGTTAGCACAAATTGATATATCTTATATAATCCTTATTACTAGCATCTTCTTCGTAAGAGACTAATTTTGCTCTATCCTGATATCCAATCTGCAGGTAGGCAGTAGGGCAAGTTCTGCTCACTTCAGACTTTTTCATCATCTGTCAAATGGATTCAGGACTTCTCTGCTCTAAGTGCTTTGGAGAGGAAACACTGACATTCTACACATAATTCAGTCTCAAAACAAGCTGTGCTTTCTATACCTCTTAAACTCAGTTTTTGACAGTATTGTTTGCTCTTTCATAAGTTTACAAAGCTGTTTCACACAGCTACCCTAATAGTTCATGTTACTTTAATATAGAATAGCAGTTGAGAATAAACTTTTTCTTCTTTTTTTCACCACCTTACATGAGTTATCATGAAATGATGCAGTATATATACTGTAATGACATTGCCACGTTAAAAGTTTTTGAAACTCCAAAGTAAAAAATGACAACAAAAACAAAAAACAAAAAACTTCACCAATTTCAGCAGTAGGTAGCAGGCTGAAGTATAGAATATATAATAAAGAGCATGTAGCAGTTATCTTTCAGGAATTTTACCAATATTTGACTTATGACAGTCACTTTATCCAGAAATTCTCCAACATCAAATAATAATGTTAAAGCAACTGATAGCCAAGATAACAGATGTATGGATAGGACATGATTTCTCTAACACCAATCCCCTTGATGTAAAAAAAGTCAAGGGATGCTACTGCAGTATTGAGGCATTCTGGATTATCGTACCACAGTAGAAAACCCTGCTTCCTGGCTTTAGATGGTTGAGTTGCCTAATGGTGACTGTTAACTGCACCGAAGAGAATACTTTAGGGATGCCATGGGAGGACAAAAATCTGACATTGTAAAGGTTAAGCATCGGGAACTCTGTTGTCAGAGAACATGTCAGAAGCTCCTGCTCATTGGAATTCCCCACAGCCACACAAGGAGCTTTCTGGGACTACGGAAACTTCTGCCAGCATTCACAGACAAGCACACAACATCACAGATGAAACACTGCTGACTGCCATGCAGCTAAACTACTAATTCAGTTAGCATCTTCTCTCTTTCTGCGATCCCCTTGCAGCTGTTCACTGCAAATGATCCAACGCAACATTCGCATGCTTGAGACAAGCATAGCAAATTTAAACTAAGGAAACGCTTCTAGAAAAGGTGAAAATGGATCCAAACTCAAGACAAAAATGTGAACACCTCTGGTTCTGAAGTGTCCAGAATGTTTGCTCTGCTTTTGTAGCTTCTTGCAAAAGTGAAAATTTTGCAGTTTTGTGTGATTAGTAGGATTAGAAAGTGAAGAAATCACCCTTCTGTTTCAGAAATAAGGGCAACAGTCAGCTACTGAGGCTATATATGTTATTTTGTCCCTCTACATTCATATTACACTGTTGAGATTTCAAATTTACATTGGGAAACAATACAAGTAAAGGCAAGTGCAATTATGAAATGGGAGAACAATTATGGCAGCTACAGTCTAGAGAAAATGGATTAACATCATTTTGACTAAAAACCCTGAGTGAAGGGATATGAGAGCGGGGGCAACAGGTCACAAGGAATTCTTCTGGGAGCACTCTCCCTTTCTTTGCAGCTCCTCGTCAGAGCCGGGGAGATCTCCATGCAGACAACTCTGCAAAACCACACCGAGGCATGCCTGAGCGGAGGGAACTCGTTTTGTGCAACGACACTAGGAAGCTGTCACACCAATGGAGCACGACTTACTGAACTGCATTTGGTAGCTGTAGACTTCAGCGGTTCACATCAGGTTGAGGAGTTTGATTGATGAATGGCAGTTTTGGTAAAGGAGTTTTGTTTTGTTTTGCTTTTTTGTGAGTTACAATTCAGAAATTCAAGAGGAAAATTAATAATCGAGATTTTAAGGCTTGAACTCTTTTTGAATTTTTCTCATAGCGTACTATATAATTTTCCTTCTTTCTTTAAATAAAAACAACTTGTGGCTTCCCACTTCCATCTAGTCCAGCTTGCCTATTAGGAAGCATGAAATGAAACACATTAGGGAAGGAAGCATGAAATGAAACACAGAGTTGAATATTCGACTTTGAAAATCTGTGTGTGTTTTAGGTAGAGGCAGACGCTGATCATTTTACTTAACTATAAATCCGAGAAACCTTTAGAAGGAACAGTTGCTATTGTTAATGACAACTCACAAGAAAAAGGCATGCATATGCCACCATATGTGTGTGCATGCTCCACAGCCTTCATTCGCGTCTCCTGGCGAAGCCTTACTGACACAAAGGCACCGATGCGATCAGCCATGCAGTTCTTTGTATGAGATTTCTTTCCACTCTTCTCCTAAGTCTCCCACTGTTATTTCAACCTGTCAAGTTTCTGGGAAACAGTGTCAGCTGCAGTTCTTATCTAATAACTAGACATGTTATGTACTCGGGCGCTCTTAAGTTTCCTTTGGTTTAAGTGACTACCAGCTCAGTCTCTTTGCTCTGGCAAGAGTTATTTAGAGAGATAAACCCCAGCTTCCCTCATCGCTCCCAAGACCTCTCCTTAAAAAATTAACAACCTGATAGCTTAAATCTACCCCTTTCTCACAGAGCCTACCTCCTGGGCGCCCCGTGCCTCTCTGCAGGGACCAGGGCCAGAGGACACACGTAGCATGGGGCTACGCACCTCTATGTCAGATAGGCCAAGAGAGAAAGGAATCCAGACAAAAATAAACAACCGCCCCTCTTTCCCACTGCCTCGCTTGCTTCACTCCTGAACGCCCGCCACAATTTCACCAAACCCACCGCGGTGGCCTTTGGTCACCCAGGTCCCCCTCTATGTAACGCTGCCCTGTCCTCCTGCCAGCTCCCTTCATCTCTCCGAGTACCTCTGCGTTATTTTAATTCTAATCCTGGTTTCTTTGCTCCGCTCCTGTAGAAACGCCACTGCGCCAGCCGCCCAGCTCTGCAGAGGAGGATGCGGGACCCTCCCTCCGGTTTTAAGCAGAGCCCACGTTTCCTTTTGTTCTAAGTAAATTTTATCAGCAATTGAGTAGACATCTGCAATAGTAAACGCATCAGAGGCTGACAGCTTGGCCCACTCTCCGAATGAGCAGCTAAAGCTGAACTCAGTTAAAAAGCAGTCTTTCAGCCCAAATTAATTATATACAAGGCAAGGAGCAAAGAGCAGAATGATCCACTGGGAGCTCCTGAAGGAAGTCCGGCCAAGCCAAAAACCTGCCCTGGTAAATTTACTGCTGCCCTTGCCCTTCCTTCCTGACCAGGCCACAGCTGCCAGTGTAGCAATGCAACTAAATGCTAAGCCCCTGACCTGAAGGCACAGAAGGTTTCCTAGCCCTTTTCCCCAGGTTTACATGCCCACAGGAAACTTTCAGCCCTGCTCTCTCTGCTTAAAATAAATCCTGTAAAAAACAAACAAAAAAAAACACCCAACAATTCCCCCCCCCCCCCGCCTCCCTATTTCTTACAGTTTTAATACAATTCTCTAATTAAAAAAGAAAAAAAAAATCTATGTAATACTGATGTCCTCAGAGAGGAAAAAAGCGGGCACCACATGATAATTGATCCTTTCAGTTTTTCATGATACTCTGCAATTGTTCCTGTACCTAGAAGTTATATTGCTTAAATCTGCACAAAAGCCAAGAGCGTAGGCTAGCTCCCCACCCAGCAGATGCTACAGGATGGTCATGTTCACGTTACGTCTTTCATATCCACTTTTAAAAATAATCCTCTTACGTCTTGCAAATCTTACAGAGATATCAGGTCATTACACAGTCAGTCAATTGCCTATTGAAAATCTGATTCATTCACAACATCAACCCCTTGCGCTGTTATAAAATTAAATAGGGGAGAAAAAGAGATACCCTAAAACCCTCCAGCACCACCACTGCAACATACTACTTGTTTGCTCCGTACCTGTCTCTGTACCTTCCTTGGACAGGAATACGTTTTGCATTCACCTCTTGTACAAGTACATTGTAAGCACATATCTAAAAATATCTAATTATTGATAATAATTCATTACTAGCAGTTAGTTCAGCGCAGATGCCCCACCTCTCTCCGACACGAGGCCTTGGGGGCAAATCTCAGAGAGAAACTCCGCCAGACTCTCCAGCTAGTAAGAGCAGCTGCTAAAGCTGCCAAAAGCAGATATTTAACTCAGAAATATTTCTGAAGTTTTGATGTGCTTTCCTGTGCTGACTGGTCTCCTGGTCAGCAGCTCATCTCTGCCTTCCCTCCTTCCCACATCTCTCCAGTTCCCTTTCAGTGCCCACTGGCACCATTTACTCTCCCCCCGCCCCGGCCCCTTCACTCTCAGTTCCCTTTCATTTATTTTACATCTTCATAACCAACTTTCCTTCTCCCTTTCTCCCCTCCCTCCCAGATTCAAAGTGAAACTACTTGCTGACCTCAGCTGCTTGTGGGTTTTACCACAAACTTCTACCACTCTCAGTCACTCCTGCCTACTTAGGTTACCCGCTTGTCCGCGCGCTTTGACGTCGCCGAGGCCGAAGGCGGTCTTCGGGCATTGCCGAAATAAACAGTAATAACAGCAATTAAAAACACCTCGCTTCGAATCCCACTATGGTTACACCAAAGATTTGCTTAAATCATATATTTAAAAGAACGTATAAATTTTCATGACTTTTACTGTTTTGAAACCTCACACTTCTTCTACTGTGATTGGGGGGGGGGGGGGAGCCAAGCACATTTCTGAAGTTAAATCCTGCAATTAAAGTCAACCAGGCTTAAAATACAAAGTTGGTATTTTAAAGGCCTGCAAATAGGATTAAATCTACCTATATCTGTATAAACATTCATAAGGGGACCTCCGTTCAGCTCTGAAGTTAAGTTGTAGGCAGCTGTGAGTCACATGAGCACTAGTGCGAACTGGCTTTAATTTGCAGCCAGAAGGTCTGGAGGTTGAAAAATAACTCAGCAGAAAGGTTCACCAAGACATACATTAGGATCTTACACTTTCGGACCTGTTTCTGTTGGCTGCAGCTCTGTCTGATCGCTGCTGAGACTTGAGCGCTCACCTACTTTACGTCTTTAGCACTCAGAAGACATAAAAAAAGCGACTGCTTTATTTAAGCTGCTTCTCAACCTGGCACATCCTATAAAGCATGTTTCTGGGCTAGGCACTCTCTCCCCCCGCCCCAGTGCTGGCAAATGACATTATAGCCATGAATTAAATGCTTCTTTTGCTCAACTGTTCCTATTTTTTTAATACTAAAGTTCCACCTCTGAGCAGTCCTGGCGAACATTTTGCAAAATTCCCCGCTGATAGCCTGTGCAATGTAACTCTGTGGTAAGCTACTTTTAAGAGGGGCCTTTGCTCCTCTGCATGAGCTGTTTGTGCTGCAGGTCACCGGACACCGGAGAGTGAGCAGTTTTAGGCAAGGAAAAGCTCGCCACCAGCCTCACCGAAGGCCGCTGCAGAGCAGAGGCACTTCAGACACTCCTCTGCTCCCAAACATCGCAAAGCAGAAACAGAGAACAAGAGCAAGAAAAGTTTGCTTTGGCTTTTGTTCATTTGGATTTTGTTCTTTTGTCTGGGATTTTGGCTTTTTTTCACTTTAACCATGGAGAAAAGCTGCAGCAAGGATCAATCTCTTCGTCCCTGGTCAGCTCCTGTGTGGCCCCTTGGGCAGCATTAACACCACCGTTCTTTTTACACAGGGCAAAAATTAAGGGTGCTAGCTGGCCTTACAGAAATGGCAGTACGTTCCCAACATGTACGAGGCTATGAGCTATACTAAGAAATAAAACTGAGCAATTGCTTAGTTGGGTGTATAGCCATGCAGAGCATACAACATACTACGTTCCCTACCCGAAGTCTTTACGGAGCCTATTGCAAAATGAGGATTCACTCTTAGAAAAGAAGTGCAAAAGTTTAGGAGTTAACAGCGTAGTGGAAGGAGTTTAAGAAAGAGAAGAAGTCTAAATGTAGCCTGCAATAGCTAATGTGAAAACTGACAAAGAGCAATCTACCATAAAATCCTTTGCCAAGGCAAATGAAAAAAAGTCACCAGGGCAGATAACATCTGGATATGTGCAATCGCAATTTAGTCAAAATCCCAATGTAAATAAGTCCACCGATAGCAGAGGGGTAGTTAAACATTCCACTAGCTTTGGATAATTGAAACCATCTTCCTTTGAAAACGAAAAGAAACAAAAAAAAAAAAAACCCAAACCTTTCAATTATCAAACTCTCAGGAAGAAACTGACAGCTATTGGAACGATTCCCTTAACATCTCGGCTCTTTACTGTGCAGACAAACATCCCTGCAAACAATGTTTTTGTTTATACAGGCAAGAAATTGGTCGACGCCATAGCTCTCAAATCACTTAATGCTTGTAAATACTAGTAATATACAATGTATTTTGATTTGACATATTTGGGTTAGACAGAGATACACTTCTGCTAATTCTATAATGGGATTATTATTCCCAGTGATATGAGCATTAAAAGCATATCGCATATTTGTAGCTGTATAACAAGGAGTTTCTTTAATGCACTCATACCACCCTACTAGGAGTCTGAAAAAAGTGGTAGCAGTCACTCTGGGAACAGTAACAATGCAACAAAGGAATTCAGTCTCAAACAAATTTCATTTAAAGGCTGTGTAGGATCAGTGGAAACGTATCATATTTCACCAGCCTAATTATATATTGCAATAGTCACTCAGTCATCCCCTACGTCAGCTTAATGCATTAGTATATTATCACTGATAATGAAGTTTTGACAGTAATCTGAAACATCTGCAACAAGTACCGTCAAAGCCACTGAATAGAGGATAGCATTAACAAAACACTTCTTTTTTTCCAGTGCCAACAACCTAAAATAGTTCTGGGGTAAATGTCACATTAGAAATAACTGTAATCATATACACATCAACTTTCATGCTTAGTGCTTGAATGCACATGAAACGGAATAATCTATACATTTTAGTAGTATCCAAGTAGTTTTGATATAACAAAACTGAAGCCAACACCACAGGTTAAAGTCAAAAGCACAACAGCAATAACAAGGTTAGAGACTACTAGCAGGTTATGAGAAGAAAAAATTCCACTAAGTCCTGTTTCAAAAGAAAACAATTACAAGAAAAACATCATTAGCGTATGCCCCAGCAAACCCTAATGGCAACTACCTAATGCACAGTGTCTAAAACTCTGTGCTCCTGGGGCTCACAAAGTGAAAAATCCTTAAAGCTTTTTTAAAAATAGGTCAAAGCTCTCATCTCCGTTTAACAGTGACAGAAGCAGGTATTAAACTGCTCGATTTAAAAAGAAAGGGATCATCAGAACACGTACTTGCACCGAGTTGTACAGAAAAATTCACCTCAAATACAGTGCAGCAAAGCCACGCTAGCTACAGTAAAAAACACAAATAAACCTGCTAAGCAACACAGACAACTTGAAAATAAGTTGTGGGGCTCCCATGAACTAAAGGAGCGGGTTAGGGCTGGCGATGAGGGAATCCCGCAATTCTGATCTGCACAGTAGAAGTCACAAACCAGCGCCACTTAATAACGTAGGAATCCGGACGAGATATTTCACTTTTCTTGCGCACAGCACGCCCACATCTCTACAGACAACATTTTAATACCTGTAAAGATGGGAATTTACCTCCCAAGAGAGTCAGTTGCACAGGCTCTTCGGTCAATTAAGCATTTTGAAAATGTTACTCCATTGCCTGGTATTTTACATAAATTCACTCTGGGCACGTTGTGTATTACTGTATTGGTCGGATACCAGGGTGTTAACCGTGTTACATTACACTTGAATGGCATAGTTATCAAAGTCTTTGTGCTTAGATTCCATTTTTCTGTTGTTCTCAACTGCTGGGCTGTTTAAATGTTATCATTTGAAGCACGAATGTATTCATGGAAATAGGTCTCAAAAGTGTTTGTTTCAATCATTCATAGTCCTGTAGCATTTTTGCAACATATGACTGACTAGCAGCAATGTACCTTGGCTACACTTAGCGAATGTTTTGTTGATTTTAAGAAAATAAAACTGATTCTCAAGGTATTTGATGGTCCAAAATTGTACCATCCACTAAAAAAACGAATGACTTATTTCTGCTGCAACATAAAGTTCCCAAATAGAAAAACTGAAATTGAAAATCCTAGCTGAGAATTATGTGATTAGTAGATAGATGATCTCCTGAATCACATTTTCAGAAAAATAACATGTGCAGAGTCTATGATTTTTCAGATATTGCAATTCCGATTTTAACCCTACATTAGTGAATTTGTTCATTGCTAGTTTTGCGTTAACGTGAAGGCATGTGGGGATAGTTAACCTGCTCCATCATATCATAATTCAGCCATCTGATAAGCACTGTTGTTGAAGGAGGTCCCACAGAACCGAATTGCATATGCTGGGCATTTTATTGAAAACAATCTTTTCCCACCACATGCCCACCTTGGGTATCCGTCATCTAAAATGCTCAGTGTCTTCGTTTGAATGCACAGTCTGAAAAAAATACTTAAGGACTTCATCCAAAACATATGCTTCTCACTACAATGAGGAGATTCAAAATGCCAGAATAGAGACTTTGCTTCTCACCGCTGCAGCACTCCTCCTCTCCGTCTCTGAATTCTTCAGGAAAAAATCAAAGCAAAACACAAGTGCCAAAGCTGAGATGCATTAGTCTGGAGGATATTCAGATACTGCAGAACTCATTAACATCGCAGTGAGATCCTTCAATAGTTGCACTGTTCCACTTCAGAAATAATGTTTCTGGGCAGTATTTATACTATGTTAAACTTAGATCCCCTGAGCAATGCATTGAAGGTAATCACCGGTACATCTGTTTCTGTCATCTTTAAATTCATAGCCTAATTCAATTGCAAATAATTAGCTATTTATCACCATGAAGTTCACATTGTAAGACTGGAAAGGGCCAACATGATCCTAACCATTTAACTAAAGGTGCAGGCCTTAAAAGGAGGAAAGGGGAGAAAAGCAAAATAAACCCTAGCAATGAATCCCCCAGTAAATCAAATAAAATCAGTTCTGCTTGTCCATCATACCCCTGCACAACCCAAATCCCTATGTTTTTTCACAAACTTATGGAATATATCACTACACATATCAATAAAGTCCATCTTTCATTTATACAGCCTAAAAAGGACAATCATTTAGTCAAAACAACATGAGTACGCAGCCCTTGTAATACTCTTGTGACCTCAGTTTCTAACACCTACTTTGGAACATTACTATAACTCAAGAACTTTTTTCACTTGCAAGGACATCTTAATTATCCCACCCGTGACATGAATGTTTTTGGAAGATAAAGTCTGTAATTAACTTGTTGCCAAACAATATGTTTACTGTTCCTGAAGGTCAGTTCTCATATAAAGGCATAAGGACACTTAACTTTGGGAGATGTGTATTGTTAAGCGCCGTCACACATTAACTAAGTGGCCATTCATTATCTATAGTAGCAGCAAACCAGAGTATGAAGATATTCTAAGCACTGTAAAACGGTTGCGTTAAAATAAACCTCTACTAAGTCTTCCAAAAAATAAGTGCAACTAGAGACATTATGTCTGACCCATTGTAATAGGATTTGTTAGAAATTCCACTTACTCACCGTACTCAGTCAGTAGTAGGTGAATTTGCTCAAGACAGTCAAACAAGATTGTTTCTGTACTCTACAAATCTGTCCTTGCTGATTGTCTTTGTCAAGGAAAATGAAATTTTAAAACTGTTTGTCAAGATTTCGCGCATACAGCTGTAAGGACTCCTTGCAAGTGTCATTTAGCACTGAATTTATGCTAGAAATTTGCACACAGCAGTTTGACTCAGAAATCTGTAATGTGCAAAGGGATTGGGAGGCAATGAAAATAACAAGGGATTTCATTAGCCATGAAGGAGCAGCTTCGCATGCCGGAGCAGTGCAAGCCTGCTGCTTTTTTCTGCTTTCCTTTTCTCCTGGACACTTCATTGCCTAGACATTTCAGACTGCATCTCCAAATCCATGAAGCAGCGTGTCTCTGACTCACATCTCCATCATTATTCTGTTTTTCAACAGGAAACCTGAAACACATTTGCCCTAACTTTGACTTACGCTCTGCTTACAGCCAGAGGTGAGTGGAGAGAGCGGAGGGCAAGGAAAAGCAGCTAATAAAATCAGGGAGGGATAAAACAGTCTAGATCCAGTCAGGCACACTCTTCTTCTGCTAAGCTCCCAGCACACACTCTCCCGTGTACAGAGGGGACAGGTAACAACTGAGAATGCCCTCTTTACTCAAAGGGTCAGATGATCCGGGAAGTCCTTGTGAAGAAAAAGCATATGGAAGAACCCACCACATCATGAACAGGAGCGAAACAGGAAAAAGAAAATATGCTCAGATCAGAAAAACAGAAAAGATGGAAATGTTGAATATTCAAATAAGCAGAGGGAAAATATGGAAAGGAAAATATCGAGATTTTGGGAAGCAAAAGAAACAGGAAATCAGAAATGCCAGAAACAAAAAACATAAGAACTGGAGACGGAAGAGAGGTCTAGAGGCATTCACGTGCAGGTGTGGGCATTAGCATTGTTATGAACCAGCCAACAAGAGAGCTCTTTTGGCACACCGTGCTCCATTTTGTACTTGTGCCTCTTATGCCAAGTTGGTTGATTCCTGGTCTTTTTTGCTTGAAAAACTCATATATGTCACTGTTTTACATACTGCAATAGCTTGTTCATGTTGAAACACGGACTATTTGCTGTTTTTCCATTGAGAATAGATTAGATTTCAAATTCCCCCACTTAGTTACCAAAAGCATTTTGATCAGCTGGAAACACTTTTCAATCCATCTTGCCAACATTTGACCTATGCTAGTTTCCTTTGGAAGGTGAAACCAGCCAGGATCAGGCATGGATAAGCAATTCTCCACCGAAAGCATGTCAAATGGACACGCAGGCTTCCACAAGCAGCAAATGTAATTCTTGAGAATGGACTCGTATTCAGAGCTGCTCATATGGAAGCAAATAACATGAATCTAAGTCACTCTGCAGTTTGTCTTGGAGAAGAGCGGACAGAACACACATGCTATTCATTTTCTGAAATAATATTGCAGAGTGCTGTTTATATGCTGTCTATAGACCCTCTAATTTAGAGAGTGTAGCATATTAAAGTAATTGAAAAAGATATTTGTTCCCGCAGCACAAAATGAAGAGTCTGATTACTAGACAAAATAACTGACGTACTGTTACACTATACACATTTGCCTGAATACTATGGCGTAAGAAGCTACTATATAAGAGAAGACTTAAGCTAATCTCAGCCCAGAAACATTAAGCCCTGTTCCTGCCCTGCTGCCAGCGATCGCCCTGAAGCGCCAGCCAGCTGCGAGCTGGTTAGTGGAAAGGCTCTCCCCTCTGCAGGCAGCAGGGAAGGCCAAGACCTGTCACTGTGGCTGGCTGATGTCTTGTGGCACCACGGCAGCATTATCTGTACAGTCCTACAGACAGAAGAATACCTGCTTCTGCTAAAACCTTTCCTCACCTTCTCCTCATCGCTCCCCTTCACCATGTCCGCTTTTTTTTTTTTTTTTTAAAAACAGGTCATCACAAGTCTAGCTCTGATGTCTCTCTTATTTCCCAAATGATCTGCTGACTTACTTGTGGTTTATGGGAACGAAAGCTTCCCGCAGGCTGGTTACACCCATCAGAAACTACAGGTGCCTTGTTGCAGCAGGAGGAAGCGAATCGGCACTGAAGTCATTATCCCCACCACCACCACCCTCCATCCTCTGCGTAAACTCGCTGACAACTTTTTCCCCTTATCTTCTTCTACAGTGTCAAGTAAAATGAAAAGGTTAAACTTGAAGTCTAGCACATGACCTTCGGGTTAGATATCCACTTTCTTTACAAAAAGCCCCGCATACAGCAAAATATTTTTAAAATCACAGAAACATGGAGGTTCAAGGGCTAAATTTGCTACCTGAGGTGAACTGCACACAAAGTCTAATATTACTTCCCAGAGAAATACTTAATAAGACACTTCCCAAACTACTGTAAGCCAACTTTGGAACCAAAAATTTGTTTCAGTACCCAACAACATGTCGCAAGTGCAAATCCACACACTTTAAAACACCGTACTCCCTTACTTTGTTCTTCACACGAAAATATAGAGGTGCTAAAACTGGAACAGGTAAATATTTTCAACTTAATTTTTTCAACTTCAATACTTTCAACTTCAGCCGCTGTCTGCTCAATCCTCCCTCACAAACTCACATTTCTCTTTCTTGTCCAAACAAAAGATATTTGGACCAACAAGTAGATAGCTAGAAGTGCAGAAGTATTGCTGTGAAACCCTCTCACTAAAAATCCTGCTGTGAATCAAATTCACCGGGATCACATAATACTATTCAATTTAACTTACATTAAGAGCCACAGGTGAAGCTTTAGGTGAAATAAGTGTTACTAAATATTCAACTTATAAATATAAACATATTTTTATAAACATAAATATTAGGCTCATAAACATCCACCAGATGATGGACTGGCTTGCAGGCTCCACGTACAGTCACCCATGGCTCACCAGTAGCTTGTTGCTCCACGTTGAAGCCTACTGCATGGGGCAACTTCTAGAGCAGCTTCTATGTCTTTGCAAATCATCAGCTTCTAGGCTTTCAGTTTTCTACAGTTAATCCAGAGGTACAGGGTCAAAATATATGAGCCTTAGTTTTGCATTAACACTATAAACCATCAAAACAACTCGTTAGCTATGATTCATCTATTTGTGCAGAAACAAGTAAATGTCAGTACTGTCAGGAAAGGGAAAAGCTTATGATTAAACTCTGGCTATGTTCATTCCTCATAATATCTGCCTTGAGATAGCATTCAAATGCATTTTTAAAAGATTCAGCACTCGATTTTTCATCCACCTCATTCAGACAGTACTGCCACAGTCCTAATACAGAAGAACATTTATGTAGAAACACATACCTTTACACTCAATATTGTTGCAAGAACAATGTTTTGTAATTAGCTTAATTATAAAGCAGAAAAAATGCTTCAAAACAAAATGGTAAAGGATAATTGGAATAAGCATAGAAATAAAATTGTGTTTAGACAAATACAGATACCAAGCGCAAGGATATTCTATGTTCAAAGGAAAACTCGTGTAGTTCTCTGTTGTCTTAACGGAACGCTTCAATCACTGACAGTCGTAACCTTTCTGCTGCATGAATTTTTGATCTCTCAAAGAGAAGCAAGGAAACCACACAGCTTTCCAGCAGGTACCGAATAACTAAGGAATCCATATCATGACCCCATTGAGAAAATTTCCACATATGTCCCATCCATCAGTAGAGATCACGGAGGAAACCCCTAACTAAGAGTCATGTCAGGATGCTCAGTTTACATCAGGGTCATCTTTAGTCGTCCAAGTCTCAGTAAAGATAAAGTAGTAGAGCAGGCAGGGCCCAGTTCACAGAGCATCTTCCTGTCTCGTGGGGAAAGCCTCTCGAATGAGGAAAGAGCTCTGAAATTAATGCAGTCTGAGTTAATAACAACAATAATAGAAATGAATAGAGTACTTGCAATCATTTCAAGACTATTAGACCCTTGGGTATTTTGAATGTGGAATTAAGTCATTTATTTAAGGTATCACGTAACAGCTCTAGAACCAGTAAGCACAGACATTTTATGTATTTTTTGATGTACCAATATGTTTTGCACGTAGATCCCTAGTGTCCTACCATGTCATGAGTGCAGAACAACAGCAGATAGTTATCATCTTAGCCCTAATTAATTTACTCCCAAATGAACACTGCACTTAAAAGGAAATACACTGTAATTTTATCCTGGAAGACCACATCACACATATGGGACAAACTGTTTACCTTTTTTAATTTCTATCTATTTTCTAACCATGCAGAGCCTTACTATAAAGGAACCTAAAATAATTCTAAAAATATCCAATTGCTTTTGCACGTAAATATTGTGTCTTTCTCTTTAGAGAAAATCCTTCTGAGGAAAATAGCCAAGTTGATTAAAGCTTGTTTTTGTTATACCTCACATGGACAGGCCTCAAATACTCATTGCGGTTTAATCAATTTTTAGATCTCCTTTCTGAAAACATCTACAAGTTCAACAAAGTTCTGTTGCTGGTGTTCTGATATTTTGGTATTTTCCTTGTGTTACTCCATACCGTAGAACAAAGTCTGACGTTAGTACTTAATCTCATAAATTATCAATTGAACAATTCTGTTTTTCCCACAAATGCATTTCCTTGAGCAGAAATAATATAGGCTGTATGAAAGTCCTCATTTTAGCTTAAAATCTTCTCATACTCTCCTGTTTTCATAAAGTCAATGGCAGGATTATGCTCTGCTTCTGAGACACAGTAGGAATGAGTTCTATTTATATGCTAGCTGGGTTTTTGGCTGTTTTATTTAAAAAAAAAAACACATAAAGAGTCAAAATCAAAAATGAAATGAAATGAGAACTCAATATTAATTCAATAGTATTGACTCTGGAACAAAAGCATGATGATAACATTGTGCTTGACATGTACAATCGTTATTGCTTTTCTTCACCTCTTCAAAATACTTTACTAAGGAAATGGCCAATACTGTAATACAAAGACCAGCATACAGAACTTAAAAATCTAAAAATGGCTTTCCAATAATATACAGTGATTCAGCATTTTAGAAGAAATTACACAGGTTTTACAAATATCAGTGCTTATCACGTTGCAAGAAATTTCACTATTAGTTTCTTAGAACACTAATTACTGCTTTTAAAATGGCCAAATCAAACCAGCATAGGTATCTCTCTCTAAACAGAATCAATCTTATCTATGTATTGTGCATACTAACAGACTAATGAAAGCTAATTTTAGGTTAGGAGAAATTTGGTACTTGCATGATATAATTTCTATAGTAACAAGGGCTTATGGACTGAATCTAATACGTGTGCACATGGACACAGATTGATGCCAAATACTATCTGTCTATCCAGTCTTATGCAAAGGCTTTGCTCTTTCCTGCAGCAATGTCTTTAAGACAGCAGCAAAGTGAAGAACGTGGAAGTGCGCAGTCCTCTAAAGAAATCTCTCTAACCCTTCCCATTGCTCTTGCCTATTATTTCAATTTGCCTATCAAGAATATGCCACTGAGCTCCTCAGGACGTGCATATACCCTATTAGTTGAAGAGCGACCATGGCAATGTATATTGAGTTTTGAAAACATATCCCCAAAGTCCTTAACTCAATATTTTGCATGCTTTCCTCTGAATTGTCAGCCTGTTTACAGATTGCTGCAGGAAAGCCTTGCCTTTTCCTAGCCTCTCTACTTTTCTCTCAAAGTACTATGGAAAGGATTTCTGTGTGCTAAACATCAGCACGGAGAAATGCAAATCCTTCCATCTGTCCCACTGCTGTCCCCAGAGGGCACACTGCATGGCTGCCCTTCGTTTCCCCAGGCCACCTGGTTTTAGGGTACAGAACAACTCAGAAAGGGGAGGAAGGAGGATAGGAATGAAGAAAAGTAGATTCTAGTCCCTATTGACTGAAAAAATAGTTTGCAGTCCTACTTTTGCTACAGAGAGAGCCCAGGAAGCCTCCCTTGCTCTCCCCCGGAGACGCACTTCAAAAGAGTCAGCATATACATGTTGACCCTGGGGTAATGAAGACACTTCTTGCATACCCACCTGTGTCACAGGTTTAAGTAGCCTGTTGGGTCTGGAGCTGCCCTTACCTCACCTGGGTGAATATAACTCACACTAAATTAATTTTCTCAGAGAGACAGAAAAAAGAGGATCAATATTTATTCCAGGATCAAAATGCTTTTCACTTAAAGAGCTCAGCAGTCAAGAAAAATGAGGAGCAATCATTTTGTTCCCATGACAAACAAAAGCTTCCTTGCCAGGAGACACTGCATATTGACAGCAGTCTGTAAGCAGAGTAGCACGAATAGTAATAGGATGGTATTTTGCTGCAGTGGATTTCTATTTGTTGACTACTATTTTTTGGTTTTAAAAAGAAATTAAAAAAAAAAAAAAACTAAAACATTTTCCTTTACCATTTAATAATATAATTAAAATATTCACAAGCACCTGAGAGAATTTTTTTTTTTTTTGGCCAAAAATATTAGCTTTATTTCACATGTCCTAATTTAAATATCAAGGCCACAAGTAATGGCTAAGAACTCATCGACCAAGTCAAGATGCAAGGAACAGAACAGATTGGGGAGAGGGTTACTTTTATTTTATTTTATTGCAATTAATTTGGGAGCACATCAAGTTACCACCAAAAACGTCACACTCAATTAACTTCCCTAGATAGTCTTTCTATTAATCATGGCAGGTCAAATAATTAAAGAACTGAAGGTGCCTTGGTAATGAGACCCAACTCAGGGACACTAATGTACAATGACACCAGTACCTCCTTTCCATACAACCTCCCAGGCTTAGGAAGAGATCCTTGAAGGGTCAAATTCTTATGTCACGGAGGGAGTAAGCAAAATGCTTTCTATCTGAACTGTATTCGCTTTGCTTCTAAGAAAACTTCCAGTTTTCACCCTGTCATATCCATTTGTCATTTGGGGGCTTGATTCTGTTTCAAAAGATGTCACAAGCCAGGCTTGTCACCACCTGCTAGGTTACACAGACCTCAAAGGTAACCGTGTTACAGGACAAGTAAATACAGCTTGCATTAGCCACCCGCTGATTGCTACATGTATGAACAGCTCTGGACCTGCAGTTCATAAAATGGCATGAGCAAAAAAGGCAATAAACAGTTGATTAAGTACCAGCTCTCCACAGTTTGTCATACATTTCAGAACATGCTTTAAACACTAGTGACAGCAATGTTTCCTCAAAGATACTGAACCCATCTATTTCTTTCCAATGGTCCTTAATCACAGAAAATATAACATTTCCCTGTGAGGTAGTATATTTCTTTCTTTTGGGTTTTGGGATTACTTCTGGTTGTTATTTTAACTCATTCTTCAGAAAAACAGCATCTCTAAAAGTGGTTAGTGAAAATAAATAGCAATGCTGATGCAATGACCTCGCTCTTCAACAAGTAAAGAGATTGAGGCTGAGCTTAGCGAATCCTCTAAGTGCAAAGTAATGGCTAGTCTTGAGGGTGATCTAATGTAATACTGGACATTAAAAATTGATATTAATGTGGATTAAGAAGGTGAATACAAGATTCAAATATAACTAAAATTACTTTTTAACTTTATTTTTACTGGGATTATTATTATTTTTACAGAGTTTATGGACCCTCAGGAAAACCCCTTAGCTGAAAATAGGTGGGGATTAAGAGCATACCTCAGAGAAGCAAAATCTGTGCTTCTTGCTCTGTTCTTATTCTTCCCTCAGCATTCATTTACAGTCACTGGGGATTTGGATTATTTTTTTTTCTTTTTGCACCATTCTGGAAACAGAGCAATAGCTTCACACACGGAGAGGATGTTGCAAGCTCCCAGTAAATCTTCCAGTCCCCCAAATTTATTTAATATAAAATATTCAAACTGAAGACATAACAGATACCAAAGTGATAAAAACATATGCTACATTTGGTCTTTGCCAAATAGTTAAGAATTAATACACAAGTCAGTAGACTTGAAGGTTTCTTCGTCTGAGTCAGTGTGCACATTGACCCTGAACTGAGGTAAGATTTTAACACCACAGTAGCAACAGCTATGTAGATTTATCATTCGGATTTATCTCAAGAAGCTGAAGACAGCCTACAGACCCCAAATAACTCACTCCAGGAATTCAATGAGATAAAATTTTGCACACAGTGCAACTGTAGGAGCCATCCTATGCATTTTTTACCCCTGTGGGTCTACAGATAAAAGTCTGCAGGACAGGAACTTGGCTAAGTTAATGAGGACATGTCCAGCCTCCCAAAATATTCCAGTCTTGGTCTGGTATTTCTCTATGGTCAACTAAAGAAAAAAAAAAAAAAGCAGCCCACCCCACTCCTCCGAGCATTTAAGCAATCTTCTAGTTTCTGAATCTTTACGGAGTTATTTCAGAACTTTCTGTCCATGGATTACAGGGATACAGATCTCCTCTACTCTCAGAGACATGATGTATTTGCAAGAATAGGAGTTGGGGAAGGGATGGAAAATATATTACAAAATTTAAACATGTTGAGAGACTTTTTAATAAATAACATGCTAAGGACAGAACTACACGCTGCTGTGCATCTTAATATTTGCTGGGTTCATTACAGTATTTTACATGCTAATACCAAAGCTAAATTTCAGCCTTTTTAAAGCATGCTTTTTAATCACTCTGTTTTATCAGCTTCCAGATAAATTAATACATGCAATGACCACACACAAAGAATATGAAGATAATAGTGCTAAAGCCTTTTTGTGCTTTTTTAATGAAAATACCTTTCAAAATATCACCTGTCTGGGGACTAAAAACATCTTTTGAAGTTAATGAGTAGTAATAAAAATGTTTGAATAACTGGCATCAAAAAAAAATCTTAAAAATAATTTACATTTTCAATAACACTTTGTAAACAAGCTTAGTAAACTTCATATTCTCCAGTTTGCATTTTCAGTCACTAATTATAATCACTGATTATATACAAGAACAGAACAGGAGGTCAGAGTAAAAGGAAATGTACTGTCACAAGAGAAATCTCTAGCTAATATACTGAGGTTGATATTCTAAAATGCACAAGAAAGCCAGCTAACTACAAGGCAACTGTCAGCCAATCTACTGGATTTTAATGAGTTAAAATTTTATTTCAACAGTATAGCTTTGTTCTTTATTTTAATCACCTTTCCCTAAGGTGCCAAACAACAGTTAAACATGTGCTTAATTTGCTATTGAAGTCAACAGAACTTTTAGTGAACACTGAAAGTTAAATACATGCTTAATGAGATTTGCTGAATCAAAACGCGTAAAAGCCTATGTGAGCAGATTCAGATCCCAAAGGCATTCGTCAAGTCCACTCTGAGCTTCCCAAAAGATAAAGGGCCTCCAAAATGAGAATGAAAATGTCATTAGTATGACATGACTACTGCACATCAGTATTTCTGAAATACTTGTACTGCAAAATGCATACCAAGCTTTACAGTCCTTTATAGTAGGAGGGGAAAAAAAATCCCTTGAATTTACCCTTGAATTTTAATACTAACTGAAAGCTTTGTGAAGTTCTGTTTGGCATCTGTTTGGCATCGCAGTTAAGTGATGCCCTTTGACATGAGACAACCGTTGATTTTTCTCATATTTCTTTCAAAAAGAAAGTGTAGCACAATGAAAATGTTTTAATTATGGGGGGGCAGGAAGAAATGGATAGATGGAGCTAAAGTGGGTATTTAGCTATCTGTTCTTCTGTGAAATAGAAAAAACTTAATCCAATATTAGTATCTCACTTCCTCAATCATTCAGACACACTGCATAATCCTCTCCAAACCTCCAATATGAACATCTGCATTAGATGATACTCATTCTCAGATTAAATTAAATTATCTGCATGCCTGTAAGCCCCTTTTTATTACAAAAGAAAGACTACTATTTCTTTGTAGTATGGAGCAATTTAGTTTAACAAATAACTCAATCTTTGAATGTAACATTTAAAATATAACACTTTTCTTTATTAAAGTATTTCACCTGACATCTAAATGGCTTAACAGAACACTTAACTGAATAACAACTAATAAATGTTTTCCTTGACAGTAAGTATATCAGACAAAAAGATCTGATTCCAAGAGCAAAATTCTTCAAATTCCTCACTTCCTGCAACAGCATTGTAAGTCAGATTTGAACGTTATTTCGTTCTTTTCTAGCCTATGTGGAAGATCTAGTTCTAACATCAAATGTGAGAAACTTTTTTCTGTCCAGAAAAATTAATAGCGTATTAGAAAAACCTTTAGCACTTTCTTTTAACAATATAATATCATCAATACTTCGTCTAAGATGCTGTCAAAATCAGCATCCAGATCTCAAAGACCAAATCCTGCAAATTTAAATTTTGAACGTATCAAAGCGCATTCAAACTTTCACTTCAATGGGACAGTCATCAGCATGGAAAGAGTTAACCTCCCCTCCTCTTTCTATAAGTAAAAAAGGCTAGGAACAGCTGTCACTCAGGTGATGAATACAAGCTGCCAGCCTTTTAAACAGCAGGTACAGCATTTGAGCTCAGAATTAATTAGCATTCAAAAAGCCTAAACACTGTTTGATAACTCTGCGAGATAATTTTTGCCCCTTCCTGCAAATTTACACTGCTATTAAGATGAACAAGGACACAACGCATTTCGTAATTGTACCCTTTAAACAAAGCTTCACACATGACAAATTGGAGGGTCTAGCCAAGAATGCACCACGGCACATAAAGCATTACGGCAAATAACCTACCAGAAGTCATCTTCACATTTTCTGCTGTATTCAAAATACACGTATAACGTGAACGCAGGGGTAAATGCATGAAACGCTTTCTCCATATGAGCACAGATTTTTTAAAAGTTCAAGTTTCTAAATGTTTCAATAGCAGCTATGTCTCACAAGTATTCAGAAAACTTCCATACAAGACTCACTTTTAATATACACACATATGCTGAAACTACGAGTTAGCGAGGCCCCCGAGATTATCCTTAAAGCATCTTAAAAAACAAGGCCTCCACTAAACGCTGTTTCAGCACTGCATCAAAGTCAAACCAAGCTGCTGTGAGAAACCTTCTTCCTATATATATCAATTGCTTTAAATCACGAGCATATTTTAAAAAGCACAAAAATGATTGATGTCAGAATTTTATTGATGTTTAATAAGTGGCCATCTGTCAACAGTCAAGGGGTAAAAAAAAAAAAAAAAAAAAAAAAGCAGCATATTATTAGTCCCCAAAAGATTAGAAATATTGATGCTAATTAAAAAGCACATTACCACTATCTCAAAGCAATGTCTAAACACTAATCAGCCTTCAAGTCCAGCAAAGGCAGGAGAGGGGGTTGGGTCTACAGACAAGAGCGTTTCCCCAAATGGGGCATTTGAGTTCATAATCTCTACATTGGTTTTGTGATATTGTACTAATCTGAATTTAGTAAATACTAGCTGCACGGTAACTCCTAACTGCTTAGACAAGCAATTAAACCCTGATCTGAAGTACGAAAGAGTTATTTATTTTTAACCCGTGTCTTCAGAAGAAACTTTTGGCACATTTTTGCAATGAATTTTGAAAGAAGAAAAATATGCTAAACGTGGCATTTCATCCTTTTTTTTTTTTTTTTCCCCAGTTTTCCATATGCAGTCTTTCAAAACAAAGTAAGACTTGGCATTATGGTGCCTGGACACAGAATTAATTGCAACACACTAAACTTCAATACACTAAGTATTTTTAGTTGAGAAATGGACTGGTGTTGCGCGTGCGTAAGGCACTTGTTTGGCTGAGTGGTGACCGAAGCCCACACATGACTCCCGTGCAACCAGGACCAGGGGCATGGCGCCTCCAGAAGCACTTTTCACTGGTCGGGCCCGGGAAGATCCCCGTCGGTGAGCTCGGGTTGCTTCTACTCCACAGGCCCTGGGCTACGGAGGAAGACGCTACATAAAGGTAGGTGGGTCAGGCTGCTGCTGGGCGCACTGCCTTCAAAATTAATAGCCAGTTTACTACCTTTTAAAGTGTGATTAGTTATTGACATTTCCATAATTCATCTTGATCAGAATCTCTTTTATGCAGACAGATCTCCAAGGAATCGCAAAATCCAGCAGCAGCCAGCAACCCGTAACACGCTTTCTCCCGTAGTATGTAAAACCTTGCCGACACCCTAGGTTTTTATTGCTTGCAGAGAAGTGAAGGCAAATGTTTTCCTGCCCTTGGGATACGAGAGATGTGTGAGCAAGATGTGACTAATCCCACCTCCGGGGATTATATATGGTCCTAGAAACCACATATCTAGACCTGGATACAGCAATGCAGACTCCGTGAGCCTGGTTCATCTGCTCACCGACCTTTGGAGGCCAACAGAGCAGAATGGCGAGGCCAGAGGAAACGCCAAGGGAGCGCGCAGACCACCACCGAGCTGCGGGGATTGAGGCCCACAGAAACGCCAAGTCACCGGTGTGGGAACTAGGAGGAAAGGAAATCTGCCCGGGAGCATCGCACCGCACCTGCGGAAACGTGGCGAGCTGAGAAGTGACGCAGCAGTTGCTGCAGGGAAGCAGAGGCAAGTCCTGGGGCCACGAATGCCCATACGTAATTAAGACCAGCCATTTTTTCACAGTATTTTTAACTGCAAACTTTTTCACCTGTAACTGCCACTATCAAATTACTGTCTCCACAATGCAACATCACCTCTAGTCTTCCTCCTCAGGTCAAGGAATCCATTCATCACCATCAAGCGAAACATATTTCTATTTTTATGTGTCATTTTCAAGCCACCGCTTCACACAGCTGTGACCTCTGATCCTGATTTTCCTTCCTCCACTCCCTCGCCGTACTCTCACGGCCCTCCATTATCTCCTCCCAAAGAAATATTAAAAAACGTAAGGAAGATGTCCCTGGTTTTGATTACCCTATTCTCATCGTACTCCTGGATCTTCAGCATAAACACTTCAATCATTCTGGCATTTTCATTGACTCAAATTAAATGCAGAGCCAGTAATTATTTCACAATCCCGTTGCCCTTTCCTACACAGGTCTTCTGGCTCGCGCAATGACAAAGTATTGCCTCCCAGATGCTTCAACGGTTCAGGTACTTCAGATACACTTTGGAGACAAATCTGACACGAGGGGACTCTCCGGTAACCCTTGTGGGGCTCACCCAATACTAGCTGGTAGCAATTACAGTGCTTTTCTAATGTTGAGCTCCAGTGCTCAAACATGATGTGAGGCATATAACTACGCAATTTTTCCACTGATTAACGGGTTCCTCGGGGTGATTATGAGCACCAGGTACGAGATCCCATGTATTTTGCAGCCTAAGTGTAAATTCTGAGTTGGCGCCAAAAGGGAAATTTGTAGCACTTTGTAGGTAAATTCAAGACCAAAAGTTTAAATAGACACACAGAAATGAACAAATTCCATCAGCATACAGTTTTACTTACAAGATTCACTTCAATATTCGCTACATTTGCTTTAAACTACCACCACATTTTTGATTCTTTGTGCTTCACAGATTTGCCTCCTGACTCTGTGCAACGACTACATTTTATAGCTGTCAAAGCAGAAGTGGAGTGTATTAAAAGCTGGATAGTTGTAAGTTGGGGCATATGGCACTACGGACAATGTAGGAGTTAGTGGGAAGAAGGGGGTTTTGTTTTGATTTTTTCAAGAGTCCGGATATGACTAAAGCTTTTTCCGGTGGGCAAAGAAAATATCCCTTTTTTCTCCACAATTTGGAAAGTTGCTTGCTTTTTTTTTTTTTTTGGGGGGGGGGAGGAGAGTGAAGAGAGAAGGAAGAGAAGGAAGGCTAGCATTTATTATAATTTACATGAATAGTAATAAACCTCCCTTCTGCTCCTCCTCTTCTATCTTAATACTTGCTCAAACAACTCACATGACACTGAGGTTTCTGCAAAAAAGAAGAGAAATGAACTAGCTGATGTGCAAACATGTCAGCCTTCAGAGTTCACATGCATTGAAATGACCAGCACAGTTCGCTCTTCTCAAAGGTATTGCTTCAAGCTGATTGCTGACTCAAGACAACAACACAGCTCTGGTCACAGTGAGTTTCTGAGTATTTTCTCTGCAGCTGCAGGGTATAGAGGGTTTTCTGTTTGTTTTGCTTTTTTCCCCCCTTTTTCATATGAAACCTCAGATTCTGAAGTACAGTTTGGCAGCACCAGGCCAAGTTCCCTGCCAGTTTCCTAGGGCACCGAACCACGAATAACACAAAGGCCTGACTATCTCCTTGCCTACTAAACACGCAACGTTTTGCACCAGGATCTTCCCTAAAACATGAGTTTTTGTTTTTATCTCTTGCTTGCAGCTAATCCTCCCTGTCGACTGGGTCTCATCCTTTACAAGGCTGCCGGTGACGCGCTAGGTCCCCACGCATCTCGTAACAAATCCCAGATGCACGCTGCGGCTCACAGGGCGCCCAGGTTGCAAAAGGGACGGCAGAGACGGAGCCTCTCATCTCTACTGGCATCAGAAAGGCCGTGCCTACACATGAAGATGCTCATCAAAGGAGAGGACGGGAGAGACCGAACGCAGTAAGGGAAGCCCCGATTAGAAATTTGCTTTCGGGCGCGTAAGCAGAACAGAGCATTCCCGGGATCGGGATTCCTGAACACTTCATCTGTCAGGCTGAGCTATCGGTCCTGTGATTACCGCTGTCACGCTGGAAAGCTGACCCAGGCGATCTTTGCTTCATACTCAGCAATTTTAAACAGCTTTTTCCTAACCTTTAAAGACTAGCATCGTATAATTCACTCTCTAGGACTTGTCCTTTCTCTTCTCCTCCGCTTTTCCGTCCCTGAGTCCATTTTACACTTGTTTACTTTGCCCAGCATATCAAAAGAAAGCCCATGAGGCAGTAAACCTGTACAAATGCTTTTGCCAGGTGTGAGGTGTCAGAGTCTTCCCTTGCTTTCTCAGAAGGAATAAAGGAAATAATCTCAATAAGAGTTGTCTGTTCTCCCACTTATTTGTTTGTTTTAAAAATCTGGTAAGACTCCAGGTCTCACCTCCTGCCCCCCTAGCCTGTATTTAATGTGCAATCCTGGAGGCAAGGAAGGTAACAGAAACCGGGGAGCTTTCTGGCTTCCTGCAGGACCTGCCCTGAGCTCTTTGGCAAGCTGCTGTTGCACTACATGACAGTTTTCCTCCACTTTCCCAGGGAGAGGACTTCATTTTCATCTCATTGACAGGGAAATGAAAAGTGCACTTAAATTCACCATATGGACAATTGACACCTTGGGGGAGTCATTTCTTCCAGTTATCCAGGATTTTAAACCCGTTCCCACGCTGCTCTCTGGGCTTCTCTGAACTCTTGCAGCGTTCTGTAAAGCCGGTAGTTACAGTTCACTTAACGCCTGTACACAGACAGACAGACAGACAGACAGACAGACACACACTCTCTCTCACTCTCTCTCTCTAGCACAGAGAGTGAAACTATGTAAATAAGTCTTATGGGTACTTTGAAAAGGGGTAGTTTATCTATTCTGTCCTTAGACCAATTAGATGGTGAAGCAGAAGGACCTAGCTAGTACAGTGACAACCTGTTGGCGCACATATGCTACGCTCTCATTTTAAATCATCCAGGACCTAGCATCTCATAAAACCTAAATTAAGAAGAATTATAAAATCAATTTATCTTCCATTGTTTTTAAATAATGCTATTGTTTGCATTATATTATTTATAATTATTTAGTGGCATAATCAGTTGAGACATCTGAAGTATATACAATTTCACCTTGGGGCTTTCTGCTGAAATGCTGGCATTGCAAAACCTCCAAAGGAAATTTACAGTTAAGTAAATACTGCTGCAGGCACTTCAAAAAATCCATACACACAAGTCTATTAATACTAAGTTTCTTATACACAAAAATCCTAAATGAACGGGAAGCATTCATTAATAACATGCAGTAATGGATACAGATTTCTCCTCATGGGCTCTGTATGTCCTCAAATAGTAGCAAGACATACTTTTTCTCCTGTCAAGTAAGAAATGACAAAACTTGGGTATCTCCCCTCTTTGTGATGAAACACTTGGACCTAAGTTTTGTTAGGAGTATATCAGTGATTGTACAAGGCATAGATGCAATGAAATAGGAATTTCTTTTACAGTCCCTTTCATATGTTCATAGCAGTATAAATTTAGATTTATTATATAATTACTAAATACACTTAAGACATAGTCATCTGTGGAAAGCATGCAGCAAACAGCCAGATTCCTGAGCGGATATTACTTGTTTGGCGGAGCGGAATTAGGCCACAGGCACCCTACACACCTAGTAATTAGGTGAGGTCCTGCGGACTAAAGAAAAGGGGCACCTGAACAGATTTTCCCATCTGCTTCCAGAGCGGTTGGTCAGTCAGCCCACTGCCAGTGAAACAAACAAGCAAACAGAAAGTTTTAGCTGACATCAGCTACTACCTGTTCAGAAGGAAACAAAGCGAGCAAACCTACATAACTGCCCTTCTTGTCCAAGCGGAGAAACCGGCGTACGCTGTCGTTTCCCTGGTACGGACACGTGTCTCTGAACAGTAACCCTGCCTCTCCTAATTCTCTGGCTTCATGTGCTTCTATGCCCGTACCTTTAGTTGAATTTAGAAACTTGTTAAACCTTTTTTTTTAACTGACTATGAAAGGAAAAGCACTAACTTAAGGACACCTTACAAGCGAACCAGATCGCCTGGAGGAAGATAACCACCTAAAGAATAAGCACAAACTAAGAACTGCACGAACTCCTTTTAACAGGCATAGACTTCAGCTGTTCAAGGCCTCTGGTGATCTAAACAAGCCTACTGGGACCACGTGGTATGTAACAGTTTTTTAAACCTCAATCTACAAAACCTTTCTATTCAAACCCAGATGAGCTGCACTGGCATCGGCTGAAGCGGTGACGCGCCCATCACTCCACTTTAAAACATCTCTCTAAAACCTTTCATTTTACAATTTTTAAACGTATACAGTTTTTAGAGTGTAACGTTACGATTCCAGCTCTACGATTCCAGCGGCGCCATGCGTCTTGTTGAGGTGCTCAGCAGTAAATCTTTGAAGGCCCATACAGAGGAAGGCGTATACAAATACGGGCTGAAATACGCTATGCAGGCGTACATGGGACACGGTGTTGGGGCAAAACCAGGGGAAGGGAAACCTCTCCCAAAACCGGACAAATAATTTTCTAGGTCTTTTCTTTATCTGCGTATCAAAGTTTGATGTAGCTTTCTTTAATTAGAGGTTTCTTTTAGGAGAAAAAGCCACCACTGAACATTGCTAAAAACAGCCTCCATTTGTTAAACGTCTTATGGACTGTGAAGAACGTGCACCAAGGTGTTCTTCCTCTTAATCCTGTAGCAACACACGATCAAGCTGCAGATGATAAACTGAGTCAAGAATAACACGGTTCAGTCTGCTTCACTGTAAGTGAACAAGTTATGTCCAAAATCCATTTCATAGCTATTCCTAGCGTACTGGACAAGCATTTTAAAATGTGTCTCACATGGCAGTCCTTCTAATACCTTTAATTAAAACACTACCAGAAGTTATAATGAAAAAGGATTAATATTTTTGAATACACTAAAACTTCAAGCTCCTGTTATTTTACACTCTGTTGAAAAGGACACGAACAAGGAAACCACATTTGGGGATTTAAGATAATCACAAGATTTTACGGTGAAGGGCACGAAAGGGGCTTCCTTTCCAAATTTGCTTTTAACAGATACAAGCCTTGTATGCCTTTATTTTTACGAAGTCTCCCATTTAAAATTTCACCCTTCTGGTGTCTCCCAACGTCTGCGCGCAAGCGGCTCTTCCCCAATATAAGCGACAAACCGAGGCCCCTGCTGACCAAACGGAAGCTAGTTAATAATTGGCTTTTATTGTCGTTACCGGCAGCCGTTTCACACCCTCCGGAGAACAAGCGGAGGGCCCGCGGGGCCTCGAGGCGGCTTGCTCCTCCACCACGCTGCCCTCGTGCCTACCGCTGCTTCATCTCCGGCCGTCGGAAACGCCCCTCTGTCTTTGGGGCGAACGTTGGGATTACAGCCCCGGAAAAATGGAATCGTGGCGTAACCAAGGCAAAGGAGAAGAACGGAAGAAAAGCGCGCAGGCGATTTTAACTCTCTGGCCTCCTTTTAACGGAGAGTTTCTGTACGTGATGTCTGGGTTTTGCAGGCTGGGGCAAGAGATTGAAATCGGCCTGTTTGGATTTTTTTTTTTTTTCTCTCTCCTTTTTTTAATTAAGTAAACTGGAAAGCCAAACTGAAATCCCAGCACGGAGCAGCATGTTGATGCCAACAGGCACATCATCCATTCCAGTAGATCTCTATATCAAAAAATCTGGTACCTAAGAAACTGAAACAAAGGGCGAAAGCCGGAGATTATCTGCTAATGCTGACAGAATGACAACATATCTAGTCTGCTGCTGCGCCCCATGAAGTATCTGCCAGCCGCAGAGCCCAGCCCGGAGTTGGGTCTCAGATTGCTGAGCAGGGTGCTGGAATTACTGCAGCGCCTTCCGTCCCTGCTCTTTCACAGCCTTGTCTCTTTTGTCCTCCCCCCCCCCTTAGCTACAGCCCATCCCCTTTGCAAAACGCAGCTGTTAAAACTTTAGCACGTCTACCGAGCATGAGACGTTTTCAGTGCCTTGTAACTTTGAAGAACCTCGGTAGATTTTTTTACAAGGAAAACTACAAAACCATCGGCCCTTAATAATTTTCAAATCCTTGCCCAAAGAACGAGCTCCGCTTCCCAAAAAAAAAGAAAGTTTGGGGAGCGTTTTCAGATGGACAAAACAGCATTCTTCTTTACTCCTGTTCTCATAAATGGCCCGACTGTTTTCAAATGAACTTTTTTTTTGGGGGGGAGAGGGTAGGGAGGGCATGCGAGAGCACACGACAGGCATAAAAAAAAAATCTCAGTCCAACCAGGAGACACATGAAAAAGTTATGAGCAGCTGAGAACAAGATTTCAAAATGAAAAGTAATAAACAATATAAGGTAAAAAAGCTGCCTGCTCCACCCACAATTATTTATATTACTAGAGTGCTTGGAGGCCCAAACTAACACACAGTTGCATGCCAGGAACTGTGAAACAGTGAAGTCCCTGTTCGCAAAAGAAATATATTATAACATATATTAATATTATACCCCGATAATACTGTAGTTTAATTCCAATGAGAGCTTGAGTATAACTGTGCCATACAAAGAACTATGTCCCACTTACAAAAACAAAACCTCACTTGAGATCCAGCAGATTGGAATAAATGTGGGATCTAACTAAAACATAGTTAGACTGAATATAAATTCAGTGCCACTGCCAATATATTTTGTGCAATCATTCCGTCAGGTTATATCGACCAGGAAAAGGATGTGTAGGTGTGCAAGTCTGTATTACACACACACCTCTTCAGGAGAGAATACCTATGCAGGATGGATGGCTACAGACAGTATTTCTAATGGCCTTTTTAATTGGCACTATGATGATTAATTGGTGCCTTCACAAAACTCCAGGAGTTCTCATTACCAACCAGCATGATGTCCAGGCACACTGTGTGGGTGACCATTATTACTAAATAGTCACCAGATCATGAGACAGAGATAAGATGAATTTCATACAAGCCTGCGAACCCCAGAAACTGAAACCTCCTACTGAGACGGCAAGAAAATTCCATTTCTTACTTAATATGTTATTTCAGCACTGCCCGGGTGCTCAAAGACAACAGAAAAGGCCTTACTAAAAAAGATAGTAAAAAGAACAGGCTACATACATAACAAAGATTAAATAATCTATACAGTGTTTCTTGCCTTTGCAAGACAGATATTCTAATTAACCCCGCAGACAAGAACAGGAGTTGGCCAAGCTAATCTGATGTCACGTATCAGCAGTTGTTGGGAAAAAAGCAGATACTGGTAGCAGCTGCCATTGACAAAAATACTGTAACTACCTAACGGCTGCAGCTTTTCACTGACATAAACGACTGACATGCTTCTTTTTACACAAGACTCAACCATCACTCCCTTCATCAACCAGTTTTATGGGAGGAAAAAAAAATCAGTCTGGTTAACCCATCACTGACAACTTTATAACTCTTCCTCGAGCAGCTGAGACAAACACAGAAATGAGATGTGCGGCATGAGACAAGAAGAGAGAACATGAAGACCTCGAGTACTTCCGCGTTTGCTGTATTGTTGATTTTTAGGTTCAGAAGTAAGGAGCATTAGCAGTTTTATTTATAAGGTATGAGGTTATACAGTCTCTCTCATTCCACAGGACCCCAAGTTCTCTTTCAAATTGTAAAGCTCCCCCTGTGATGTAAAAGCAAAGTCCAGCTGATATATGATACAATATACAGAACATCTGGTACCTGCTTCTCATCCCTCAAAGTCAGACAAGGAACGGGTAGCAGGCTTGGCTCTCAGCAGGCTTCCTTCATCTGTCTCCCTACCGTTTCTCCTGACCAATAAAAATCCCTCATCCCCCAGCTATCCTCACCACAGCCTGAACAAAATGTACAACGCTATCTTCTACACTCATCGGTACCCATCGGTACTCACCAAAGCTTATCGCAGATTACGGAGTCTCATTATACTCATTTACTTGTTAAGGACATCATTGCATATTTGCTGTTTCAAGGACTTTGAGTACTGTTTCTTCAGTGATTTAATGTATTGCACACACAAGTCTGCAGTTTTTTTACATTCCATAATAATTATTGTTGTGATAACAGTGTTCCCAACATACTGATACTTGCATCAGCTATGTGCCTCGTATGTAACATTAATGGCTAACCATTAAGGCCATATTCACCTAGATTTAATTAGCAAGACCACATATAAGCCCACGAATGTGTCCAATACACTACAAAGAAACATTTAGCAATTTTAAATTATTCTGTAAATAATCTTGGATAACATTAACACCATCTTAAATTCTATGCATGATTTAGGATTTTGTCGCGCAGTGACAAAGGACTCAGATTCTCATTAGAATTATGTAAAATCTACTTATATAAATCTCCTGTCAGCTTCAATCCATTAAAAATAATAAAGGTATGTTCAAAATTAGGGACCAAAGCAAATTTTGTTTAGACTTACCGGATTCAATTTTCTATGCTGTTAATCGGATAGTGCTGATACACTCTTTGCTTCGCTTCGCTTCACCTTGACAATGCGATCTAATAAAACATTTGACTGCACTTACACCACATTGTGAATCTATAAATGCTGGCCGTACTTTCATGTAGATTCAACCTGAACTGCATGTCAAAATTAACCACTTGGGCAGCTACCATCAGTAAGTCAGTACTCCCAAACTTCAAAGAGCTTCCAGGTTTGTCCTGAGGCTGCCTGATGAGCATCTGGTATTTCATGCCTTTGCTCTGTAACATCCCCTCCACAGACAGGATCAGCAATGAGGATGACCTTGCTGGCCAGTGCAGCAGACAAGCTGCTGTTCCTGTCCTCAAGGATCTCTTGCCTCATTAACTAGCTATTCATTATCGCCCTTTCTTCTTCCTACTCCAAAAAAGCCAGAGGCTTTGCTACATCTGAAAAGGATCTCAGCCTAGCTGGAAGAAGTCAGGGGATAGATAAGATATCCCATGAAGAGATGGGAGCAGCCTCCAAAAGTACATTTTTGTTCTTAGGAGAAAAGCACACGTATGGATGACTGCTGAAAGTTTAGCAGAACCCATAAAGGAAGTTACCTTCAAAACATGTTGAAGGTAACTTCAGCATGTTCTTCTGATGGAGAAGACAGAATTCACAGCTGCATTTCCTGAGCTGAGGCCTTCACCAGTAGAAGGCAGCCTTGAACTGATTGCTTAACTACTGCATTTCTACAGGCATAAAACACTTTTAGGTCAGTTGACTGTACACCTCAAATATACATGTGGCATACAGCTGTGTGGAGACTAGTTTTGGGGGTTGCCTTTAGTTGCAGCCTTATAGTAAGAAAAATAGCTCTTTACTGAGAAATATACCTATCCCAGTGCATCTCCAGCTATCTTGCACCAAAACCATATGTTGCATTAATGTATTTTTCCATCTCATTTTGTGAACTAAGTCAAGGTACTGCCAAGAAAAAAAAAAAACAAACATATCAACCAGTCCGCTGTCATGAAAGCATGCTTTTTAACCATGACAGTAATGCTTGAGTAAACTGGCTTTGAGAGATTTCCAAGTTTTGTGTTTCTGAGACTTTTCTAAATCAGTTTTAAATGTATTTAGATCAATAAGAATTAGTTTAAGTTGTACTTCTCTGGGAAGGAAACTAGTGTAAATCATTCTTTGTTTAAATATACATGAACAGCTTAAAATTGCATCATATGCCATCACTAACATGCATTAGCCTCCAATTCCAAAGTAGATTTAAGTTTCATTACAGAGCTGAAGATATCATTCAGAAACAGATGCTAAAGTGTCATGAAAACTAACTATCTTACTGAATAACGGTGAACTTCTTTCCAGCATTAACAAAAATTCAGACAGGTTAAATAATAAATGCACTATTTCACATTTTTTAGATGATGTAAATAGCTACCTCTACAAATCACAGATGATGAGAAAAGGATATTAATCTTCTTGGAACACATGCCCTTGCATTCGTGACGCACAGTAAGCTTGCCCACAGGAAGCTCATGCATTGGAAAAAAAGAAAAAAAAATCAGAAGAACTGACACACATGACATGCTCATAAGAATAAATGAGCTAGTGAATCATGAATCCCAGCCTTTTCCCTGGGAGCATTGCTTTTACAAAGAAACAGCAAATCCAAAAAGACTAAAATACAGCTCTGTTCTGAAGCAGTCTAGATCTTTCAGATGTTTTCTGAATTTCAGAATGATTCTATTCAGCAATTTTAAAAAAAGTTCGTAACACACTAACTGTTGTTCAAAGGCATCTTTACTTCACGTTTGATTTAATAAGGAGTTTGAAAAATAGCGTGACACAAATGAACTCAATACGTTCCCTGCCTTGGCCTCCGGTAGACAGAAAATTATATTTTAAAAAATCCATTGACATGAGTCACGTTGTCTTGCCTCTAGAATTTTTATGGTTTCAGATGTACCTGTCGCATGATTTTTGCTACCGTCTTCTTAACTCTCTTGACTCATTAGCAGCATTTCAGTGTACAGACTGAGAACGCTAAATTAAAGAGTAGATTTCAGTTTTTAAACCCCAGGGCGGAAAAGGTTGAGTATCTCACAGAAAAAGTGTATTTTGTTTCCAACTCAGACTGCCAGCTCTCTCATTACGTTACCTCGGCGCCCCTTTCGTTTCTGTGCGACGCAAAGGTATATTAAGCTCTAAAGGGAGCTCATTCTTCGGTCTTATAAGCTAAAGAAAGACATTTCTGGAGTGCTGAGAACTGCTGGAGATGGCTGGAGAAGATACTTGAAAATGCCTCACGGGGTGCCAGTTGTACAAGCCTAAGCGAAAGAGCACTGAATTGGGGGTGCGACAGACCAGAGATTTCTGCCTGCTGCTGCACGAAGCTTTGTTATTGCCTTTAGAAACACTAAAACAAAAGGGAAAAACAATTCTACATTGAAGAAGGGAGGGGGGCCAGGGGGAAGGTGAACGCACACAATAGGTTTTTTATATATTGACCAGACTGGCTTCTGTTACTATGGGGCTTTTCTCATTCATTTGGCTAAGAGAGTATAATTTTGCGACGTGTCAGCAGACCAACTAAAGGACTTGACTACAGCGAGGAGGCTGCTTGGTTCCCGCACACACCTTGTCAAATGGTTAACTGCAGCTGTGGGCTGCTTTTGGAAATTCTGAGCATTCATATGTCCGCTAAAGAAATCACAACTGAAATCCAGTAGAAAAGGAGCAATAAAAAGCACAGTACAGAGATGGGGGGAGAGGGAGCGTTCATGTAGTTTCTTTGGAGCAGCAGAACAACTCCACAAACAGGTACAAGAACAGCACCAATGGGTGATTGGTGCCAGTCTTTAGAGGTGCCTAAAGAAATTTTGCATAGAAAGGCAAATACTAGAAGAAAATGAAAGTGAACATGTATCTTTTTTTCCAAAGTTCCTAAAACTACAGGTTTCAATTCCTAGGAAATCAGATTTATGACAGAAAAACCAAAACAAACAACCCCTCCAGCTCTCTTTCCCAAGAACAAAAACTCTAGAATGAAAGAAAAAAAGAATCATTTGAATTATGTGAAGTCAAGAGACAGAGGAAGAAGCTTTTCGCACACGGAAAATCCGGCATAAGGTGACTGCATAGAAAGCAAAAGCCACGTGCACCAGCAGAGTAAGAAACCTAAGAAAGAATCAGGGCTATTACACAGTTTGAAAACAGGATTATAAAATGTGATTGCATATAAAGCAAAGAATGGCACTCAGTAGCCAGGCAGCTGCCTGGCTCTTCAGAGAATGAGTCCTTAATGGCATTAGTTAATATTTAGTTAACATTACTAGTAAAATGCCCTATCTATCTGAAAGGAAATCTAATAAATAAGCAGGAAAATACTAATTTAGAAGTTGTTCAGTCTTCTTTCTCATCTTCCTGCTATCAAATGAAAGCTCCTAATAGCATTTCTTCAAATCTCAGAAACCATTTGCAGAAATCCCAGTACCACCTTAGTCACGAAGGACATCATCTTGTCGGGCCTAAGCTATCGTTCACTGAAGGAAAATGGATGAATTGCCTTTTCTTTGGACCCGGCCCTCCAGGTACACCGTCATTAACCTCTCTTGAGTCTGCACATAGCCACTCCTCATACTTCAACGGCTGAAGACACTGCATACTTCCTATTAGGACCAACGCATTACAAGAGGTGGTTGTGGAAGGAGGCAGTCCAGAAATATTTAAAATTAGTTCCAAAAAACCTGCTCAATACAACGTGCCTTTTGAATACTAGCTTTTCATGCAGCATGTTCCAGTCTGACTCATCTGCAGAAATAAATTCAATTTGAGAGGGGGAAAAAAAAGTATTTTTACAATTTTCTATAACTGGAAGAGGCAAATCAATTTTTCATAAAATACAGTATGCACTAAGATAATTAATTTTCCACAAGATGCTCAAATCTCACCACTGAAAACAGTATAGAACAAAATTAATGACTAAATATTCTACACAGTAAGGGAAAGAAAATACTCTTTCATTCTAGTTAAATGGATTTAACGGGGAATGGTTTCTATCGTTGTCAAACTGCCACCAGTCTGAACACCTTGAATTCCGAACTCTATGGATGGTTCGATAATTGTCTTCTCTTAAGGGTTTGTTAGGAGCTTCATATCGTATCAAAAACCTTTGTGAAGGGAAAGGCAACCTTTAAAGGTCTCATTCATTTGGACTGTGCTTCCTTTCCATTATTCCCAAAGCGCATGTAGATTTTTATCCATTTCATTCTTTGCAAGGTCATATTCTTCTGTCATTTTACTCATTACATCCCGAGCTTCAAGATCAGCAAACACACCCTTAAATACACTTCACTCTCACACTAAAAATTTCCTTAGAAAAGGCTATTTTGACATTGGATGCTTGCAGTTTGACTCCCTACCGCTCCTCAGTGAGGCTCAAGAATAATACTTCACTTTATAATGCTCACCTCGAGATTGCATCAGTAATGAAACACTCCAAGCAGGGATCAGTTAGAATAGCAAAAGGCTTTAACATTTCCAGTGAGCAAAGGAACTGAAGCATACTACCCTCCACGTTTTCAGAATAAAGAGGGAACTGAAAGACATAGAAGTTAAAAAAAAAAAAAAAAAAAAAAAAGCAGACGAAAGAAAGAAAGAAAGGAAGGAAAAGAAAAAAACCTCACACGCACACACTCTCCTTGGTGGAATTTCTTGAAAGAGCGAATGTGCATGTCTAAAGTAGCTGCTGTGCTGTACAAAGCACTATGTTTTTGCTAACCACAGCTTAAAATTAAGTGCAAACTAATTTCCACCAAATTTTTGTTTCTGCTAGTTTTTCAACCTACTTCCACTTTGGTACCAAAGCAAACATGTGACTAAAAAGACTTTCTGAAACAAAGCATTGTATTGCAAAAGTTTCTTCAAGGTGATTTATAACTTTATTCCCAATATTTTATAACATCATACAGTTATACATGGAAAATCCAACAAAAAAAAGAGAGCAAAGGAATATAGTGGTTTGTTAAAAAAGCTAAATTTGAAGGATGTTTCCATGAATGGATGGATAGCTGTACACTGTTCCTGAGATTCTGGCCCTCCCGCATGACTCAGTGCAGGGCCACAATATTGGCAGTGGTCATCCTTGGGGACACTGAAACTCTGGAGGAGACAGACCACGATGGAGTTGTGATCATTTTTGATAACAGTGTTTTTAGATGGCTAGGCATGGACAGAATCAAAATCTAGGTTTCCCTCTTCAGAGGGCAGGGAAGAAACTGCTAACTGCACCCACCCTGGGGCCACATCCTGCTGCAATGTACTTCGGACGGTGGGAGCACTGTCTGAATCAAAGCAGAGTTAGTGCTACTGCAGTTTGACTCTCCAGTTTTCAAAGTCTGTAAGTGCAATTTTATCCTGAAGAGCGACAAATTAAAGACAGTTCCTATCTTCGAGTGTCCTCCATGTGCCTTCAATATTTAGCTAGGTAGGGTGATGATAGTAAGCCCAAAAGCACGAGGCCTGAGTCTCAAACTCCTGTCACAATTGCTAAAGACAAACAAATACTTTTATTTGTATGCAAGGCAAATAAAATGCAGAAATCATATGCCCTACACTCACTTTTCACAGCACAAGTAGGTTTCTTAAATGGAAAGGTTTAGAAACATCCTTTCAGACGGAATGAATTATTCTTACTAAGCTAAAGTGGAGGTGGCAAGGCCCATAGAGCATGTGTGTGAAACTGAAGGTCAATGGGATAAGCTCTAAGAAGATGACAGAAGTCTGCCAGTGACACCAGCTCATGAAGTCACTCCTTGAGCTCAGGGGCTTTGGCACTGTCAGTCTTATATTCAGTCGTTGCTGAATATATAACTGTATCTGTGTAGGCTTCAAAACCTTCATGTGTATTTTAAGCTTTCTTAAGGAAAAAGCTGTAATATTAAGGTTTTTTCTTTTACGTAACGGCAACACTGAAAAATAAAACGACCATCCTATTTTCTGAGAAACTGTGAGTTGGAAATAATTCAAAGTGATCATCAGAACTTGAAAAAACAATTATTTCCTGATTTTGATATTTACAAACTTTAGCTAAAGGAAGTACTACTGTATCATCAGCCACTCCGACTTAAAAGTATTCTTAAAAAGCATGTAAATATTTTAAAATACAGTGTATAATGTAATGTAGATATGCTCTCTCTCTTCTGTATATTGCTCTTTTATGGTTACAGTAAATATTTTGCTGTATTTTAATCTTAAAATAGGACTGGATATATGCTAGCCGAAGGTAAAGTTTTCCATTACAGTACATAATATTGGAAGATGTAATAACAAACCTTCAGAGTCCACAAGGATTTTAGTTCAAGGCTTTCTTATTAAACTCTTAAATGATTGAACATCCACTGTGCGTATGAAGCAACATTATTTATTACATACCTTCTTCCAGAAGAGCACTCGAATATTTGCAGAGGAGTACAAATACATCATAAATTTTCCTGTAACTAACATATTAAAAAGGAAAACAACTGCTTTGTATTAAAAAATTACACAGTGCCAAGCAATGAATTTGGAAGAAAAACAGCAAAATTGCTTAAGCTGGATCTGGATTGGTACACTGTAATCATATTTTGTCCCAGAATTGTTGCCAACCACCTTAGATTTTTTAAAAGTGAAAAGCTAGATTAGTTTCCACCAATCTTACGTTTCTGTTCCCATAGTCATACGGAGCTACCACAAGTTTCACTGTCTAGTGTAAACTAAGCGCCCAGCTCCCTTCACGCTCTATGGAAAGATCACGCACTCCGGAAAGACACATCTTACGTCCTCCTACACCCATTTTACAACATAGTTTCCCAAGCCATTTAATCTGGCGCTGACACAGAAAGGAGCCTTCTCCCGCCGCCCCAAGGGCCAGCGCTTCCGTTTCCGTCCCACCTCCCAGATGGCCTCTTGCCCCGCCAGGACCAGTGCTTCCACGCGCGGCCCTGGGGCTCACAGCCGCAGCAGCACCCTCCTCTAACGGTGCTGCACCACGTCCCTCTCTTTCGCCTATCCATCCGTCGCCCTTTTCTGCTGACGAAGCAGCCTGCAACGGCTCTGCCCAGGATCAGGCCGGGAACAGGGAAGGGGCAGAAACGCGGCCTCGGCAGGGTTCAGCCAAGAGCTAGCTGCCTTCAGCTGCAGCAGGATCAAAGTCCTCACCAGAAGATATGGGTTACTGAACACGAACAGCTTGTCTTTCCCATTACTTTGGTTTTAAAAACCCTCCCACTCTCCTCAAGTTAGATGGCAAGCGCCAAGACCGCTGAACGACACCTTCTGCGGGCGAACAATGTTTCTGTGTGTACGCAAGGAATGAACGTGACGTTCCGAGGAACAAAACTTCATTCAAGGAATTTAGGAGAACTTCAAAGACACCTTGGGAGTTTGGTTTCCAGACTAAAAATAAACTTCAGCATAAAACCTATCAATTCACATACCACTGCAATGCTGAAGCAAACAAGCGAAATTCCAGAGTTAAAATTTAGCTTTCTGCACTCAGATATACTATAGTTCAAGAAGTATAGTTAGTAGAAGTAGAAATAGTAGGAAAAGTTCAAAATAACAGAAAAGAGACCAAGGCTGACACAAGGAGTGTCTTTCTGTACTAACACTGTAGCAATGTGAAGTGCTGTAATTAGGAATAACGAGCCCCAAGGTTCTATCTTTAATAAAACTTTGCTTAGAATTTATATTCTGCCTAAATCCAGAGAAAATAAAAAAAAGGAATGTGCGTATTTGCATGATTTTATTGCAAATCTTGCTAAATTAGATACTTTTAAAATTCTCCAGCTCCCAGAGTCATGTGATGATTTCAGAATCATGACATTCGCTGATGTTTATGACCTTCACTGAGGAAGGGCAAAGGAGTTTCTAGATCTTGCATTTCTGCGGAAACAAGCAATATGATCAGTACAGTAGCACTCAGCAACTGGTGAGGGAGAGCATACTTACAGGTTGGACTCACCAGCATTGAGCGGAGGCCTTGGGAAGCAGGATATATCTAAAGGGTAGGAAACTATAAGGAACCTGCGGTCGTAAAACAGAAAATATCATCTGATTCTGTCACTGACCTTGGTGGTCATTGCCACCCATAGCATCATCAAATATATTTTAAAACACTGAAAACAAAAAACATTCTTTAATTACAGAACTGTGTGTTACAGTGGCACAATGTGAAATGTCACTTGCAACCCTGCAAGGCTTAGGAGCACCTACACACAGGATTCCCCTCGTGGGAAGTAATTTGTATTAGTGCATGTCACTGGAAAATAGCACTGGAAGAACCCTGGAAAAAAACTGGAAAAATGACACTGGAAAATTGGAAACGACCAGTCCCAAAGGTCAGGGTGGGTCACCAACAACTAGCGTCTCAGTGGAAGGAGACGGTCTGTCCAAAACCAAGGGAGAAGATTGTCTGGGCGTTACCTAAACCATTTCATATGTCACTTCAGGAAGCCCGAGGGAAAGTTTTGGAAATGCCAGAAGCACTGTGCGAGGAAGGCGATCAGGGGGTTGGGGAGGGGGCCAAGCTGACCCCTGGGGGGCGGCCCGACTCGGCTCGGCTGCAGCCAGTGAGAGGGACCACTCAAGCAACAGGAACCCGAACGTGGACTTTGCAGCACACAAATGAAAACCAGGGACTGCAACAAACAGTCTGTTGTCAAGAGAGTAGATTAAATAAAGCCGTAGCCCTGAGCCAACCTCTCTGGTCAGAGAGCAATAAATTGTGTAAGGAGACCCTGGGAATTGTGCATGTTGTGTTACTGCTGAAGAATGCATAACTACAACTTCCTAGACGGGTTTTCACCCGCTTTCAGTGCTTATCCTGCTTAGCTTATGGGATTATTTGACCACTAAAACCATGCCCTGTGCTAGAGTTGACTCCTGCTTTTTAAAGGGGGTCAGGTACTTGACTCTGAAGGGTTATCTGAAGGGCTGGCACCTGGGATCACTTAACCGGCCTGCCAAGACTCCTACCTGGAAAAAGAAGGAAATACCAGCACGCCAAACTGTTGTCAAACACATAGTGAAGACAAATATTCACTAACAGATGGAAAAAAGACAAAGTCTGGGTGCCCTTGACATAATTAAACTTTAAAAACTTTTAGAATCAACATTTTTGGGCAGTTGCAGTTTTTACTGTTTATCGCCTTTTATTCTGATTTTCAGGAAGATACATTATCAAGTTTCTGAAGAACACTCAGAATACGCTAATTGACTGAAAGGAATCTCTTAAAAAAAGAATAGAGAGAAAAAAAAAAGCTGTGAAATTTAACCTGAGGATTTGATTGGGCTGTAATTATCCTCTTGAAACTCAATTTCGCTGGCATCCCACCTCAAAGATGAGCAAAACACAACATAATTCTATGACTGAAACCTGTCTGCCGTCAATCCACATAACTGCCTTATACTTCACATGGGCCTGCTCATCTTGTCAGGCAAAGAAAAATCTCATAATCAGTTTTAGCACCCCAGAGCCCTTCCAATTCTCAAAGTAATATTCCAAACAGCTCAAGTAGAGCACAATAATGCAGAGCTCGGCAGCCAACCTATTGTAATGCTATGAAAGAGCAGAACTTCAGATGATAGAGGTCATAAATTTCTAAAATCCTTTTAAGACCATCCACACCACAATATGAAACTCAAATGAGAGTACTTCTCCCACCTGTTTGTTGTTTTGTTCCTGAAAGAGCTGCGAAGCAACAGAAGCACAAACCGTCATCTAACACTGTAAGTCCTGCATGTTAAAAAAAGCATAATATGCTCCTTTAGTCTACGCAGCATGCAACAGAACGGGCTGTAAAAAAAATACCAGAACTCTGGGACGCTACAACTTGAACTGTGTGCATGCACGCACACACAAGCATAAATTTCTTCCTAGGGAGTAGAGATATACCTGTCTGATTTTCTACTAACCAAAACCCATAACAGTGTCAAAAGAAGGAATCCATATCCTACAATTATGCTACAGCTGACAAAATATTTCTATTGTTTTGGGGAAAAATCTTCTGGGTAATTAATGCTAATAATACACAGCAATTTACACATTTATTAATAAATATTTATAAATATGCCTAATACTTAATAATAAATTGTAATTATTAATAAGATTTTATTACCATCTGCAAATTAAATTGGAAGCAAATACATAGAATGAACAACTTGCCCACAGGCTTAGGAGCACCTTTGCCTAGGAAATCTCTTTACAATTTCTGTTTTCTGGTGCTTTTGATACTTTGTTTCCATCAGCCTGTACTGCATTTTTAAGAACTGATTTTCAAAAGTATTACTAGGAGAGGTGGAGGAGAAGCACCTGTTTGTTGAAATGTATGAGATAGAGAAAAAAAAAAAAAAAACGTATTTCAAGTGCCAAAGAGCAGTCAGTTTTGTATATAAATGCAGTCACATCAGAATTATGGTACTGGGACAGAGCACTGTTTACTACTGATGATGTTCTCATTCATGAAGCAATAAATCAAGTCCTAGAGGAGGAGATGGAGTTCAAGACAGAAATAAGAGAAAGAAATCGATCTTACAGGAACAGGAAAGAGGCAGCGATGTTTTAGCACATGATCTTCCACATCTGGAACGCAGCAAGTTGAAAGCCCGAGGAAGGGATTCGGAGCGCCTCGCTCTGAACCAATATTCCAGCACAACAATGAGCTGCATCATCTGGCTAAGGAATGCCTTATTTAGGTACAGCTTAACCATCTGTCGCTAACATTAATTTCTGCACATATCTCGTAAAGCTACTTGGAACTTGTATGTAAAAGCAAGTTTAGTGCCAAATACTCTACAAATTCCGATATGTCTTCTCTAACAAAATAAGCTAACGGCTATCGGGCAGAGGGAGATAAGGGGTTTGTTGGTGGTGTGGGGTGGTTTTTTTTACTTTTGTTTTATTGTGTATGTCCGTTTGTTTGGTTGGTTGGTTTTTTGTTTTGTTTCGCCTTGGTTTTTTAAGAAGCCCAGGAAGTGGTGCCAGACTCCGGCGCAGCTGATGAATTCCCCGGCCTTCATGTCACACTCGGGCGACTCCGGAGCTCCGGGCCGCCGGCGCGCCGCACGCCGAGCCTGCTGCGGAGAGCAACGCCGCTGCCGCGTCCCTGTTTCTCTGCAGTCGGCTGCGCGCGCTTCACGACGTGAAAGGGCTGCTGAGGGGAAGCGGCTGGCGATGGCCCTTCCCAAGGCCTTTTCATGAGCGGAGCCGCTTGCGCACCTCCGAGCATCAACACGCCAGCCGCAGCGCGGGGCGACAGCGGCGCCGGAGGAGACCCCCCCTGCTCCGCGCTCACGACCTGCGGTCCGGGAAGCGCAACCACACGAGACAACAGGAAAGGGAATAAAGGGCAAGAGGGAGGCAGGAAAAAAAAAAAATCATCAGAAAGGACAGGAAGCAAAAAAGGAGGGGAAAAAAGGGAGGGAAAAAAAAATCCCATTTCCTGAGGACACGTAGTGAATAAGACGTAAGATAAGGTTTGCAAACATTAAGTTGCGCGTTTTCCAAAGAATCCTAATCTCCTGGAAATATGCGTTTCATTCTTATTAAGACGCAGTAAATCTGACTCAAAGAGAAAACTCAAGAATCGAACAAAGCCTGAAAAAGGAGGCCAGGAAACACAATGGAAAACCAAAAGCTGGCAATTCCTGTGGTCCTCCCAGGGCACCGCTGAGCGCTACTGAGAGCACAGGTTAGCTTTATGCAAACTGCTGAGCTTGTGCTTAATACTTAATTTGGGTTTCATTTCAGTGCTGTTTGGTAAATAATTTTACTTCCTCTTTGTTAGCTGCGTCAACCTCTAGACTAAAACCTGAATCGAGGTTCTTGCCAAGGAATGAATTTGAATCACATGCCTTAAAACAATCTAACCACTAACTCGTAGTAAAATCAAAGACGAGGACCTAATTCAAATATCCAAAATATAGTGTTGGAACCTACTGTCATTCTTCAGATTAAAAGCACGTTTCTACCTTTCCAACGCAATTCTAAATTTAAGTTTACCACAGTAAAACAAAAAGATCTTAACTTTTCATAGTCATGATATCTCTCCAAACAATTGCTGCTTCTATTTTAAGTTAATCTTCTGAAAGTTTAAAATGCAAAGCCGTTTGCAGCACTTACTTCACAACCGAATTACTAAATGAACCTTACCAAGTCTTGCAGGTTTGTCATTTAGCGACAACGTAACTGTATTTTAAAACGTGCATGCAAAAGACTCCCTCGTCCATGTTTTTTGGAGCCTTTCCTCACATCCCCATATCACCCAGTAAGGCAAACTCGTCCTGACTGGAGACAAGACCCCATTAGGCTACATTGCGTGATAGCAAATCCCCAACAGTTCCTACTGAAACACTTGCCATCCAGCTAAGCAAGGCGAATATGTAGCCAGCGCTGCGGCCTGACACCCGGTGGTAAAATGACACGGGGAAGACTTTAATTGCACAAGTTTGTGTTAAATGCTGAGCTCCCAGTGAGCTGATCTGAACCTGAACCGCTATGAGAAGAAATAGAGCTCTCCAAGCAGTTCGGACCGTGCTCCGAATTACTGCGGGGCACAAACGAGTACAGTCCAAAAGATGCGCAGTGAAGCAGGAAACGTTGCTCTGTTCCTACGTACTTGTGCTTGGAATTTCTGGAACACACAAGAGATTCACATCCCAAGGCTGCATACATACATGAGGTTATGTACGTGTATTTTCACAAGCGTTACCAGTCTCGTTTTACTGTTTGCGTAACCAAATATCAAAAGAGCGATCAGATGAAAACTTCTGCCCAGATAAATACTGTGTGAGCCCGACTCGTCAGGCACGACGCTTCGGTGTAGGAAGCGCGCAGGCAGGTGTTAACACCAACCTCAGGCTCGCACTGCATCCACGGAAGTGAAGCTCTTGGTCTCCTGACAGGCGAAAGACAAGTTGCTGCATTGCCACCCTGCTTTCCACTCACAGGGGTTCAATATGTGTCAGTGCCTACTGAAGCTCAGACGTGAAATTTTCAGAACAGGCTAAATAAGTTGAACCCATTTTCCAAAGAGCTATAGATGCCAGCATATCACTGTAAGCCACCGGGACTTGAGATGCTACGAGCACTCAGTGCTTTTAAAGCATTAATTGAGGCCTGGTTTAACGACAGAAACAATACATCTTTTTAGAACGTAAACACAAACAACTGTGATTTGGTTTTTTTTTTTTTAAACATTGGCACGTTCTGCACAGGCCCACATCCAAATTGATAAATTATGCTTTAATTAGTATATTTGAAGCAATGGAAAACATTATAAATCTACTCTTACAGATTATGACCTTTTGCAGACTAAGCTGAAAACAGTTTGCAGAGCTTTTTTTTTTTTTTTTTCTTTAAAGATTAATTAATGAAATTATCCCACCTCCCGCTACATGCATATTTTTCTTCCCAAAAGAGAGGAGTCGTTTTCAAATCATTTGGTGAATCCCCAGTGAATTTCCTCTTAGCAATCAAAAACAAAACATCAGAGCCTCGGCAATTTGATGAAACTCTGCAGAAGAGTCACCAAATGCTGGCTCAGCTGCTGCAGGTGCTGCCTAGCAGCCCCGAGCCTCTGCTGCCGTTTGCCCCAAAACACAGAGCCGGACTTCCAGAAGGACCTGGCCCTTGATGCGGGCAAATATTAGAAGGCAGTGAAGGGATTTGCTTTGCTAACTGCAGTAACACGGCTCGAGAGGGTGTTTTAAAACTAAAAAGACTGAAGGAGAGAAGCAGCGCTGTGTTTTTGGAGGCTCTTGACGCGGGGTAATGATGGGTCAGATGCAACCTGCCTCACTTGCCTTTCCCGGAAAGTCCAGTTCAGCACCCCCAGCCCGGCTGAGCCAAGGGATTTTTCAGGCATTGGCTTCACTAAGCCTGTACAACGGGTGCGTGGCCGAGGCCCCGTGGGCTGGCGGGCGGTGGGACCACCCAGGCAGGGCTGCCGGGAGCCGCTGCCTTCCCTTCCCCTGTGAACCGCTCCAGGCTGCCACAGGGCAGACGGCTTCGGCTCGCTTGGCCTCTGTTTATTTTTAAGGGTAGCCTGGGAGAATAAAGCATGCGGTAAGCTAAACAATTAGCCTTCCAAGACGGATGGTGCAGGTCGGGCTGATGCTCCGCTGCAGCTTCTGATCTGCCACTGAAGCAGACTACAGCTGCAAGCCATTACTCTGAAGTGAAAATAGATGAACTGAATACATAAACTGCCTGATCCCTCTGTAAAACCGCGCAGCGGATCGGTGGCACCTGTAATCCTGGTATTCAGCTCTTCTCCTACGTTCTGCAAAGACGTGCACATCTGTTTTAGGCACGTCACACAACTATTTTCAGTTGAGTCCTCCAATATGCATTGGTGATTTTACAAACTGTCTTTGCAACAATATTCAGCCTCTCTAGATACTAACCAGAAAAGAGTTTCAGGCAAATGCCTGTCAGTATTGTCATTCCCTTTTAGGTATTGCCCTTCCCTTTGCTTTTATGCTGCCCATACGCGCTCTCTCTCTCGAGAAGTTACTCCTGCCCTTTCTCCTGACCTTCAGCATCGCAGAGGGTGCCAGCAAGCAGGAGCAAGTTCAACTTCCTTTAGAAATGCAGGGCACAAACTTGTGCACAAACTGGCAGCTACGCTGGCAGTCTGCAGGGAGAGAGCTCAAGTCACGTTTCTGGCCGCACGGGAGGGAGCAGAGGCTTAGTTTACACTCACACTTCTCTCAAACCCCGGAAATGTGCGTCTACTTATGATGCACAGTGCATACAGTACTATACAGTGTGTAGAGATTATACTAGTGTAACGTTCCCAGTTTTTACAGTGGTCACTTTTTCAATTCAATGTGCAAGGCCTTGTCTCTATAGGTTAAAACTCCCCTGTCTGTATTGGGGAAAAGGAATACGTATTTTTAGTGCTGTCGCTACTTTTACATTTAAAAATGTAAGCATCTCTGTATAGAAAGATACATGAATATTTGTCTAGTTTGTGTGTGTGAGCGTGTATGTAGGCAGACAGACCCAAGCACAGAGGTGCACGTTTAAAAAGTCACCAAAATAATGCTCTGGTACAGGAGGTGAAAATGGAATTTGCAAATATTTCACGGATATCTAACCAATCAGGCTACAAGAATATACAAAAGAAAAAAAGACAGCCAACACCTTAAAAACTTTTTAGATGATAAAGAGGCTTCAGGAACCTACGAATGGAGGCTGAAGCTATTAAAAGCGGAACAGAAAACAGGACACGTCTTTAGTTAATCCCATGAGGAAGGTAACAAGGAGAGAGAGAGAGGTTTCTCATAATATGATGTCCTTAAAGTTGGATGCTATTCTAAAATAGATAGTCATTTAACCACGGTTCTTGTCACTGAATCAGACGGCAGTCTTAGGTGCAAGCAAATAGTTAGGCAAGTACAGTGGGGCGTTACGCTACAAGCCGGACTACTCGATCGCAAAGGCCCCTCTGGCCTTAAAGTCTAAGGTCCATGAGGAACAGAAGCCATGAAGACTACCTGCAGTGCGACTATCAAAATGAAAAAAAAAAAAAAAAAAAAGACTACTTGAAAGGCATTTTATGTTCAAATAAGATTATTCCTCAAGACAACTACCTCATCAAAACGGTTACCCGGCCAGGTCCCACTGACACCAAGTGGAGAAATCTTGGAGAAAAAAGAAAAACTGATTAAATACAACATTTAAGTCACGTTAAGCACGTTTAAACTTTTTATCAAAATTCTTTTCAATAGATAAAAATGCTCTCTCCCAAGCCTTCTGGAAGAAGCAAAGACCTTTGTATAAGAAAAAATTAAACTATCTCCTTCAAATACACACTTGCAAGAAGTACAATAATAACTTGTATAAATTTATATTCTAGCTTATTATTATTATTCATGAATAACTGTAGGCTGTGCAATTCATTTTTTAAATGGCAGTTTCAATGCAAAAATAAGCATTGCAGTCAGATTTTGGTATTTCTCTTTGATTTAAAAAACCATGCACATTCGTAAAACCAAAAACTACATTTGTAAGTGACAGTCTCTAGATTTTTCTTACGCTGTTAGCTTTCACTAATATAATGCGCCAATTCCAAAAGCAGGGGATAAAAATGTACATGGGGATCTGCAAACAGACTGAAGTTTTCTTTGAGGGAAAAAGGAATAATTAAATTATCACAAGGAAGTGACAGTTTTGAAAATGAGTATCTATGTTAAGTTATTTTGAAAAGTGTCACTGTGGGCTCATTGTCAAGAGGGGGAGCATATACTTATGTGCCAATGAGGGAGAATGAGCGATTGCATACTACTAAAATATTTCATAGGAGAACTTAGACCTCCAGCCCCTAGGATAAAAATGCATGCATCAGAAAACCTAGTATTAGTCCACGGTCTCTCTAATATCAATATTGTTTTAGCAAGTAGTTATTAATCCATTCTGAAATAACAGAGTTGAGTTAAAAGCTAGCTGCCACTTCGGATGTTAGAGTCTGACATTTCTAAAAGACAGAGATACCTAAATTATTGGCATGTGTCTTGGTTGAGATTTAAATTAGACACTTTCTTGATGGCTTTTACATGAGTATACTGAAGAACTCCTTTAAGCTGATTTACCTTAGCTTCTCCATCAGACTTTCAGTTTTAGTCATTTTGCTGTACAGAATTACAATTTCCTAATTTAGAAAAGAACTTTAGGCAAATATATTCTAGGAGTTCAGTATTCTGATATGCAATAGGAACATTTGCTCATTGTGTAAAGGGACAACAACTTAAAAAAAGAAAAAAGTCATACACACTGTTAATAGTTTTATCTCTACTTCCAGCAATGTCAGGAAAAGATCAAAACAAAACTATGTTCCCCTCCACGCTCAATTAATGTTTTGCTCTTGACAGGGCTTTGCATACAATCAGTTCTGAAACTTGTAATAAATTGTTCTATACGTACTGTGCATGCAGACAGCATGAAAGATGGGTTTAGGCAAAACAAACATAGCTGTAGGTATTTTCTCAGACAGGTTTTCAGCACCAAAAAAATTAAATAAATTTTGGAGCTAACCTAATTCTTTGTTTTCTTCTTCTATGCAATACGTCTTTCTCTCCTCATTTCATGATTTGGCTGGTACAGTAAAAGAGGACCTTTTGCTACGAGAAAGGACCCTTCTGCTTTTTTCCAGCTAATGCCTCTGAGTACGTCACCACAACCTGTTTCTGTGTTTACGCCAGTGAGGATTTTCCACTGCCCTGAAATCCCTTCCTTCAGACAAGACTGCACACCTAGTCACAAGAGTTATTTGATCAACCACAGATGTTAAACACATTCCCTAAATGTCACTCTGGAAAATGTGTATGTCAGCAGCAACAGCAGAACGGGGGATTCCACCTACACTGAAGCCTTCTGTGAGCCATAACCCACATTGCTGAGTGGTGTTCGGACTCTCCAGTTTGATGTACAGATCAACAACTGAAGTATCCTAGTAAGAAAAATAATGCCTTACAATTGTCTGTTTCAGATGAATGGACATTTCAGATGAACGAAAGATTTCATTTCCGTCTATTTATCTTTCACTCTGAAAAAAAAAAAGGTGCCATCTTCATTAGAAATAACTTTACTACTCAACTGAATTTATAACCTCGTTCTCACTTTTATTATCTTAAATACAAAGAACAAACCAACAAAAACAAAACAGAACAAAAAAAACACACAAAGACAGACTTCTTCACAAAGAAGCATAATGAAGTCCAAAGGAAAAAATCAGTCCAATTCGAGAGACAATCAAGCCCCATACAAAATACCACCAAGGTTTTCAGCATCTTTTGGGGGCTATCTCAATTGGAGCTCAGTTAAGATTAGGAATCATATAGGACTTTTTTTTTTCCCTCTCACCTGGAGAAATCAGATGGTCAAACACAGTAGAAGCACTGATTCCTAAAGTCTAAATAAAGTTTTAAATAAAATGCAGTGTGAAAGTACTACTGCCTTACAGTACAGGAAGACTAAAGATAGGAATCACAATCATAAACGTGAAAATTAACACAAGAGAAAAAGATGGGTTCAATCACTCTTTGGCTGAAAAGGATGCCATTCTTTTCTAAGGGAAACCATGCCACAAACGTGTCCACCTGCATCCTGAAGGATTTGCTTGCCAAACCAAAAAAACCCGTATTCTGTGACACGGCTGCACGTTTCTGCTTGCAAATTAACGTTCTGAGCTGCAAACAGCACTTGTGCATTCAGATGTTTTTCAGTCCACTTCCACTTTTTTGGTGTTCATTCAAACAACATGCAAGAACAGCATGCGTGCATATCTATGCTCCTCACATGGCAAAGGATAAAAAAAAAAAACCCAGTTTTTATTAAGCTTGTGGTAACTCTAGTAAATAAAATCTTATAACTAATGAAATACAAGGTCAACAGCTCTGGTCTTTAGTAGTTGCTCTCCATTTTCAGGATGGCTTAATAAAACGGATCATGGCAGGCCCTAAAACATCAATGGCCACCAAGATAAGAGGTTTACAGAAAATATGTACTGTTTCATATACTGCAGATTTTATTTTTAAACATTCCTGCTAATTCCAATAAAAAAAAAATACATGAAATAACCCATTCTAACTTCAGTAAGCAGTGGTGTGTATCTACCTGAAATAGCCTCTGCTAGCTGACAAAGGCTGAGGGAAAGAAGCACACTTTGGATACCATCAATTAAAGGAAGGTGGGTCATTAATCTCTGCTGTCAAAGGCAGAGCTCTGCTCGGTTGGCTCCTGCTGTATATAACTTGTTGCATATGCTATAAACAAAGACCAAACTAGCTGAGTTCACCTTGATTCTGCTTCAAAATTACAGAACGCAATGATTAATTATCTCCTGTAAAACAGGCACAATTAGAGAAACAGCTTTGTCACAAATACATGTCTTGACCCTTTTATGCACACACACCTTTTATGTTCAAACACTCAATTTGCCTAAGCATCTTTAAACACTGCCAGTGGCAGTTATTATAAGTTTTCCTTGTAGCGAGTTTCTTCTTTCAGCCTCACCTGTGAGGTCCACTATTTCATTCTTCTTGCATGCTACGCTTGCTGAAACAGCTTTGCAAAATCTCTTGATGTTATGTTTTCTGGAAATTAATGCTAATTTCTACAATTGTTACTACTCAGAACTCAATTCTTCTAGAGTAAGATGCCTCCTAGTAATTAGAACGTTTTATTCATCTGACCCAAAGTTCACTAAAAGTCCCAGTTTTCAGTATGCTATCCTCTGGAGATGGCAAAAGAGTTTCGAATTCATCTCTCCTCAAGCACCGCGCCATGCTAATACACTGCTGTGACTTAAGCGTACACCAACTGTGCTTCAAACTGCGGAGTCGTAGCATGAGACTGTCAGGGAGGAAAGTGTCTGCCGTGGACCCATCCCCAGATGAGAACCACAGCTCCAGTCTACCTTACTACGGTCACCATTGGTCTTCTACTGTCCAGAGTGGAACCTGAACAAGGAATGTGGGCCAGGTTTATTGCAGGGTTTGGATAATCTCTCATAGGATCTCTATTTCACCTATTTCACTTTTGTCAGTAGTATATCTGAAGGGTGTATATATGTTATGTACCCAGGTATACATTCCCTCCCCTGTCACTGCATTATTTCCAGAGCCTAGGTGAAGGCTTATACCACACATGTGGTCTCTGGTTTGATCCTGGTTCCCTAAAATAAACCAGGCTTGAGCCATTTCATCCCATTTACCTGTCTACACATCCCTCTCTATGGAAATACTCTTCCAATGCATTTGGGACCTATCAGCTGTCATTAGACTTTGGCAGGGCAGGGGGGAGGGAGGAAATGCAGGTAATTAAGTTCCTTTGAGTTTGGGGAATCACAAGTCGGGTAGAGGGGAGGGCAAAGCAGGGAGACCCCACCAGTACCACCTTCCCTGGCAGGCCACCCTCAGCGCTCGGGGCCCTGAGCAAGCCGCAGGTGGCAGCGGGGTTACAGGACTGAGCACATCCGTCTGCAGAAAACAGCTTTATTTGCCCTGACTATCCACAGAACATTATCTTTTGAGATAGTTGTCATGATTAAGGAGGTACAGCTTCTAAAAGTTTGGGGTAATGCATCATACTGCGAACCATCAAATCACTTTGTCTGCCCATGCCCACCGTCCATCATAGTCATTCTAAAGCGAACTCTGGGCCCGCCTTCATATGACATGTTGTTGCATTAACTTACGTTCTCCACAGTGAAATAAAAGGCTGTTTAAAAAAAGAAAAAAAAAAAAAAGGCTTTTTTCCTCTCATCAAACATCATACCTACAATACCCAAACAAGTTATTTTCTTTTTCCTATCTAGCTTAACAAACTGAGGAATAATTAAATTGGTAGAAGAATTTTTCATAAAACCTTATTAAACATGGCATGTTAGTGGTTGAATTTATTCTAAAAAGGAAAAAAAAAATGTTGACTTCTGAATAGGCATCTGTGCCTTGGGATTGGATTCCAAGTTTTAGAGTTAAATAACTCAATCTTCTATTGCACGTGCATGCATCTGTGAAAAAGAGCATTTGTATAACTGAGGAGATATTAATAAGGTAACAGATTAGTAACAGATTAACTTTTGCACTAAAAGGCAAAAGACTGATTAAATATTTGTAAAAAATGTTGAGTCATTGTTAAAATTATTAAAAGGGCATTTTGACAGTTTTCTAATGTATCCCTCAAAACATTAAAGTATGAATTTTGGCTTTAAAAATATAAAATCTAAGCCTCCAGATATTGTACACATTTGGCAATGAAAGCTTCAGCTTCTGCCAATGGGCCCAGAATCAGTTTTGTTTTGCAATGAAAAATACAAAGTTCCTTAATAATCTTCTAGCTGTATTTGAATGATACGGAGGGTATAGTCCTTAAAATAAACAGCAAATCTGTATAATGACATAATCAAATACAGTGTTAGCTATTACCTCGAAACAAGATGCTGAAGAACCATTCTCATTTTTTTCCTTTCTGTTATATTATGCTGTGCTGCACTTTTTTTTTTTCTTTTTTTTAATGTTGCAAGCTCTGCATACTATTTGAAAACTCGGGACAATTTTGAAAGGAAACCTCAACTCTCTGCATGTTGCATGAAGCACTGTGTGGGCATTTTTAAATATGGCAGAAAGAGATATTATAACCAATGGAAAACATGCTTTACTTGGCATTCCTGTATTCTAATATGAAAGCAATTTTAAAAAGATATTCAAATTACTGTGCAAAAAAATCCTAGCATTCATACAGCAATGAACCAATGTATCGCATTCCACAGACTTCCCAGCAACTACATAGTGATTGACTTGGTTTGTATAATTGCTGTTATTTTTGTAAACACTTCACATTCCAACTACTTCTCATTACATTATTCACTGCAAATGGCTTTATTCTGCTCTGCTTGAAGTCAATAGCCGTACTCAGCAACTACATTAGTTTGAGACTGAACTAAGAACATTTTTGTAGTATTATACATACATACCTCTATATATAGATATATATAAAAATTTCTATAGCTATTCTTCACACCACAATGCTTTTGCATACAAAAAATAGGAATATGTTCCAGTTTGAGGGCATCTCCTGAAATTCATTTCTACAGCAGGGAGAACACCATTTGCAGGACACAATGCACTCTAACTTCTCTGTTCTCAGAAGCAGCCGTCTACATAGAATAAGAAATCAGGCTGTTCTTTAACTCTCTTTGAAATATTTTAAAATTGGACTTCTACAAATTCTTAAACATAGAGCAAGCTGTTATCTGTAGTCCTGGACCCTACTAACCCAAAATTAGGACTGCATTTCCAGTATGGTGAAACAGAACTTAACTTGGTTCTACAAAATGACAGAAGCTTCATCTTTCCCCTGGATTTTAGATGCAATATTTCTCCCTTGACCTGAGTTACTTTGAAAGTATTGGTACCTACATGTTGCAGGGAAACCAAAGGGCTTTTCTGGATCTACAACTCAAAGCATTAGACTGCTGTCCAGTTCCAGGTCTTAACCTTCAACATTTTTCCTTTCAATATCCTTCCCCTCGTCCTTTTCAAACAACTTGACATTTTTGGTCAGTGCTTGGCCCTAACATCAATTTTTATTTTCTGCATCGACTGCACATGTAGGCTTTGGTAGTTTCGAAGAGAAATTTTCCATAGCTTCGTGAACGCAAATATGGGATTACTTGAATTCTTAAATTTTCATTCTGCCACGTCCAGCCATACATGTTGATCTGCAGTAGCGAGTGGTTCAGTTTCTGTTCATCTGACGCGTTTGTAGGGTTACTAAGTTTGCAAAAGTGAGAGCAGGGGATGAAGAAAGGGGGAGGGTTTGAGCACTCTCAAATGTCTACCTAGCACCAGCTGACAGTAAATATAAACTCTTCACTTCTAAAAGCCCTGCCTCCCCAAACATAAATCGAACTCTCTGCAGGAAGAGACTGAACCTCAGTTTAGAAAGCATAATTTCTAATGGAACGAGATATTTTGGCATGTTTTGCAAATGTTAGCAAATACTTCAGGAGGGATAGGTAAACACTTGTGAAAGGAGCACCGGGGAGGAAAGGAGAGGAGAGAAAACCTGAGATGAGGAACTTTGCACCTTCCTCGGGCTGGGTTGGGGACTTCAAACTCAACTCGACGAGACAGAGTAACTGCCACTAAATTAAACTACAGCACTTAAACAAATATACAGAAAATGTGTATTCACCTTTTTGAATGACAGTTTCCAGAATATTAAATTTTTAAAAATATCAATTACCAAACACTGAGATATTCTTATGTCTCAGTGCTCCCCCTCCCCAAACCAGGAAAAACAAAGTCTGCATAAGTATCCTAGATCGGCAGCAGAGAATCAGGGAACTGCTGATATTACAGAGTTTTTTTATTTGTTTAAGAAAAAAATCATAACAACTGACTTTTCTCCAACCGGAAAACTAGCTTTTTGTGGAAAAGATACCTGTCATTGAGAAGCCATTCCCAGATATCTCAGTTTAACTTACTGACTTTAACTGAGGACTTTTGTCACCTTATCTGTTTTCTTCCACCATTGATCACAGGTCCTTCTCTCCATGAATAACGCTAATAGATCTGAGCAGCAGGAAACTCCCCACACCTGATTTTGTCAATTTTACAGATCCCCAACAAGATGCTTAGTAGTAGTGATTTTCCTCTGCTTGGGTTAGTTAGAAGTACTTAAAGATCATGGGAGCCATCTGTTTGTGGATGTTTGATGATAATCTTCCAAATGTGAGCCTCTATGGGCCTATGTCTAGGAAGATAAATTCATTTTATTTTAATTGAAAACTTAATTTCCTAAGAAATTGATGAAATGGATCCCACTTCCTACCATGCCCTTCCAGATACAATTTCCTACTCACCACTAGCCAACTGATCTTCCAGGGCTGTGAGAAACCTAGATGCAAGTCCTACAGAAAATTTAATCTAAATGAATCATGGAGGAAATTAATTGGAGGGGTTTATTTTGCTTATCAGAATTTATTCTTAGTAGGAATTTCACAATCCATTAAATATCTATCAAATTATTTCAGCACTGCTATAACTTCAGGTTCAAACTTTTGACCGTACTTTCCAGTTTTCTTTCCACTTTGGCTCTAGCTACTGCTTTTACTTAATGGATCTCTACCTGGTCCCGGTAAGAGCAGGGTCAGTGGAAATACGGTGTTTCAGATCAATATTCCTACTGGAAAGTAAGGAACCTTTCAGGTGTCATGATCAGAATACGACAGCCTCTTTCTCCTCCTTCCCATCAATTCAAAGTTGTAACAGAATTCAGCAGCCTTCAAAGGGCACAGCCCCTTGGGGCTCAGGCCTATCGCTTAGACCAACCTCTACTGCAATATCCGACATATAGAGTATTATATTGTGAACAGCTGAAGGAACTGTTTGACTTTCCTCAGCCTTTACACCCGGAAACAAAGAAACACTTTCAGTAAGACAGCTAATATAAATCGAACTAGTTCCATTTCTGAGCATTTAATTTTTTGGAGTTTTGCATTCATCAACCTCTGCAGGCATAATTTTATATATATTTTTAACTTCAGAATGACAGAAAATGAGAGAGAAAAGTAACTGGAGATTTAAAAAGTAATGCCAGAAAAGAAAGACCATTTCCGTTTCATTACTGACAAAAGGCACTGGGCTTTTATCACTACCAGAGAAAGGGTCTTTGTTTTTCTTTATTAATTGAAGATTTATTTAAAATAAGCCATATGACCAAACCACTGCTGAAACATGGATGTTAATAACCTAAGATCCTTTCAAGCTCTTCAAGACCTTTCAAGCCTAAATTGAGACTTGCTACATTTACCAAAAAAAAAAAAAAAAGAAAAAAAAAGAAAAAAAAAGAAAAAGAAAAAGAAAAAGGTAAAAGAAAATACACAAACAGGTACAAAGTAGTCACTCAGGTTCTAAACATCCAATAAGAATTCAGACTTTTAATACATTGAGTATCTCTCTATTTATCAGACTCTGTGCTGATCATCTCCTGGTTCCCCAGTGGCTCTAAGGGGAATAAGTAAAACTTCCTTGCTCCTAATTTAGCTGCACAATTAAAGATAGCTTAGGATCAGGGGGTCAGTTCAGCCTCCTTTGAAAACACATCCATTGTTCCACGCTGAGTGCAACAAAGCTTTCCTCTGAGCAACAGTATCATCTCTTTATACTGGATTCCTGACTGAACTCATTTAATTGTTGAAATAAATTACTGCAATAACCAAAGAATAAGTGAATCTGATTTTTCATTTTATCATAATTAACCATGCTAGCATTCTAGCTGCTCCTGCCTATTACATTGAATCGCACCTGGTTTGTGATATGGAAAAAAACATCACAAGCAACTGAGCTAATCCAGTCATGCCAAGAGCCCATAGGCTTAACAGAGAGGTTGGCCCCTTACTGTCTATCAAGACCCCCGCTTAAGCATTGTCAAATAGTACAGGGCACTGGTAGGTCCTCAGACTCTGAAAGCAGTATATAGGTTTAAAGCACTTCATGTTCCCTAACAACTGCAATTAATTCTCTTTTAGGGCTGTGTCCTTATTTTTTTCCTTTTGCCATGTTGAAAATCAGGCCAGACGCTTGAAGATCTATGTAGCTGTCACATTCTGAGTAAAGGACGGGGAAGAGCTGCAGTTACGTCGCTTTTACAGCAGACTGGAGCTTGTTTTGCGCTCCAGGCCAGGAGGTCTGGAAACAACCCAGCATGGTGCTGTAGTTGAGCCCGTGAGCCTGGCTGACGCCACACTAACACAGCCCCGCATCCCCTGATCTGGAACCGGGCCTGGGAAACGTGAGCAGGTCAGTTTGTAAAAGATAAACCACACGGGATGAGAAGTTGGTAAGTTCAACGCTGGGCAAACAGCAGCTCCAGTAGCAAGGATCTGAGGCTGACCAGGTGCTTTCACACACCATGGGAACAGTTCAGGCTCTTACAGTCTTTCTTGCTTTCTAATTAAGAAGCAAATTGCTCCTATAGGCATAAAGACATTAGAACACCAGTTCTGCTCTGTTAGTGTCAGAACTTTGAGGTGAAGAGAGGGTGAGAGAGGAGAGCGCGTGCGCGCGCGTGCGCGCATGCACCTGTGTGGTGTATACACAGATGCTGTCCTCTCTCCAGAAAAAAAATAACAGGTAAAATAATTCCCTCCCAGCAGTTTTCGCTGAAAACAATTATGACCCAGAACGACTCAAAGCTAGAGGTGCCTCAAGTAGCAGAAGAGAGTTGAATTAGGGATCAGCTGTACAAATTGGACACATACAAGCTTATAAAATAACTGTGCTATAAAGGAGCAAAGTCCTGGTGGACAACAAGCTAAACGTGCATCAGCCGAGCAGCCTTGCAGCAACAACAGCAAACTGTACCCGAGGCTGCAGCAGCAAAAGCATGGCCAGCATATCAAAGGATGCGATTCCTCCACGCCCCCTACAGCACTTGGTAGGTCTCAGCTGGAATACTGTGTTCAGTTTTCATCCTCCCACTCTGCCCCAACATTTCAAGAGTGACATTGAAAAACTGGATAGGGTTCAGCAGAGAGCAACCAAGATGACCAGAGAGCTGGAGAACTTGGCATACAAAGAAAGGTCAAAGGAATTGTGTGTGTTCTGCCTAGAAAACAAAATGTTTGGCGGATCTAACCACAACCTTCCAATCCCTAAAAAGTAGTTACAGAGAAGATGGAGGTACTCTCTTTATCAGGATGCATGTTTACAGGATATGAAGTGAAATTTAAAAAAAAAAAAAAAAAACTGAACAATTGAAACATGCTGCCTAAACATGTGGTGAAAGCTCCTTGCTGGAAATAATCAAGCCTCAGTTTGACAGGGCCCAGGTTAACCTAATTCAAGGCCTGAAATCTAAGGTTTTCCACAGAATCAGATGAGATGATCTCCAGAGGTCCCTTCCAACCTTGACTTTTCTGTGATTCTAAACTCAAAACCAAAGCCAAAAGAAAAACCACATATCAAGCTTTTTTTCCCTAGCTGAAGGAAATATTTCCATTAATTTCTTTCATTCAATTCATTTAGCAAATGATCTTTTTGAAATAATACACATCTCTCTCTCAAAAGCAAAGAGGACAACAAAAGCCATTAACCGAGCCTGCCACACACCAATTTTACTGTTGTAGAGTAAACCCATGTAGCTTGTTAGAGCCACATTTATTTTTACAACAGTAAAGATCTGACTCACTATAATATCTCCAACTTAACAAAAAGCTTAGGCAATCATCAATAGCACAAATCATTATTTTAAACTAAATGCCAAACTTAAATGACACTACTGAAAACAGAGAATTCTGCGTGACTTTTTTGCAATACTTTAAGTGAAGCCAGAAGCAGCAGCTGCCCAGCATGGAGCGAGCCTTGGCCTGATGGCTGAGCTTTAATCCACAACCAGATAAAATGACAAGTGGTTGTGTGAGATAGAAGGCTTAAGAAATGGCTAATAGCAGGCTTTTGATGAATTACCTCATCAACACACAGGAAAGGAAGAAGATTGTCAAGATGATTTACTAACAAAGATGAGACTCCAGGATCATCTTAGTAACTGTTACACATTTCTAAATTCAAATTTGGAGGAAAAAAATCTACACAGGGTCTTAGAGGAAACAAGATGTTGAGTTGTGTTAGGTACCTACACAGTCTGATAACTAGCAAGAGAGGAGACATTAAAACAGATAAAAGTTTCCTTACTTCAGTAAGCTTCAGTAAGTAAGCTTCTCCAGAGACAGGAAATAGTTTCAGTTTTTCCATGGCTTTTAAATGTCCAAGTTCAGTTGTATAATCCGAGGACTTGCAATGCTCGTCATAGGTTGCAAGTATTATTGGAATACTGTCTCTGAAAACTCAGCTTGTTGTTTCCTTATGCATTTAAGAAAAGAAACGCAACCAAAAAAGCAATGCCCAGATGGAATCAAAAATAGGCAGAGACTTTTGCTCTACTGCTCTTACTGATGCTCTGAACTTAAAAGCTCCTAAAATGTCACTCCTATTTCTCTTCTAAAATCAAAGCAGCACAACAAGCACTTCATTCTCTGAAGTCCTTCTAACAAGGGGGAAAAAAGAGCAACAGATAGCATTCTCTTAATTCCTCCCAGGCCTCTAGCAGGGGGGGGAAAAACAGTCCCACAGCGTGAGAAGTGAGATAGCTGGTGGCTCTCCCATTGAGAAACAATAGAGGAAAAGGACAATAAAAACACACGTTGGGGAAAAGTTCAACATGAGAGATAAGGAAGAGAAGAAATTGTTTAAAAATAAAACATAGGACAAAGGGGAATAAGAAAAAGGTTTATCGATTAAAAGAAAACAGAGAAATAGGAAAAAAAAATCAAATGATACACGAGAAGGAGAATGCAATTCACTTGTTCAAGTTTCTGTGTTGTCAAACTTCCCTTGCAGAAACTAAGAAAGGAGAACAAAACGTATTCCTGAGAGCAGGGAAAGGGGGGAACGCTCTGCCTGGCTGACGTCGTCTTTGGGAGGAACTGCACAGCGGTGCTATATTTCCCCCATTTTGATGTCTGAAAACCAGCACTAAGTAAATATATGCTCCTGTGGAACTTGCTGATGCCCCCTGAGCTCATTCACTTTCTAACCTTTTACCGGCTGCTGGCCTGAAATGGTAGGAGTTCACTTCAAGCCAGACTGGATTTCAAAGCTAAGGTCCCAGGGGTGACAAACTGCTCATTAATTCACTGCAATGCTTTAGTGCTGGAGGAATTGTTTTAAACGCACAATCTGAAACTATTTAGAGCCACCAAATAATTATATCACGAGAAGCCACCACACACTTCAAATTTACTAATGTTAAAATCTAGCTATGCAATCTGCTGATAGAATTAATGAAGAAAAAGGAGGAGTCTGGCATTTTATTAAGAAATGCTAATCAACCTGTTTTTGAAGTGTTCTTCATTTGCATTACAAACATTATTATGAAAATTCAACATTATGCTTCTCTGGGCAGCATTGTACTGCTCTACTGAACATCAAAAATATTCACTTTCTTAGAGCACGGAAAAAAAGGGAGTGAAAAAAACCATGATCAAAGATAACTTCAATTACTTGTTAATTTTACCTTAATTCTACTCTTGGGATAATAAACCTTCCTCATAAGTTTGCTTCCCTGTAACAAAATCTGAAATATGCTTATAGGCTCCTAAATATATTCCCACAAGAAGTAAATGAATAAATATGCATCAGAGTAATTTACATAGCCTTCACCGTAAGTATGGTAGGGCTGCTCATAAACTCACTACTGTTTACTGTGTGAAAAACTCATTAAACTCCCCTTTGAATACCGGAATGAAACTTTTTTTTTAATTTATTAGAAGTATTCTCATTGGTATCCTATTCAACATCATCAAGTGAGGGATACACAGAATCACTTTTATTCTCCAGTAATATTAAAATATACGAAAATCATCAGAACTATATACTTTTGATTGCACATTAAAACTTCATTCATTCTCAAATAAAATACTTCTTTTTCTTTTGGATAGAGTGGATGAGTTGATACAAGGACTACACCTTAGTGGATTATTATCTGGTTTCATAATTTCAAAGGCATATACACTTAGCATAAAATAGCACATCAAATTGGCCCTTCACAATATCTTCAGTCACATGAGTAGGACTGAACTTTAAGGCTATAAAATGCATTTTGTAACTATGGACAGGGATTTGAGAATGACTAAACCAGGGTACGTAACCTTCTATTCTGCTCCGTATCTGTCCCCGTATTCTACTTCCACCACTTTAGTTCCAGCAGTTGGATGGCTGGCCTAACAAGGAGCCAAAATATATGGCCTCTCACTCTTACAGATGCTGCTCCTACACGCTGAGAGGCTTCAAATTTTTCTCGCTACCTGAAGACCAGACCAAAAGTTGTTCAGTCTCAGTGTGTGAGAAAGAAATCTCAATTGCAGCCCAATAAAGTGGCAGATTCAATAGCATTCTACCTGTCTGTCAGCAGGGGTATAGATTTTAGACACACTAGGTTTGCCAAAGGAAAAAGCTACACGTCATGAAAGAGAGGGAGAGCTAACCACGATCGGCAGCAATTCCCTGAAAAGCATCCTTCTCTTTTGTAATTCTGGATGTAGATACTAAGCTACCATATCCCTAATGCACAATAATGTGATGAATAATATGTTCATTACTGTTCTTTCTACATGGATTGCAATTTTAGATGTCCTTCAAATTTACTTTTATTTTACTAATCTGGATGGTTGAAATGTCAAACATCTTAAGGGAAATATAAAACATTATTTACTCAATTGAAATTTAGTTTCTGAACCACAGGCTTTGGTCTGTTCAATCAATGCGACTTGAAGCAGCACATGCTTGCCTAACAAAGTTCTTTAATATGATTTCTGGATCTATATTATCTTTGAGTTGCTTCCTCCACTGCATAATCCTCCAAAGGACATCAAAAAAGCAGGTAAATCAGCATATGATTTGTCAAGCAGGCTGCATTCATTTAATTCAGCAATTTCCATTCTCAGTACTTAGATACTGCAGATCTGAGGGAGCTGTCTGAGAGCACTCAATTACACAGAATCACAGAATGGCCAAGGTTGGAAGGGACCTCTAGAGATCATCTAGTCCAAACCCCCTGCTCAAGCAGGGTCCTCTAGAGCACATTGCACATCTCCAGGGAAGGAGACTCCACGCCCTCTCTGGGCAACCTGTGCCAGTGCTCTGTCACCCTCACAGGAAAGAAGCTTTTCCTCGTGTTCAGATGGAACTGCCTGTCTTTCAGTTTGTGCCTTTGCCTCTTGTCCTGTCGCTGGGCACCACGGAGAAGAGTCTGGCCCCATCTTCTTGACACTCCCCCTTCAGATACTTGCACACGTTGATCAGATCCCCTCTCAATCTTCTCTTCTCCAGACTAAACAGGCCCAGCTCTCGCAGTCTTTCTTCAGAGGAGAGATGCTCCAGTCCCCTCATCATCTCTGTAGCCCTCCGCTGGACTCTCTTCAGGAGCTCCATGTCTCTCTCGTACTGGGGAGCCCAGCACTGGACACAGTACTCCAGGTGAGGCCTCACCAGGGCTGGGTAAACGGGGAGAATCACCTCCCTCGACCTGCTGGTAACACTCTGCCTCATGCACCCCAGGATCCCATTGGCCTTCTTGGCCACGAGGGCACAGTGCTGGCTCATGCTTAATTTGTTGTCCACCAGCACCCCCAGCTCCTTCTCTGCAGAGCTGCTTTCCAGCAGGTCAAGCCCCAGCCTGTCCTCGTGCATGGGATTATTCCTCCCTAGGTGCAGGACTGCAGGACCCTGCACTTGCCTTTGCTGAACTTCATGAGGTTCCTCTCCACTCAACTCTCCAGCCTGTCCAGGTCCCTCTGAATGGAAGCACAGTCCTCTGGTGGATCAGCCACTCCTCCCAGTTTTGGATCATCAGCAAACCTGCTGAGGGTGCACTCTGTCCCTTCATCCAGGTCATCGATGAATACATTGAACAAGACTGGACCCAGTACCGACCCCTGGGGGACACCACTAGCTACAGGCCTCCAACTCGACTGTGCTGCTGACCACAATGCTCTGAGCTCTGCCATCCAGCCAGTTCTCAATCCACCTCACTTTTTCACTCATCTTACCCACACTTCCTGAGCTTACCTATGAGGATGTGAGGGGAGAGCCTTGCTGAAGTCAAGGTAGACAACATCCACTGCTCTCCCCTCATCTACCAAGCTACGCAATTATTTTCTCTTTTCCTTTTAAAAGCATGCATTTCTGTTTTTGAGGACTGTGATTTAGGAAAGGTAAGAATATAGCAGACACCTTGAACCTTCCTGATTTTCCTCTTAGACTAACATATTTTAAGTGACAACATTGGTCCTCCAGTGGGCACTTTATCTTTTATTTGGATGCCTGACAATCTTTACTAGTACAGTAGAGCTGTGGTAGTCCTTACTTAAACATTCTCTACTCATAATATTTTATTGCATAGCAGTCTAGTAAATACTAGCAAAATAAAAGCTATTACATAACAGAGTTACTAAAAAAAGGAAACAGAAGAAGAAGGAAAAAAAAAAAAAAAAAGCACATGGGTAGGTACAGCCAGACTCACTACTTAGTGGCTTTTGAGCAAGTACCTGAAACCAGATATATCAAAAACAAAGGAACAAATTACACTTGTGGATGCATTCTTTTGGGTTTTTTTGTTAATTCACCACATTCACTATTCATTCTCCTGGTTTCTCATTCATATTGAGTTTCTGTTTTAATCAATACTTTAAAACCAAGGGGTTGATCGAAAGCCCACAGGGACCACTGAAAAGTTTCTCTGACTTCATACAGAATGCAGGCACCAGAACTGCATTAAGTAACTAGTCTTCATTATAGATTAACTATATGCAAAACAAAGTACAGAATATTTGAAATTATAGCTTTTAACAAGGCTTTGGTACTATTTTAATCGCATAGACAATTGCTCTGGGACTTTGTCTTTGTATATCAAAATTCAAACAGAATCTACCATTTCTGTGTCATTTATCCAACAACGTAAACAGAAAAATATATATTATAGCAATATATATTAAATGCATTCTACAGCACTTCAAAAGACAAGTTGCAATTTAAACTTCAATTTCTTAAAGTCTGGACTTTAACCAGGATACCTGGGGCTAGTAATTATAACTCCACAGAGATTACCGAAAGGGAACACTGAAAAAAGTCAATAAAGAAACCTTTTAGAAGAATATATCTGTGGAACAAATGGTTGCAGTGTTCATTCTGTAAAACTATACCTGAAGGAGAGAAGACCTTAAGCCAATCCTTAGCGTAAGTGCTCCAGGTACTACCAAACAGCTCCCTATAATTTGGGAAATGCAATTTCTTCGTAGGGGGCTTTATTGCCTTTTAAATGACAAAAAACACGATAAAGCTCAAGTTTACTGAAAATCCTGTCGTTTAACTTTCATTTACAGCATTGCACGGAGGTAACCACCTGTGATGGATGCTGCAGCTGAAACATGAAGACGTTCCTATCTCGTGTGCCTCGGAAAGTTCCATTCTACTGTCAGTCAGTGCATACAACACATGGCAAGGGCCCCCTCACTTTATTCTTCTTCCCTTCTAAAAATAATGCTTCAAATGACAATCTCAGGGTGGTACCTTGAACTTGAGTGAAACTGCATGGAGCTAGGATAAGTATTCAGCCCATTTATCATCCCTTTGTTTCTTGCCTGACAGGGATGATAGTCTAATTTTCCTGTGCATTAATAGAACATTCACGTCACATCAAATTCCAAAGTCATTAGTTAGTATATTCACCAAATCTATACTAATAAAGCAGTAACTTGATCACCGGCTTTTAAAGTGCCAATTCAAAATAGAAAAACAGGTGCTGTTTAAACAGCATAATCATTATTCTAATTGATACCTTATAGTTAACATTACAGCAGAGGGAGTAACTACGAGCACACAACTCCCACATACATTTCAGTTCAAGCTAGTGTCTCTCAGTGTTTAAGGCATGAGAGTTACTGGCACGGGAACAAGAACTGCTCGCACTGATGCCTGCAGATCTCTATCTTCATCAATGTATGCTACTGATTTAGCTTCCAAATGGTAGACCGTCCAACTTCCTCGTTGCAGAGGAACAGGAACTCCAGCAAGAGATGGGATCATTAAATGAACCACCTCCAAATGGACTTGTGGCCAAAAATAAAAGCATCTGCCATGACTCTGTACTCCGCAGTTGTGTATCTGCTGCATGAGATTCAAATCCCTGGAAGGTGGAAGGTACATCAAGCCAAATCCCACAGCCTGCGATGCACAGAGTGAGAGAGAGCCATCGAGAGAGAGAAAATCAGGAGCAAGAATCGTCTCCCCCGCCCGCCCCATGAACTAACAGATGGCAGGACTGTCCAATGCTTGAGACGTGAGCTTAAATCTCACTTCTAGTAATCTCTTACAGAGTCTGACAACTGAGCCTGGAACCTGTAACAGACCCCGGGGTCGAAATGAACATTTCTGCAGGTTGTATCAGGGACAGTGTTGAGCGCAGTCCAGAAAGAGGGACTCGGAAATTGTCTAGCAGGGGCCAACGTGAAAGAACAGAGGATATTTGGCAGGAACTCCCTGATTGCACACCCTATTTAGAGAACGTCCAGGGATGAGTAAGTTTTCCTCTGCAATGCTACTCAATCTGTCTCAAGGCATCTTTAGTACACTACAGCTAGGCATAAGCCTCCTTTAAAATGTAACATAGATTTATCTACTTAGAAATGACAAATATTTCTTCTATCATTACAAAAACAAGTGCAGGGAGAAGATTCCCAACTGTACTGTAAAATTTTAAAAGATACTGGCATTTATGTCCCAGGTAAAATGAGCTAACCAAAACAAAAAGCAAATCTTATGGGATTGTTATTTTAACAATGTATTATGCAAAATAAATATGCAAATAACAGAAACAATAGGACTCACGTTTCAAGCATGCTAATCTTCACACAATTGTTTATTCATCTGTCTTTTACCTAATCCCTGTGGCAGGCACTCATGAAGAAGCACACAATATTTGTTCATTGATGATGTGAAAATAAAGGATGCAACTTCACAAACAGGTACATTTGGAAGCAGTTCAGGTACACAGGCATCTGTGCTCTAGTTCAAAACTTAAAGATATTTTATTTTATTTACGAATACAGTCATATTTGTAAGAAGGTAATTACTACTGAACAAGTTAGCGTACCTTAACTGAGTACATTGCAATTTCCACATGATGTTTCTTACACCAGTATGGAAAGCTTAAATAAAAGAAAAAAGCACAGGTTGCCCTTTCATATATTCTACATGTCTTTGAACATTTATATGAGAACTTAACTGAAAAAAGCGAGGTGGTACTAAGAAAGCAGAGAAGAGACAGGTTGGAAAGCTACAAATTTGCAAAGCTTGGATAAGAACCATAAATATTGCAGCACAGCGCAGTGCTCCCAAAAGCTTTCTGAGAGCAGAGCTTCAAGATGACCCGCACTCTCACAGATCACAAGCCAGAGTGTATTACCCTCCACTATGAAGAAAATAACTGTCACATGAAATGGGCAGTGATAGTGCAAGGTAACCTGAGAGAAAGGAGAAAAAAAAAAAAAAAAAAAAAAGGAGCATGAAGACACACCAAAGACAAAGTTCAATACAGAAAAGAATAAAGGATGAATAACTAATAAGAGTTATACAAGGAGGAGCTTTCAAGTATTTTAATTTCACATTACCTTTGATGTAAGTAAATATAATCCCTTTTTTTGCTTCATAATTGAGGCAATAAGGGTTAATGATTTATCAAGATCACCTAGGAAGGCTGAGCCAAAGCCAGGAACTCAGACTTAGTACCTAACCTGTACACCATGCTGACTCCCAAGAATGATGTGGACAAACTGCAGAGTTCGGAAGAGAAATACTACAACTCCCAGCTGGCAAGACTAATGTATAAAATGAGATTTTTAAAAAAACCCACAATGTTATTGGCCTGATTTTTCAGTGATACAGTGAACAAACGCATAACAAACCTAGCATGCCATTATATAAGCAGCTGCTCACCCACACTGAAGAAAAGCAGCAAGAGACAAAACGGAAATGCAAGTCAGTGCTACACACGTTTCTGCCACTGGGGACAGAGGGAGGGAACAAACACCAGTGCTGGGAATTAGTCACATGGCTCTGTTCAGTCCTTTAGGAAATGATGGACATCACTGAGACACTTTGGTGTGGCACAAGACCTGTACAAAACAGCACATCTACCAATGCTTGAAAAAAACTGCCCCTATTCAGCTAAGGGATAATTAAATAGTCATGGGGCCTAAGAGTTTCCATGGCTGTAAAGGCCAGGAATGTAAAAGACAAAGGTAAGTTGTTTGGGATGATCTGAAGGTATATATTATTGGATGTAAAGGGATGAAACAAAGAAAAAAATTTCAGTCTTAACAACAGGGATGCTAGGGATGTTAGGGATAGAAGCACTCCTAATACAGCTACCGAGGAAAAAGTAAACACAGAGGGCAGAAAACCTGTGTTGGTAAAAAGTCTAAACACCTCTTTCACTTTTAAAATGCATATTTGCTGGGAAATGGATCAGTGGACTGTTTAGGGGGACCCAGTCTTACTTGTTCAGAAGCAGAAAGTAAAGAGTCCTGTAACTTCCACTCTGACTGCAATATTTCTACGAGGCAGGTAAGAGTTATACAGAAGTGGAAAACTTACGCTAAAGCAGTGACCTTCACTTGAGAGGACCTGTCAACACATGCAAGCTCTGAACATCAAACAGTTTTAAGGTCAATTTCAGCTGTAACCTTTTAACTATTCCTTTAGCTTTAACATATATAACTGAGATCACAGAGGTGACATCTATCCTCTGTGTCCTTCAGGAAAACTGATGAAAACAGGCCTAACTTTAGCAAAATACCCTAAAGAATTTTATGCCTGGGCTACCACTTCTAGGGAGTTACTTTACCGATTTATTTTTAATTAAAACATTTAACACAATACAAAGCTGAAATAAGAAAGTATAATTTCAGAAGCATCAAAGACAGGGTAGAATTGACTGGTCAAGTAGGACGAAGGAGGTCCGGGACCTTTTCTGGTTTACAGTTCATGTTCCCAGGTCCTATTTAAGTTACTTGGTTTTGAAAGAGGTCTAAGCAAGGCAGGGCATCATCTGTCCTAGCTGGTAAGGTATACGGCGCACAGAAGAATTTTTCCAAGTGCAACCCAGTTTTCTAGCCACAAGGTCCAATGAGATACAACTTCATTGTGCTTGACCGGCTTTTGTCAGGACACAGAATGGTTTTCTCTTGCATATTCACACTGCTTTCCCCAGTGCCACCGCTTTCAGTGTTTTATCCAGGCAGATCAGGATGCTGCTGCTTGAACTAAACCAATCGGCACGTGGCAGATGCCCTGCGCAAGTCTGTTCTTCCATGGAAGTCTGTTTCCTCGAAGTCAGTTGAAAGGTGAATATGACCCAAATTAAAGACTCTGGCAGGGCTCTAGGGCCTGTCACAAGGACGAGACCAATGACTGATAGAAATTGGTAACGAAGGGAGAGCAGCTAAAGGCAGCCCTGAAAGAATCGCCTGGTATGCTTAGGAAGCTACAGCGCCCTAGACAACTTTTGCCAGATACTTCTCCAAACAAATTATTTTAGCAGAGCTGACATCTAATTAAATCTAATCCTCAGTGTGTGTCATCTTCCTTTTGAGTTCACATAAAAAGAATTACAGAACGTGTTTTAAAGACATTAAACATTGTTAGCCATATTCTCATATCTTCATTCAAACTTACCAGCTCCTAAATCAAAATCTATACCATGCATAATAAAACAGTGCACAGCACAAGTAAACGCATCAGGATCTTGTGTTGTAAAAGCAAATCTACAAAGATAGAGGGTGTACTGAGAAAAATCTTATTTGCAATCCTGGAAATGAAAAGGGAGAGGTGGGGGACCCAAGTCTCATCCATATGTTAGGTTTTGTCTTGGTAGTGAGGAGTCTGAAACCGTTCTGTGTTATGCTCCATACAGTGCTGACAGCCAAAACTAACAAGGAAACCTATCCTAGTGCTATTTGACGACTGACAATCTACATGCTGCAATATTTTCATTGGCAAAAAAGGAACGTAAAAAAGGCAGAAAAGACAATTTGAAGTTTCCATTGATCTGTCAGACTAAGTTAGAATCTTCACATTCCCAAGTAGGTTGTGTTTTATTTTATTTCTTTTTTTTTTTTTTTTAAGCTAAGCAAAAAGAAGAGACTTCAAACTTCACAGGATCTAAATCCATTCACAGTAAGTAAATTCTAACAAATGGTTCTTGGCATCATACAAGAAAGACATGATATAGTGGGAAATTGTCACCTTAGGCCATCATTATACATTTCTCTACTTTTAATTCTATCTTTTATCGATAAGTTTTGTCAAATTTTTTAAAATGTGCATTTTAAAAGGAACTGGAAACACAAGGCTAAGAAGATGAAGGTATAGCTAAAATTTTACCAGATCAGCAGAGGAACAAAGGACTCATTTTTGCAGTGGTTTATTTTGACCGTGTGTGACTATTTTTCCTTGAAAATCATGTCCATGCAAAGGTACAAAATGATACATATCTGAGCAAACAAGATTTGTACTCTCCTCATAGCTGCATAAATGTTATACATACTTTAGGTAGCTGGAGAACTGAGTGCTTGCCACTTACTTGACTGAGTTTATAATGTGCGTGTCCCTAATGCAGTTGCATCCTTTTTCATTTTGCAAACATCTACTGGTCAAAAAACACATGGAACGCCCTTAATTGCATCATGATTAACTTCTCAGTAGGCTGCCAATATCATTATGTATTGTGAGAGTTTTACATTTTTCTACACTTACGGTTTTCAAACATTACTAAAAAGAAAATTAGGAAATTACCTATCATTATAGAGACAAGCAAACACAGTGCCGTATTTTTTATGGCACTGACTCTAAAAAGCATACGTGTTTATCCATCTGCAGGTAACGTATTTGCATCTAAATAGTCACAATACAGGAAAATACTGAAGCACTGGAGAATAAAGGATGTTTTGTTTAACCTCCCCTCCCCCACCCCCCCAAAAAGCTCAACAGTATCACATTTGTGAAATTTATTCAGACCACTTTAAACAGTGATTTCACTGACTTCAGACAAGTCAATCCTGATCTATTCAACAGCTGATGGCACAAATTGTATTTCATCTCTTTTCCAAAATACCATTTACAGCCACACACACACAAACAGACTGTTCATTTGTTTCCAGTATTCTTAAAAATATACCTCAAAATATTACTTTGTATGTTGTGTGATGTTCACTTTCTGGAAAATATAATCTCAAAACTTGGACAGTTCCCCGAAGGAAAGCCAAGGAGCCTATTGGGTAGCTATGGCTGACTAATAAAAATCTGCTTCTGATGCTAAAACTAATCGAGAATCTCTTTCCTTATCATGCAGTTACCATATGTTATCCAGAAAATGTATCTCTTTTCCTACAGTATTGCATATATCTACGTTGTTTTCATTAAAAAAAAAAAAAAATCAGATTCTTAGCTCCTTCTGCACTATACATCACCAGAATGCCCCAGTTTACTACCATCCCCATGCCAGCCTTCAAAAGTCTATAGGCCATTATGGGATCCAGAAGCTCTGGCTGCCCTACTCACAGCTAAACATTACCCCTCAGCACCCTCAAGTATCAATTAGATCTGCTCAATGCATGTTTAAACAGCAAAGGGTTTAATAAGATAGTCCAACTTTATTGGTGTTTTCTACGCTATTAGCGCTAGGGAAACTGAAGTGAAGCTAGCAACACCAGGTTCACAGCACTCCAAATATATTCTGCTGTTTTTCCTCTCTCTATGTCAACACAGGAGTTTCTCATTCCTGCAGCAAGTTAGTTTCCACATTAACAGAAGTGGAGTGGATAAAACAAAAGCCTTAGGTGGCTCTCCATGCGTTTGTTTACATCACTTTTTCTTCTTTCCCATTTAATTTTCCTGAAAATTATCTTTTCAGTTTTGTTACTGCGTTTATTTTCTTCCCCTCATGAATATCCCTGATAGAAATGTGAAAATGCTAATGTCACTTGTAAAAATGGGCTGGGCTGAAATACCCTGAAGACTCCTCTGACTCATAAATTTGGCCATAGCTGTGAAGAACTGTGTCCCAGTCGAATGTCACAAAATACAAAGCTCATCATAACTCAGACTAGGAATATTCAGACAAGGAGTGTAAATCAGTTGTCAAAAGTTCACCCCTTACTCTGCAAAAAGCAAGAACCGTAAGTTTTCCTGGCTCCTTCATGGTTGTTGTATAACCTCCAATTTAAGATGTAAAGGTCTTTGGGGAATGTTTTTTTTTTCGTATTTCCTACTTATTTCCTTAGTTATACAAGCCACATTTTAAACTGCTGCTGTTGATGGAAATAATCACTGCTCCAGATGACACACTTCTTATTTTTGCTGTTCTGATTCTAAAATTGATTAATAAGCGCTGAATTTAGAAGCATATATACTAACAATTTAGGCTTTTCAATAGTCTTACCTTACCCAGCTGAGACAGAATGTTTTTATATCCCCAGTTATGAAATACGTACTTCTAGCTTTAGTAGATAGATTTAGCAGATTATACATCTACAAGCACATCTTGCTTAATAAGAACTGCATAAAATTCTGTCACACTGCTAAAGTAAATATATTGACCTACAGACATCCTGGCTGTGTAATATCCAGAAGGTCCAAAAAAAAAAAAAAAAGCGATAGTTAAGCACAAGGTAAGCACTCGATGTTCAAAACTTGAAAAACGGCGCCTAATTTGAATTCTTATTCAAGAGAACATCCATGTCAGTCTTGTTCACATGAGAACATTTATGCTGGCTCCTTTTGCTAGCACAATGAATAGTTTACTTGTGAAAATGTGTCCCTTTTTCAGATTATTTGGTTCCTTTACAACTGAAATTCAATTACCTTATTTACATACAGATATAATGGTCCACACATACAAAGTAAACTCATCAGTTTTAGGACCATTCTTTTAAAAGCAAAAATAGAACACACCGGGGCTGAAGCAGCTTCTACTTAGGCAGAATTTGGTCACTAGGGAAAGCAACTGCTACAAGGTGTGAACTGCCATTTACCTGACTTTTCAGCCAGGAGCACCAGTATCTCCCAGTACTAACAAGGAAACAAAGATAAGGTCCATCACCGGGAGATGTAGGGCTTGCTACAAAAGGGACACCAGCAACGGAAGAGGGATAACCCCTACTAATCGAAATTAAGCATAAATAATTTATAACGAAGAAAACAATATGATGACAGAAAACAATTCCTTCAAGGGAAGCAAGACTCAAAAAGTCATGTTCAAGAAAGAAAGCACATTTCTGACTGAACAAATGTATAGACACCTCGGCACCACGAGACCAAGACATACTGCAATGCAGTATGTTCAGACAAAACGAAAAATCACCCCAGTAGCTTTGGAAGTCACTCATGAAGCAGCACAAACCAAACTAGAAATCCAATAGCTTGTTTTGCTCCTAACCGGGGGCTCGCTGAAGAAGGATTTCTTCCTTTTCTGAGAGGCCATTAGTTGCAAAGAGGGCTGACCCTTCACCCCTGCAAACAGGAATCTTTAAGACTGGACATGATTTATTAAAAGGGCAGGTTCAATTAAGAACTCGTATTTCTAGCTAAACGTAGTAGTATCTGTAAGTCTTAAGGTATTATCATTAGCAAGGCGGGAGGTTGGTGGGGGGAGGACTCTTTGCCTGCTTTTGTTTTTCTTCAGTTTTCTGGCTGTGGACATGTGCCAGTTTGGCCAGTTAACTTCTGATAGCTCACATGAATATTCTACATTTCAATATGACAAAAAGAGGCCGCAATTATGAGATTTTAAACCTAGAAACTATCAAGGAGATTTAGTCAGTGAAATATCTTAAACTACTCAAACCACCTCCTTAGCAGATTTGAAATATATGGCATATATTTAAAGAGAATAAATACACACAGAATCTAAATGTTAGCTAATTACAAAGATTATCTACAGCATAATACATTCTATATAAAAAAGATAGCAAGCATAGAAGCATAGCAAGCTTCTCTTCAAAAATACAGCTCACAAACGTAGCTAGTATTTCTCCCAATCTATGTCAGTTTGTATGTTTTATATGTACGTCTCCCATCCACCATATGCTATTTCCAATTCAACACACCCCTGTAGTGAGAAAGATCTTTAACAAATAAGTAAAAATTTTGCTGCCAGTCTTGACAGATCAGAAGACACTGCAGATGACATCTTAGAGACAGTTCTCAGAACATAACGTGGTATTTTTCTCACATGCTGGTGCAAGCAGTGTGACGCCATAAATAAGATTCCCTCAAGAAGAAATTCTTACAAAACAAAGTTAAATTTTAGAAATTACTGAGCTCACAGATGTCCATCTTTAGGATGGATTAAATCCCTGTGTATTGTGAAAATCCAACACTTTATATACAGACAAGGTTCTTCAGGCCTTACCTGAAGTAATATCATCAGAATTGCTGACAGTATTGTAACGATAGCAAATCTGAATCTCAGGACATTGACATATGCATTAACTGCCTGGCCCAAACTGGAAACAGCAGAGAAGCCACAGCTGTATCATAATCCTTCATCTAACCTACCAACGTCATAGATGAAGAAGAGGGTGGGAAAAGCCACCCCTGCTGCATTAATGCTGCCACTCAACACAAACTGACGCAAGAAACAAACCTCAGCTCCCAACCGCACCGTGCAGCGCACACACTACATGCTCTGGAGGGAAACAAATAACTTCGCCTGGAAGTACCCAGATAAAGGTTACCAGCTTCCCGCTGGTCAGCAATGAGTAGGCAGGAACAAAAACAGCTAAGGTCAAAGCTGCCTCCTGGCGAGACCACTGTTCAGGTTCCCAAGCTGAGTCGTCATCTTGTACGCAGACAACAGACCATGAAAATGTTACAACTTACTCTAACAGCGTAAACTTCTCAGGCTTCCTACACGCAAACTGAGAACTCAAGTGCTCAGACCTGCAGAATAGAGAGCTCAAACTTGTGGGTTTCCAGTTATCTCAACTGTTCTTACTTAGATTCTCTGAATTTGTTAAATATTCGCCTTTGGAGAGATTCTCAGGTGGTTAGGTTGGAGAGGCCAACTTCTAGTTACAATTACACAAAGCATCTGATTAAGTTGACTGAACATAGCACAGTTTGAGGAAGACTAAGTATGGGTAAATAGATAACAAAAAGTAGAGCCTGACAGTTAGTTTTAGCATTTCACTGATTTATAGCATTTTCATCTGTTTTTTGATGCTTCATTCTGAGACCCAAAAACAAAACAAAGCCCCCTCGAGTCAGGACAGAGGTCAGCAATCACCATTTCTTCTTAAGATAGCTCTATTTAAATGCAAATACTAGCCTTTCTTCCTGACCTTTAAATGCTCATTAGATGGAAATAGAACAGAAAGTGTAAATTTTGTGTCCTGATATCTCAAAGCTGTTCTCATGTTATATACTCACATTTTTGTCCCATAACTCCTTCTTATTTACGTGATTAAATATATGTCATTGCAGCAGTGTGTTCCAGCTCCTCCAAGACCAAAACAGCAATTTTGCATGATGTTTCATTTCACAGAGTACACAGATCAAAATGGAGATTATAATTGCTTCCTGATCTCTATGAAACTCAACTTTATGTGATACTAACAGTAACACGTCAGTATTCCTTGTAAGGTTTGGTAATAACAAACGATAACAATATTCCCAGTAAAGGCTTGGAAACCCTACTCAAATCAGTTCCTCCAACTAAAAAATGTTCTCCCAGCTTAACTACAGCTACATATTATCCCTAAATGTCTTGGTAATTAACAGCCTGTTATACGTATAAAAACATGGAAATAACAAACGAATGAATGAATATTTCTTTTAGCAGCTATGGGGAACAATCTGGTCATCACCTCCTAGGTCACTGTAGCAAAGATTTCCTAGATGGGGCTGGATAGCGATGAGTAAAGCAGTGTGAAATGCAGTACTGAGCTGTTGATGTCTCAGGGCTGCTAAACAGCCTGTGGCACAGTTGTCGTCACTATTTATGCAGCGGTAGTGGACTTGAGCCCGGGACTAGCCCATCCAGGCAGATCCTGCATGACCAGCCCCAGGAGCTTGCTGCCAGCTCCACCAAAGAGCCTGCTGGTGCCTCTCCTCTCCTGAACATCTTCCACCGAGGTCCTCTGCACCCTTTGCCACTATCTCCTAGCCAAGCAGGGCAGCAAAGACCTCGTACCTCGAAAGAATTGTTTTCTGCCTGTTTAAGAAATGAGATTGCCATAACAAGGAGCAAGAACTTGGTAAAAAAAATTTCCAAATTTTATACGCAGGGCAAAAAAAGGAACCAATTCCTAGGCCAAATATAGTCACACCATCATCACTCCAGAGCAGAGGTTGATACATTATCTGTGACATCATTTCCTATTTCACGGTCTCCCCACCATTTTACCAGCAAGTAATGTTTATGGGTACAACTGTCCTCTTGGGGAAAGCAACAGGATTCTCTGTGCGTGCAGATGAGAAAACATGGTGGTGTTGTTCTCACTAAAACAGTCATTATTAACTTAAGTTACATCCCTTCCCTTTCCATACAGTTAAATCTACTATTTAAAATCAGGACAGACTTCATTTTACTGCCAATGAATTACATATGCAGAACCATATTGGTGCTCAGGCAAATGTGACTCTAACTTTGATTAAATTAAAAAAAAAAAAAAAGGTAATTATGCTTTATTATTCCATTTATGGGTGGATGGGGAGAGAAGTCTTAAAGAGGATTGATTTTCATGGTGGCCCTGGTTCCTCTTTGATATTAGTCTAACTAAAGACACTAGCAAGTCTAAGGAACTGTCAGATTCTCATCCCTCAAGTCGTAAAATAATGAAAAACACAACATGAGAAAATTAGTGTTTTGTCACAATAATTTTCTACAAATGTTTCAGAATGAAAAATACCAAGTATCATTGCTTACATTTTTTCTCATTGAAAGATTGTGCATGCAGAGTCTCTGATTCAGAGTTCAAGTATTAAATAAATTAACCCTTTTACCAATCATATGGAGTTTAGAAAGACTTGTCCATGCAAAGGCCATAGCATAATATTAGACAATTACTAATCACAGCAACTACAGAATCACAGCATAGTCAATTCAATTTTCAGTGATGCCTCTTTAAGCTCTAATGAACCATGGTGCCCTAATGAGAGGTTTCACTGAATCCTAGCCAACCAAGCAGAAATTTTATGGAGAAAAGCGAAAAGCTAAGAAGCAAAACCATACTCTGTAGCTATATTTTACAGCAATGTATTCAATCACAGTTTAGTGGCTACCTTTTAAATCTGTAAATAGGTATCACGAAAGAATTTTGACTTTGTAGTGCAGGTTTGGCTTGCTTTTTCGCCCCTCCCTGCCCCCTTTCCCCCCACCCAAAAAAAAGAGTTTGACAGCAATCTGTATGAAGAGAAGAAATAAATGCTCAAAAGAAGAGAAAGGAATCACGGCACTATGGTTTTTCAGACGCCATGGCAGTATCTTAGCATGCCCTCACAACCTGAACCAGTTTGACTTATTGAGCCATTAAAGTTACAGCAATACTTTCAGTGCACTTCCACAATTAATGGTTACTGACAGCAAGGGCTTTTGTCTTTCCACTTAATACCGTTAAAAAAAATAAAAGGATGCAATCCTAACCTCGCTGAAGTCAATAGCAAAAGTCCCATTCAGTTCTGACTGATGGAATTTCACATAGTAAAGTTTTCCAAGGTGTAAAATGGTTTTCTAAAGAGTAATTAAAATAAGTCAAGTTATTTGCCAATATTGGCTGGCAAATCTATTAATAAAAACATTCTCAAATGCAAGAAATCTCTCCCTTTCCCACAAACAGCAGGAGAATTACATACTTCTGATATTATTCAGTTTTTTTAAGGTTATAATTTATTTTTAGTGACGTGCATACAGGTCTGCATGTTATTTTCTTTAATATTAGATAACTGAAGTATTGGTTCTGGTGTGTGCCAAAATGAACTGTCATCAGAGTGATGAGCAGTCTTTTAACATGTAAAGGAAAAAAAAGAAAAAAAGATGGATGACCTGCTATGCGTTTGCCTTCCATTTGGCTAGGTTGCAAGACAAGAAATGCTTCCATAGTAGTCACTGAACCTACTGAGGAAATAATAGGCCTTAGCAGCAGACTTAACTTTTGTCTTACTAGTGCACATCAGAATTAAAAAAGAAAGGAAAAGAAGAGGAAAAGTAATCAATCCCTCTGAACATTTTCTTGTTGAAAGGTAAGAATTTGGATGTTGCTGTGTTAGCAAAGGATGTTTTCTGTATGAGAGTTCAGGTTGGGAAGGAGGGATTTTTTTTATGAATTTCAAGACTTTAGGCTTTCTCTTCAAAGGATGATGACAAAGGAAAAAAAATATATATATATGTATATATATATTATATATGTATAAATAAAACCCTTCCTTTCTGGCTACAAGAATTACAGTAAAGATTACCATGTCAGCAAATCTCTCTTCTCCTTCCTCCTGAAGGAACAGAAGTAGGACATGTCATACTTATTCAAGCTCAAGCACAAATTAATGGATTTTTGGCCTTACTCTTTGAAGGCTCATATAAAAAAAAAAAAACTGTTATTGGGAAAACAACTTTTACAAAGCACTTACTTAGCTGAGGTTTCATCAGCAAACAGGCACAAGAGATTCTTCGAGGAAGCCTGTTTTTTAAAGGACAGAACAAACTAACCTTGCTTTCTCGCCCCTAGCAAAACAAAACAAAACAAAACAAAACGCAAGAAGAGTCAAGTAGCTGTCACCAATATGCTGCCTTTGGCCTTTATGTTCTGTCAGCGAGGTCAACCTTACTTTCCATTTTTCATGTTTAAGATGTGAGGACGAATAGCATCAACGAATCAAGGAGCTTGGGAGCCTTTCAGTTCAGCCTCTCACACATGGATGGTAGGTCATACACGGATAATAGTGCATTCGGTCTTAAAGCATGTTTCATTCTGAAGCTATGACTGCTCTGTTCATAAGAAGACATTGTCACATGGCTGTGATACTTCTAAACCACATAACTGCATATTTTAAAATGGGTATAAAAAGATTTTAGTGCTCCAAATTCTAGACTAAGTAGAGACAGATGTGTGAAGCAGAGGAGCAAAAACTGCTTCCACTGCTTTTGTATGAGGAGATAATGAAAATTTAACTGAAAAAATATTTTTATAATGATTCTGAAAATTAATCATATCAATGAATTTTAACAGACAATTATACTATCTATATTCGTAGAAGTGTTAAAATTAAGAACTGACTCAAGATGTGCTTTATTGGTTTCTGTGCCAGAAAGACATCTACTAAAACCTTCACTCTTCAAAGCAATGCTTCCAGTTTCCCAGTTTTTAAAAAAATTCTATCAGTTTGGTTTTAAAAAAAGAAAGAATTTGATATAGTTTTTCCTTGTAAGTCAGCAGTTTTCTCTCAAATGTTTGGTGGTTCTGTGAAAACCTAAGTCCATATAACCTGAAGAAAATATAGGCTTTAACAACAGTTCTTTGTAGCATGGCCTCCACGGTATGAAGGATTGACATCGAAATACAGAATTTTTCACTTCCACACCTTTCAGTTCCACACCTGACTCTGACCCTAGCTCATAATTACCTTCAGTGAATCATTTCAGCTGTGCTGCTCAAATTCACAAGTACTGACCTGTGATAAATGTGAAAACAGCTGGCTTTGCCGGAACATTGCAAATCTGGCACATATCACACACCCTAAAACCTACGCTGGCCAGTCAGCCTCTTGCTTAGTCCCCATTTTTATAAAAGCAAAGAACTAGATGAGCAGAGCATGTCACACTGAAAATTCAGTGACTGCTCTTCCAAATTGCTGCTCAGGCATGTTTAGGAAGCCACGCTTGTTCTCAAATGTAAGAGCGTTGTGGTTTGAAATCCACCTTTTAGCAACATTCAGAAGGAATGCAAATATGTTTTGGTCATATAGAAAAAAAGCTACCAACATGTACAACAAAATTACTTAGAGAAAGAAACAGAATATTTCTAAGCTGTATTAAGCAGGTTAACTAAGTACAAAGAGGTAGACAAACGCCTTAACAGTCTAGGAAGTGCCAGACAAGTTTATGTGAGTGGTTCAACGGTTTCAGTATCATTTCACCAACTGTGGCCAACACCAGATGTTTCACAGGAAGATACAAGAAATCCAGATGGACACAGTTAAGGGACAACATTATGCTTAAAGATACTGTCAGTGTAACCTGAGTTCATCTTTTGCCTTAAAGCAGGGTCATTTAAATTACTTCCAAAACACAGGTTTTCTCATTTAGGTCAAGTTTCATATAGCAAGAAAGCTTATGCAATCGCTCTGTCCATGACCGTTCCCCCTTCTTCCACCACCAAAACGTGACTTTTGAACCTCCTGGCCAACTTCATCAAAACTAAAATGCAAGGGTATGGAAGTCTAAGGGGTAAGTAAATCCCCAGAGTATCGTGAAAAGTTGCTGCACAGAAAACACTCGCAGATTAGCGCACGTGCCGAGGGAAGGGCAGGCAGCAGCCATACATACCGCTTAGCGGCGTCCAGCCGGCCAGCCCTGGCGCATGCACACAAATACACACATGGGCCGAGGCACCCAGTCGCGCCTAAGCCGAGCGGCAGCCCTGACCCCGGGCAGGACAGGGGCTCCCTGGCAGCCAGGCGGGGAGAAGGAAAGGAGCTGCCGTTAGCTTACTGGGGACATTTGGGTGACAGAGGACAGGCGCCTGGAGGAAACCAGGTTTTATTCATGTGATTGAGCAGAGCAACTCGAGCAGCTTTACATTGCACGGGTAGCTATTCACCCGACAGGTGTCTAATACCAGCCACCCCTTTGCTTTCACTTCTGTTAAATGTGTGGCCTAATATCTTAGGGCTGTGAGTTTCCAGGACTAATCAAGCATTACACATTTTTTATATCAGCTTTCAGGCTCTTCAGCTTGTTCAGTTTCATTGAACTTCTCCCTTTAATTCTTACACTGTAAACAAACCACGCTCCCACCTCTATGGATGTAACAACTATTTAATGTTTTCTATGCCTTCCTCTACAATATCAATCTTTTGAGTTTTTCTCCATGTAAGATTCATTCTGTGCCCCTAAATTATTTTCATCACCTGACTCCGGATCATTTTAAATCCTGTGATAGCTTTTCTCCAAAATAACACATCTAGAAGTCAAAACAGCATCCAAAGTGCAAGTGTACAATTAATTCATTGTTAGGGTATCTTCAGGACACACTGCCAATCCATGCCTGAGACATACTAACATTTAGTTAATTCTTTTAGCAGTCACATATTGGTCAACAGTCCATGTTAACACACATTAAAAAAGGGGTAGGGGGGAGGTGTCTGAAATTCAATATATGTTCATGCCCAAAAGCACCATATCAGCATCACGAACCCACCTAGTATAAGGAATTTAGAGATGCCTTTGAGATCCTGAGAGCAATTTCATCTGCGTTCATCAGTAGTTGTTACAATGACATACGTAATATGGTCGTCGGTACCACCTGCTAGAATTGCAAACCTGTTTTATGTAAGTAGATCTCTACGCACACGTACACCAAGCTTGCACAGTAAGAAAAAGCAAATTAAAAAATAAAACACAAGTGAACAACGCCACAGCATTTTATTGTCACTGATTCTACTGAAGAAAATTACTTCTAAGAGACCCACAGGCAGAAGAGTGCTGGGACAGGAGGAAAGAGTTCATCCATACCACAGTGTTAGCTGAACTTTTCATATAAACTTCCATGGGTATATGCCAGGGCAAGGGACCAGCTTTGTGCAGCTCCTGGATGATACACGTCACTGTGACACGTCCCAGCACACGTCACTGAAAACAGAGCGTAATTCACAGCATGCCGAACGGGCCATTGCGCCTCCTGACCACAGAACAAAGGGCTGATCAATCTGTCCCATACAAATAACTTTTGCCAGCCCTCAGCTTTGATACTATTCCATTTTTACAAGTCTAAATAATCATCACTGATGCCTTAATTTGTTCATGCTAACAGCAGAGGCTTCAAAATCTATTAATCTGATGCTTTAAATTGTCTGCTGAATTGCTAATCTTGACCACATTGAATCTGAGTTTTAAAGGATTAAAGTAAAACAACTTTTTTCTTCTGGAAGAGTGATTGGAATATAAGCTTTTAAACCGGTTTCAACATTTGAATTAGTCATATATAACTGTTTCACACCCAAGGGGCAATAAATTAATTAAGATCCATTTACTAAGCCTCATCACGGGCACACATCACAAAGGCAACCCGACAGTCACAGAGCAGCGTTTTAACGTTTTAAGAGAGAAAAGGAGTGGCTACAAAGAATCACATGGAGGCACATCAACACAACACAATGCAACTCAACAGAAACACCAAACCCATCGAAACCAGAACAAACTATTCGGGTCAGGAATAACTAGGAAATGAGCAGTAAAGTGTGCAAGCGTGCATGAGGTAAGATTTAGTGAAGTGCTGCAGGCAGTACCATGTAGCAAACAGAAAATATGGAGCATAACCATCTCCCCCCAGGAAGATCTGGACTGTTGGGTTCTCCTGTGGAGGCGCTCCGGAAGTCTTTTAGCATAGAGAGCTTTGCCTCTTTATGCCTCCTTCCCATAGCAGGGACTTCCAGTAGTCCTTCTGGAAGCACACACCTGACTGCCCTATCAGCAGCTGTGTGATTCATGGCAGACTCTGCAGGATCAAGTTCCAGCAGAACAGATTTGGCCTTTTAACGACTATCTTCTCAGACTGAAATGTAACTCAGGTGCATCTTCTTCTTTTGAGTTTATGTTGGCTAGAAGAGAACAGCAGAACCCAGTTGCGTGGCTCACACCTGGAGACTGAACCTGCGCCGCTCTCAGCCAGCAATTACGCTGCCACTCACGATTTAACGGAGCGGTAGGAAACAGAGGTCACGGGATGCACTGAAAACATCCAGTCTTGGCCCTGTCCCAGTCATTACCTTCAGTAACAGCTTCTGTAGAGCCAAAATGAGGCACTCTGATACCACACAGCAAGACAGGTTATGCTACGTACCTTTGTTCTAGTCAATCAATAATTTGGTATTTACTGCGGGATCTGTATATTCAGACGAAAAGTATTAATGTGCAATCTGTAAGTTGTATCCCACCCCAGAATGAAAAGCTAGTCATATCAAAATTAGCAACTATTAGTGATTTAAAACACTTAAACAGTGACCACTGTATATGTCCCTGAACAAAACTCAGCAAGACGTGCTTTGCTAATGGTTATATCTTATTATTTTCTGTCACTGGACTTATTTTATATTAAGCAGGAGAGAGATGTTACTGCAGCTTCCAGTCATGCAAGGAAGCGTTGCTGATAATTTTAATAATCGCCAGAGTGAATTTTTGCAGAGTCTTTGTTCTGATCCTTAAGTCTTGGTGACAGTCACTGACCCCTCAATGACAGGGAAAGCTTTTGTAACCAACCCCACTGTGGTGTTATTAGAAACAGAAAGCTCAGAAAAAAACAAAAATATGAACTGATAAGCAAAATAAGTCCACACAGCAAAATATGAGGAAATCAAACTAACCACTGTCAATATCCCAGGACTCATCATCGTCATTTTCCAAAATTCTTTTTTTTCTTTCTTTCTTTATTCCTTTTTTTTCTCTTTAACTTACAGGCGGAAAGACAAAAACCTGAACATTATATTTGACATGATACCTGAATCACAGACAAACTGCGAGGAAATAAGTATGAGAGCCAGCTGCCAAAATACTACTAAACCCCTTTTCATGTTACTGCCATTTCTATAGTGAACACCTTTGCCTTGTTTAGGAATATTAACGGAGAATAAGTGCTCTTCCACAGTAAGAAAACTGGATGGACAAGAAACAGTTGGAGGGAAGAGGGGGGAATCAGTGACATCCCTAGATTTGGACCAGCTACTCTAAACTGACTTCTTCTAGGCAGTGAGATGGAATATCTAAATGTCACAAAAAGAATGCATGGAACGGAAAATCTGATTTTCCCTAATCAAATTTTGTGCATACAGGTATGTAATCTAATTCCAGGCTGCTAGATTAAGATATTAACCCAATTATGTTCATTTTATCACCTTGCAGAAATGAACCATCATTTTATTTAAATTTGCTCAACTGCTAAAAGGCTAAGAGAGTAATATATTCCAATGTCAATACAGTGCCAAAATACATTTCATATAGAAAGCATCTATTTATATGAATCTTAATCAGTCTAGACAAGTGTTGAAGCACTTCTCAGTGAAGATTCAGAGGCATAGCAGATAGTAAATTGAGTGGGCATAGTGAAGATTTACATTAGCAGAACTGAAAACTCATTTCCTAGGCCCATGCATAATTGGGAAAGTATTGTCCAATTCCCTAAAGGCTTTCTATTATCCCATTATAGAAAAAAACAGAACTTTTAAAATTCTATCTGTGCTTCCATGCCCATGCACACATTGCATCAGGAGAGCGTATGAACTTAATTTGACTGAGGGCCATAAAACCACTGTGAAAGGCAAATGAAGATCTCTGAATTTGGTCCCCAAGGCAAGACATCCTAAAACCCAAGTAAGAAAAAGCTCAAAAGCCGCGTTGAATATAGCATGTTCTACCTACATGGTAAAGACCAACTGTGCTGTAACAACGTGGGTTTACCAAAATTAACAGAGTAAACACATGCATCCTCAGGGCCCAGTGACCAATTTTCAAACTGCTAAACATAAGCAAATTAAAAGGTGAGTGCACTCGGCTATGACTTAGGGACACTGAGTTCTTCCAAATTCTATCTGACACACCTTGTCCAAGCACCAACTTTGGAATACTACAGTGTTACATTGAAGGCAAGAGGATGTCAGTACTAAAAGGCAGCAATTTGCAGGAAGGCAGGATAAAAACAAACAATAAAATGAATTTTTAAATCATACCATTAGAGAACTTTCCCCATTAGCCATTAGTTCACCAAGGCTCTTCAGCCCACGTGTGAGTACTTTGATGAACTGGGGCAGTATTAACCTCATCAATCATGTCCATGTCACAAAAATTTCTTAGAAAGGTATACAGAAAATTAAAAGAAATGGTTTATCTATAAAATAACACACCATATCCATATCCGACAGTCTATGATGACAAGAGTAGTATAACAGAAAGAGGAAAACAAATATGAGAACTTCTGAGGTCCATTTTATGAACCTTAGATTAGCATTCTCTTTTCTCAGTTAGTCCTTTTTTTTGTTCCCTGTTTTGCCAGCCTGCCTTCTCAAATCAACCACCACCAGCAGTTATGAAGATTTTAAGAAATATACTGTTTTATCCTATTTTGAAACCGTTGCTCACCACTGCTCCTCATTGTGAAATGTGCCAGACTGAATTGCCTAGAGTTTACTTGTCAGAGAAATATTCAGAGAAGATTGGGAAGTCTGTATCACCACCAGCCAGGATACAAATGAAGCATATGTATATATGTATGTGTATATATTTATATGTATGTGTGTGTGTGTGTGTGTGTGTGTGTGTGTGTATGTATGCGTGTGTCAAAAAGAGAAGAGACACTTGGCACTGACCTCTCTGTTATGACTACTGAGTAGCAGGCTGTTTATTAAAGCAGACTCTTTTGTAAGTTATTTAATACCAGCTAAAAAGAAGAATTACTGAACCAGCTAATCCAGTAGTAAAGACTTCAGTATCTCTTTACAGTCCCCAGAACTATACCATCCCACAGAGCACTCAGCTGTAACTATTAGGGTTCACTACCCCAGGAGATACACCATAATGACATTAATAGGATTGCCTCCTTCTGCTACAGCAAACAGATTAAAGCATGTAAAGCAAAACATGCATAATATAAAGATGTAAATACACTCTAGTGCACTGCCCTTGGAAAGTTAAGTTATATGATCACATAAGCATCAGCACTGCATTAAAAAAAAAAAAAAAGGGTGCTTGCTGCCCAAATGGACTTCTCTTGGGAGCAGCATGGCTGACCCACGGCTCAGAACAGAGAGCTGGGTGCAACATAAACCACAAATGCAGATCTACCTTGGAGCTGTAAAAACTCAAAACAAAGAAAATCTAACTCTAAATATCCCTTTGGGAATTTAGTAATTACCTGGATTTATATAAATACACAAACACCACCCTCTTCTCATAAGGCAGAGGACCCCAGGAGACTTTCCTTCAAATCCCACTAGGGGTGCCAGGAACTCAGCACAGAGCCCTAGCCAAACCAAGGTGCAATATGAAGAAACCATTAAGTATCCAAAAATTCCACAAACTCCATTGCCTTGACTTCATTAGCATTGAATATTTTAAAATAACAACTACGATAATTATTACTTTACAAAAACATGATGAAGATCAGAGTATCTTGAGTTGCATGGAGAAGGTAGCATCTGTTCATTACCCCTTTGCATGCAAGAACTGCAGCAGAAAGGCAACACTGCAGCAGGGAGGTTAAAAGAAAACAAAAGAAAAACAAGGGGACATGGTTCTTCATTAAACGTGATAAAGCAGTGAAGAAAATGTGACAGAACGCTGCACATGCTAAGCATTATGTGAGTTCAAAAGCAATAAGAGAGACAGTCATGGAACTAAAATCTATTAAGCGTTATTAAACAAAATGACACTATCTTTGGCTTAGGAAGTTTCTGCTACAAATACCCAGAAGATGGGAGACTATTCTGAGGAAGTATCCCATTATGCAATTCTGTAAGCACTTCTTATTGGCCCCGATGGGACACCGAGGCAAACACCTTTTCAGTCTGAACCAGTATGGCCAACATCACTTTCTTATTTCAAAACTGCTAAAATTTCACGTGGGCGTGGGAGACTTCAACCTTTAAACTCCATTTCCATGACTGTGACCATAGGCACTTTTGATCCAAATGGCTGTGGACTTCCAGTGTGCTGTTAGCTTTTATGTGCTTATGATTCAGGATCCTTTAAAATTAAAGTCTGTTTTAACTTCTAGTGGACTGGATGTCCCCTATCAAATAGATTAAAACAAACACCTATTCAACACTGTGGATTATCTTTCTATTTTATTTACTTAATCAGTCAAATCACAAAGAATTTTTGTTTTTTACATACTACCATTTTTCATTTGTTTGATCATTTTACTCAACTCAAATGCGATTTTGTTTTATCAGAAGGCATAATAGAAAGATCACTTCAAGGCCAGCACCCCATATAATGTAATTTAGCTCCATTACCCAATTTGCTTAAAACATTCTGCCTGGGAACAGTCAGTAATAAAAAGCACTTCAATCCATCTCATCCTTGAGCTGTGCCATAATTTTCAATTCAGGGTGTTAGCACTAAGAAAAGAATGGTAAGCTAGACTCTCTTATAAAAATATCAGGCATGTTTCTTGATTAAGAAACATCAATCATGTTGAATTTCCACTCCTGACGGATAGTAAGTCACTACTTTTTTGGTTTGGTTTGGTTTGGTTTTGCCATTAGTTCAACTCCACCACCAGTGGCTTTGCTCCTGTGATACCAAATGATGATGATGTTAAAATATCACTGAGATAAATAAAAGCAATCTGTGCTGTACCCTTACCTAGAGATCCCACAATTTTCAGCTCAGTAAAGAGAGACTGAACTGCTCACGTCCATCTGAGAGGTGCACACAGCACCTTCCTCCTACCAGAGATGAATATTTTGGAATTATGAGATTGATGAGAGATGAGAATACTCAAAGGTGCTCAAAAATCACTCTTTACAAGCATACAGTGATTCACAGCATTCTTTGACCCTCAGAAAATAATGACAAATGGCTTCATTTATTTCTTAAAAAAAAAAAAAAAAAAAAAGTGGTCACTGAGAAATTATAAAAATACAACTGTAGAATCAAGCAACCAATTAACTAAGCATAAAAATGAGAATAATGAGAAATGGCCAGGTTTGCTATATTTCATTCGTGTTAAACAGTCCTATTATCTATCCCTGTCCCTGCCACATCTAGAAGACTGTTCATAATGCATAAAGTTACATCAGTGCAAATACGAGAATCCAGACACGGACTGGTTATTTTTCTGTGCTGACCTAAATTCTGACAGAGACCATCCAATATCATATGCAAACATTTTTTCAGAGTAGGTAATACATAGAAACTCATAATTATAAGTCCTATGTGCCTCTATAACATAAAGATTTGATATAACAGAAAGATTAAGAGGCACATACCTGTGAAGATTTTCTTCCATATAGCATATTCCATGTCCTTAAAGTTAAAGCATAAGCTCAAGGTGTTATCTTAATCTCGTCAGCATTTTCCTCTATTTATCAAAAACAAGTTTTGTTTCTTTCTTTTCCACTTGATTTCTTTTCTTGAGGTGACAGCTCTTGCAATTAATTTAAAAATATATTTTAAAAAGTCTTAGAGACAGTAATAGTAGTGAATCATATTTTTAGCACTTCGTATCTGACAAGCACCAGTGATCAAAGAGTCAGTTAAATCCAAAGCAAGAGTTATGTTTAAAAAAAAAAAAAAAGTATTTTCTAAGCCGCATTTAATATAGTTTGGAGTATAGAGACAACAGAAAAACTCTTGCAGATCTGTAAAGAAGTCATTAGTTACTTGAAACTGGATTATTCATTACTAAGTTGTTTGCTCTGCTCCTCTCTTCCAAAAGTCAATACATTGTATTTCACTCAGGAAACCTTTCTCTTTTCCTCTAATTCTTCCTATGTCTCTAATAATTAATTCATTTTGCTTACACTGCAGCAGCCTCGAAAGCCCGGTTTCAGTTCCTCAGTAATAGAATTCTGCCAAAGGCAATACGCCATGCCATAACCTCAATTACAACTTACACAGGAGAAGGCTCCACTTATTTTCTGCTGGAGTCACTATTTTGCCTTAAATGAAATTCTGTATGGGTTATGGGGTGCCAAAGATGCACAGCAAAAAAGCATACCAGATAATATGAAAAAAATATCCATTTCAGAGACAAGATAAAAGATCCACGCCAGAAAACACAGATTAGAGAAGTGCATCACTTTTAGCAGTCATCCTGTCAGATGCTTTTATAACTACGAAATATAGCATCTATGATATGTTTGTAATTTCGCCTACTATAGGAAATAAAAACAATAAAGGTAATAAAAATTATGTTTAAATCATACAATTCTCCAGAACAACAACTGACAACTTTGCGTGAAAGGGCTTATTCATGAGATATTTTCTACAACATTATATGTTTTTAAAAGTTTAATCGTGAATTTCCTGACTTTTTAATAATACAATTTCAACGTGTTAAGAGGATGCATCAATGTTAAGAGCAATACATCAAAAAAAAAAAAAAATCCACACTAGTTTTAGTTTTAAATTATTCCAGCCATGCCTAATCTTCCAATCTCCTCAACAGTATTTTAAGGCATACCACAATTCTTTTGCTTTTTGCCACAAAAGGCAAGCCAGGAGCCCTGACCCATCCTTTGCTGCTCTTCTAACACTGTTGACAGGCACCAACGTTCAAGTGCATGTTGTAGGCTACAGCTAAACCTTCAGGAGACACTACTCCCCCTATAAGTCTTGATAGGGCCACAGAACAGCAACAGTGTTTTCTGCCTCATTGACTGACAATCCCAGCAGCATCTACAGCTCTCCTACACTCTCCAGCTCTCGTTTGCCCCGGAAAGGACCTCTCTGGTGGCCCCACACAAATACTTCCAACAAACTTCAGGTGCGTTGTTTCTTCATGTGTGCGTCAGTCAAAAAGGGCACCGGCGCTCTCCAGGAGAGAAGGCAAGTTACTGGGCACTTGTGGCCAGTCTAATAGAAGTAGATGGAATTAGCTGTGCAGGGTTCCCAGACAGGCCTAAAAATCATTTATTTTCCCCCAAAGTAAGGGGAAAAAAAAAGCACAAGATCAATTTTGGGTCCCCTAAATGAAGTCTTTTTAAGGATCTGACATTCCAACAGCAGTTCAAAGACTTTCTACAAAGTGAAAAATCAGATAGAAGACTTTGAAACGTGAATGAAGAAATGCTTTGTCCAATTAACCTTCAACCTTAAAAAAAGTCTGCTGGCTTGAGATCACAGAAGCCAAAATAAGTGAGAAAGAATCTTTACAGGGGAATGGAGAAAATGTTTAAAATCTTTTACATAATCAAGAGTGACTTGACATGAAATTTATGTATGAAATCACCACTGTAGCTACATGAAACTAATTTTTCCCTCTGCAATGAATAAAAGTGAGTTAATTGGTTATCTTAATGACCACTATTTACTCCTCTGCAAAGGCAGAGAACCATTTTGTTAGCTAGCCTTATGCAACTCCTATTGGACATGCATACCAAGAAATACCTCGCGTGGATGTGACAGAAAAACCTCAAATCCATTTTTCCTTTAGCAATAAAACTGACCAGATATTATAAGTTATACGTATTTTATATATAGACTATATAGAATTTTCTGACAAAAGAAGCATTACGAATCAAAACATCCAAAGAAAAAGAGTAGCGATAAGCAGTAAAAAGCAACAAAACAACAACAATAAACAAGAGTTGAAAGATTTCAAATAACTTAAAAAATGCACAATTGTTTAACAGGACTCACTGCACATATTAGTTTAGTGCCGTGAAGTAATGAACCATATGATGAGAGGCACACTGAAGTCAGAGTTTTTAACAACTGCTTAAAATTTACAAGTTTAGTTTTGCGTCTTAATTACAACTGGCAAAGGTCTAACACTTCTCCCCAAAGTGTCTCTCCTGCTTAGCATACGCTTTAGCATGTGTGGCATATACTTTTAATCACCGTATTAATTCTGGATGAATAAGAAATAGTCAAAGCACTTGCAGTTTTCAGAACTGGAGCGTTTAATACATTCAAAGTGATGTACTGGAAAAGAAACAAGGTAGTTTTAAAAGAAACTGAAAGAAAAACTGACAAGTGACAAAAGCAATAGCAGAATTTTGCCAAATGTTTTCCACAGGGGAGCTTTTTACCAAGAGGGTGGCCCCGTTCGCAATGACTGAGTTCCTTAGTGCCTCCTACGACAACGGAGACAAAAAAAAAAAAAAAATGGAAAAGTGAATTTCTGTATGGCCCAAAATAACTGAAGCCACAGGGGAAAAGAATAGAGCCATGTAGGATAATGTTAAAGACAAAAGCAATTCTACTTCCCTTTGTTTTATCCAAACCCAGTTATCTTGTCAGGGTTAGTGGAATCAAGTGACAGCAGTGACTTGTGCTGTCAACAACCTCAAGCTAACTTCAGAATCACATAATCTGGGGATGAACAACACGGCTACACAGTGGGCCAGAACAGAAAATGCCTTGGGCGTAAGGCTGATTTTTGGTTTGTTACCTATTCATCAGCCTCATCGTGCCCTATGAACCCTTACAGGCTGATGAACACTAAGTATTTTGAAGCAAAAGTACTAAGGGGACACTTGTACTTAGGTCAACCTAGAATATAGCTTTGTAATCGAGAACAGAAAAACATCAGTCATGAGTCCCACCAGTTTTTGACTCCTCCTGGTAACATGTTTGTTTTTTATATATGTATGCACACACACACACACATATATGTACACAATTTAATCAGTGGCATACTCATTCTAACCTGAAGTCAAAATTAGTTCATCTACTCCAAATTTCGTTCTAAACCAGCTTTAAAATAACAGGCAGACAAACCTAAGAAATAAGAAACGCAACTCCAAAGCTAAACTGAGGCTATCTCGAATATCTTGTTGTTTAGCACAGCATTAAAAATTCTATTTAAAAACATTACTTGGTGTCTTTTGGATTAAGACGCTGAAGCTCCTTGCATCAATTCCCAGTAAAATGGTTGCACACGCTTTTGCACCTCCACCATTTTCCTTCGCAAGCATTAGGCAGCTACCGGGAGCTGACACGAAACGCAGCCGCTGCCTTGCAGCGGCACGGGCTTCCTTCCACTTCTCACAGCAACACACTTATTAGACAGTCAATCCAGTCTTTCTTGAATAGTTCTTATCCAATTTTCTGACATGATGTCACCTGCCTTACTTACGTTTGGCTCTATCAGTGACCTTTTTACACAATATATCATGGACGACCTTTATGATTTATGTTTGTTTCTACTTTTTCAAAAGAGCAACCCAGCATCAAAACTGAAGTTGTAAGTTGCATTAATGATTAATACAAGAATTTATAAGGTATGTCAAATAGCTCCATGAGGTTTCTGAACAGAAATCCTTCACAGAGGCAGAATATACTGATTCTTATCTGTGATTTAAAGAGCCAGGTGTATTTCTTTGAGAAAGATGGTGGGGGGAGAAGAGCATACCGATTTTTTAAATGGTTTCCAGTATTTTGGAAGCATTTTTCGAAACTCTAGAAAATTACTTAATTGGTCAGTAAGTCTGAGAGATCTTCCCAGCAGAACCAAATTCAAGACGACAACAGCCTTCTAGGCATTCCCAAATTACCTTGTGCTATTGGATCCACTACACTAACCTGAAGCAACGTGATACAAGCCTGTAAGAACATAAAATATGAGATGGGTGAGGCCGTGACTAAAGATTTCGAGGCCCTCATATTTAATACGCAAATACTTTTACAACTAACATCCCTTCTTCCTGCACAAAGTGAATTGGACTTTTACTTTAAATAAATGCCCAATAAAATGGCAGTTGTTACTCTTTTTCAATACTGATCTCTTCAAAAGGTCCGAAATCATGTTTCTCGTATGGAGCCAAGCCTTTCACAGCAAGACATACAGCAGCTTCCACTAACTCCTCCCTGAACATTCTCTGCACGAGCCCAAATCCCCAGTTCCTTGAAGAGACAGCTCAAAGCACAGAGGCTTCACCAAGTTAGCACTAGAAGTCACAAAAGCAACATTTCTGATAGCTTAAAACCCTATGGCCTTTAACAGAGCTGCCTAGATTCAAGATGGGTCACCCTCCTCCTCCTTCCTCCCACAGTTTCCACAAATTCAGTGAACGTGAACTAAAAAGCACTGCTGGAATTTGGTTTGGCCAGAGTCCACTGATTTTTCCATCTTCTGACTCTGAGGAAAGAGCTGTTGGATCTAACCACGAAGGTCTGCAGCCATTAACAGTGCTCTGCACCACTCAGTAAGACTGTAGCTTTCACCACTCAAGGAACCTGCGCAAGCCATGTTCAGGCACGACCATCTTCAGGCAACTCAACCAAAACAACAACAACAAAGAAATCTAGAAAAAGTTGCTGCACCTTTCCCGATGCCTTGTCCCACAGAGAGAGCAGTGCCATGTGTTAAGCAGCTTGCAGCTCCCACACTGCAGCCCTCTACTGAAGAGCTCTGCTAGCACTTTTCACCCATCTCCATCACCTTTTTTTCTTCTACTTGTGAGAAGACTGTCACATATTAACTTACAGAGTTGACTTTGGCTGAGTGTTCGTGGCCCTTCACACTGTTTTTTACTGCACTGGGAAGCAAATGACCCTTGGTCATGTGATGTGATACTAAGCGGAAGCTTTCCTTTCATCTGTCTCCAAGCTCTGTCTTCCATATATCCAAGTAGCACGGAGAATCAGTGCTGTTCTTCAGGAGTACGTGAAAGGATAACAACAGAGCATACAAAAAGAAAGTTGGGGAAGTTAAGAACCCAGTTTCTACGCCTTTTACTCATCTAAGAAGATTTTTGACCTGACACCACAGAAGCGGTCATATAACGGAATGTGGTTCTCCGCTAGCAGTTTGAGTAAGTTCATTTCTGTTGGCCTCTGTAGTTGCACTTAATCTTTTATTTAGTCACACACAAGTGAGGTCACCTTTTTAAGAAATCACCTACAGAAATAGGCTAAAAAGTGTTATCTTTCCTCCATTCCAGCAGAACGTTGCAAGATAATGGCAAGCAGAGACCATTTCTTCCATTAACCCTTTGACCCCTTCAGTTAATGGCCTCTAGGTTCGTACAGATCAACAAACAGGGCTTCCTCCGAGACCTTAAGCTATAGGTAACCTAATCAAGTAAGGGCTCCACAATTGCATGAACAATTTCTGAATTCTATGCACAGAATACAAAACACACTTAACAGCCAAGTTGGAGTTTCAAAGTTGGTTTAATCATCTCATATAAAGGATCATTAATATATATATATACACATATATATGTATACACAAACACAAACTCTGATGCATTTTATTTTGGTGTGATACAAAGCACTAATTCTCAGATCAATGAAACTTCCAATGAAAAAGTCTCCCTCAAAAAAAGGTGTTTTTTTTAAAAAAATGGTAGTCTCTTTTCACTCAAAAAGAATGCATGATTCAATATCTAGAGAATACGTTTACAAAAAATTAAAATAATGTTCCTGTGATAAACAAGCTAGTCACATTAATGCAACATCTTAATAAGGTGACAGAAGCAATTATTTTAACTGGTTTTGTACATTCTTATGACTTTTTTGCAATGGACTTAAGGGGAAACCTCACACTTGGTGAGAATACCTTACACCAGGATGAACTGGAAGAGGAAGGTATTTCCCAAGGCAAGTAATACTTTCATCATTTAGTGCTAACTAGTGAGTTAAGTTAATGCCAATGTTTCTACCACCCTCATCCCTAAAACCTAACTCATGACACTAAGACTGTGTGAGAGTACGGTGTCAGCACCAAAAACAAAACAAAACAAAAAAAACACACACCTTGATGGGAAGTGTGAATTTGCATATTTTGCCCAGGAATTTTAAAGTGTTAAGCACACTTGGGATTTTAAAACTACAGAAGCTGGCACTCCAGTGATTTGAAGTAAAGAAAAAAAAAAACAACCCCCCCTCAGCACTATTTCCAATTTCAAAAAGAAAGAATTTTGTGGAAGTCTGTAACGTTGTGGCCTCTTCACCAATTATAATAATAATCTTGTATTTTAAAATGAAGCTATGCAAAAACATTAGACAAACATACAGCCACAGAAAGAGCGCCAAAGCAGCCAGAATGGGCTGCAAGAATAAGACCGTAATGAAAGTGGAGGAACGTAACATAGCATCACTCACTCCATCATCTGAAAAATGGAAGAGACAATGCAGATGTCAGATTTAAGGGCTATAGAAGCACAAGGAGGACAAGCTACAGAAACTCCTCATTCCCCTTTACCCATGTTTACCAGCAATTTGCCACATCACCACTAGGTGCTTTGATTGTTTCCATACACAAGCGCTGGGTAAAATTTGTGACTGTAGATATAATCAAGCTTTTGCTGGCCCACCTCATGCATCCATCTATGTTAAAGCTTTTGCGACATCAAGGTCTGGCACAGGGACCTACTCCCATGTTCCCCCAACCACAGGCTCACCTCCGCAGAAAACTGAGGGTGCCACAGATGACAAAGCTAAGAAAGTAACAGAACTCCAAATTAAAATGTTTCTTTTGGCACACAGGGAAGTAAAGTTTGCCCCAATAATCCTCATAAAAACCCGGTAAAATAAGATGGATAGCAGATCCAAATTTCACAACTCAGTAAAGACGACTTCTGAGGGCTTTGGAGCAGTTTCTAAATGAGGGCAGTACTATGTCTGAGCATGAATCAGGGAAGAATTTCTGTCTAAGTGGACAGAAAAACACATTAAAGCTCAGTGATATTTTCAGTATTAAAGTTGATGACAGTGCTTAGGTACAAGTTCATTTATATTTTAACTTTTGCAGAAATGGTTGTTATTTGTTAGCATTCCCATAGCAGTTTTCAAAATTGTATCACTGTTACTGTGAGCTGCAGTCTCTGAAATGAAAGTCCTTAGAAGGCCTTTTAAACAAACAGGCATATTACACATTAAGTCACACTCTATTCAAAGCTTTTTAAGTGCCCATCAGTAAAGACAAATAGGACTTCCCACCCACCATTTTGACAGCAGATGGTAGTTTTAAGTGGAATTCAATGAAGAAATTATTTACTAACAGGTTAGGATTTCTTCCCATCCTCCATTCTTACAGGGCCAGACTATATTTCATTGTCCATAAATGCACTCGCAAAGCCAAAACCTCTGATATATTAGGGCCCGAAACAAACTCTGAAAAGGATCTCTTTGTTTGGAGCAGACAGCTGTTACTGTTCTTTCTGTTGGACACATGATAGCTTAACTACTTGAGTCTTGCTGAAACTTTATTTGATTATCATTTCCTCAATGAAAAGCACTTGTGAGACACATCACCTCTCATGTTTTAAAATCGGATCAATTTTCTGTTACGGATTCCAAGCGTTAAGGGATGAGAATGCTTTCCAGAGCTACTCCAATTAAATAGCGTACTTAAACTGAAGATGAGATAGGCTAGCAGATGACTCACCTTGTCCAGAAATATTGGTTATTTTTATTCTTTTTTTCTTTTGGCAACTGATACTCATAAAATATCTGAGAAGACTAATTGTTTCAAAAGAGAAGAACCTCCCCCCCCCACCCCTCCTCAGAAACGATGAGGTATCAGACCTTCAGGAGACAGCAAATTCCTCCTAGAGCCAATATGAAAGCAGACCGCCTAAGGTAATATGTCATGTTTTTATTTAACGGAGTGTTCTTTTCCCCCACCCTTTTGAGTGAACTGTTGCAAACATTTTAGATCTTGTCTGGAGATAAAGGTTAATTTAACATGGTACATCAAAGGCACAGCATAAACTCATAAACTAATTATATTGTTCCAGTGAGCCCTCTGCTAGCAACGCAGGAGGCTGACTCTGCACTGCTGCAGAATCTTCCTGTAAGAGCAAGTATCTACATATAAAGGTTTAACTTACTTGTTTATCAGTATTAAATAAAACAAGTTCAGATTTACAAACTAAAGTTCACCACAGTTTAATACAGAAAGCTGCATTCCTTTGCTAAAAAGGGATGCAAAGTTTTGAAACTATCAGCATCGTCTGGATGTATTGCGTGGGAGAAGAGTACATATTTTCCTCTCTCATACTGAGAGGACAACAGATACAGTCAGAAGAAGAAAATAAAACAAATTTCTAAATATTAGCTACTGCTTTAATCTATTTTAATTATTTTTTGCTCGAATGGATTGTTTCTAGTTCTTTACTTTGCCCTGCACAACAAAGATCAATGCATCTTTTGTGGCATGGCACTTTTTGTATTTGTTATGGATTCATTTTGACGGAAAATATATTTTTGGGTAGCCCATGAAGTTCCAGAAGATGAAGACTGACTGAATATGTGGCTTTCTTTTACAGGCAATAAGAGCTACCAGTTACTATGCAGTGAATGAGCTGTTCTTGCCAAGAGACTCATTTATCAGCTGAAGAGGAAAACCACGAAAAGAAGTCCAGAACAACCTCTGATATTCTATTTGTAATATTATGATAAGAAAGGATGTTAACATGACCTCAAGGATTAAGATACAAATGTTTAATACTCCAGCACAAGTATCTGACGCAGACCAGGTAACCCGAGCGTTCTGAGATACAGGTGTCCTAAGCTAATGGTTTCATGCCGCAAAGATAGCGGCTCAGAAAATCTGTTTAGCTGTGTAGTTCTTTAGTTTGACGGAAAAATCTCTCCTTACAACTCGAGTACTTTGGCAGATTACCAAATGATTCTTCATAGGCAGATAAACAGTTTAATCCTTAGAGGCTATCCTGGGCTATCCTCTGCCAAACATAATGAATGCAATTAAAGTCTTACCCTGCAGTACTGAAGTGATAACTTGTCATTGTGAGAAAAAGCCAGCCGAATACATGCAATAACTATCTTCATCTGCACATAGTAAAAACTGAGGCAAACAACCTGCCCACACCTGCCAAGATTTCCGCTCTCCATTTTTTTGGAAAAACGAAACGAACAAACAAAAATACCACCATGAATGTGAAATCATTTCAAAGAAAAACACACAGAATTGTGTTTTTAAAAATATGCTGCAGCATGAGATGGCTTCGTGATGAACTCACCAGTATGATATAATAGTACCAGTATATTATGCTAAGAAATTATCATGGCTGTTAAATAGATACTTAAATATTTATCATTTGCCTCAGCAATTTGTGCATTAGCAGTCTATTGCCTCATCACTTACCCACAAAATAATTTGGCTTGAAAACTCTTTGTGACAAAGACTACCATTTATTATCCAGTCTCACAGCACCCAAAATAGTGGAGCTCCATTTATACAAGTAATAATAAAAAAGATAGCATGCAGCTTAGCAATGCAAAGCCTATATCCAAGAGGGGTCATAACTTGCAGCCTGTCTGCCAATAAAGAGGTACGAAAAAACCATCCGCCGGTAATGGAGCTGCTTCACACAGACACCCCTGCGTGCATGAAAGGCCACGTTTCTAAGCAGTCCAGGGGACACAGGACTTCTTTCCCTTTTTGGTGGAGACCCTCTGCTTTTAGCCTTGTGACCCACGGCTAGGAAGCAGGTAACGCCCAGGAGAGGTCTCAGCAGTGGGGCTGAGCAGACACGTCAGACCTACTAGCACTTGCAGCTATACTCAGGCCAGGGTAAGGAAACACAACCTGTGAGATCTGAATTTTGCCCCACCTCTGCCTCCCCGGCTCTGAATGCTGTAGAAGACAAGAAGAAGCTAGAGAACATCACAGCATGATGAACACGGTCGGCAAAGACACTAAGCATATATGCAGGGGTCAGGTTTTTCGTCAGTAATTTGGAGTTTTTACCCATCTAGCTCTTTTTCTTTGCCTATGTCTTAAGCTCATCTTTACATAACAAAATAGTGGCAACTGAAATAAGACCTTCATCCAAAAGAGACTTTAGACATGGTGTTTTTCCAAATACATATTTTCCTCTTTGTAGGAGATACAGATCAATAACACAGATAGATAAAGTAGTTATACATAAAATTATACAGCCAAAGGATGGCAACCTGACGTGAAGACTGAATCTAGCTACTAAAAGAAAAAGTACCTTGTCAAAACACATAAATAGTCTATGTCAGTAACAGAGGCTGAAGTCTGAAGCAAACTGCTCGCAAAAAACGTTACCAAGTCAATTAATTGACAATAACTGGTTGTACTTTAAAGCATTTCAAATTCACGTTTAATTATGCTTAATGCATTATTTTATCCTCCTAACATAATTGGTTAGCACAAGCACCCAAATTGCTGACAGTGAGCTTTCTGTCTCAAATATGCTATTCACAGCTATTTAATTAATCCCTTACGTGTAGCAGGACATACAGCCTAATGTCCTACAGAAGGACACTGAATTGGCCTTATTGTCACCATGTGAGATGGCATTCATCTCCAAATGTCAAAGCACAGCATAAGGAATGTGGAGTAGGAATATGAAGTATTTAGAAGAACAAAAGGAGAGGAAACTTGAATAGTTTGCTTTTTGATGATCATCCATAGATCACACTTTATCAGTGAAAAATATCCAAGAAATTGTTTTTGACTTAGGCAGTCCAAGTCTTTCTACACAGGGACTGCTTTTGCACTTCAAAGGAGTGTTCCTTCACTAACTAGCAATTAGATCCTGAGGTCACTCAAGGCAAAATTCATCTTTCTCAGTTTTATAATTTTCTCTCTTATCAAACTGTGTATGTGCATAGAGCACAGGCTGTGATGGGTGTCATAAAGCTGCTTGAAAGTTTCAGAGGCAAAAAGAAAGCAAACTCTATTTAGCCACTATGGCTCGAACTTTACTGGAAAAGAAATTTTCAGAGATGCCATTTTGATGTTTACTGACACGTAAGCTTGTCAAAAGGTAAGAAGGATATGGTTTCTGTTTGGTGGTGGGGGAAGGGGTTGGGAGGTGGTTTTAGTTTTTGTCTGAGAAGATTCCATTAAAAATACATTTGTATAAATATAAACAAGTTATGCAAATTATTATTAAATATGCTTAAGGTTAACAGCATTATATTTAAAACAAACCATGTTTTCCAATGTGTTTAGATGTCCAGACATTTAAATGGCAACCAGAACAGGAGTGAGCTTCTACTACGACCTCAAAGCAAGACACAAACGCTGCAGTTCCTTCAGCTAGTAACCTTCCATGGCCTGTCCTGCCCAAGCGCTCTTGCTCCAGATTCACACCGCATCTCACGTACTGAACTGCCGACATCAAACTTTATCAACAAGGACAACTTACAAGAGGTTACACATTTCTTAATAGTGACAACCATTTACAGTTGCAAATCTCTACAGACCAATTAGCACTTATGCTAAATCTTATTGAAAAGGGGGCTTTTTATTTTTCCTCTCTGAAGTCTTCAGCAAACTCCTTTGCACAAGCAATATATAAACGCAATTAAAAACAAATAATTCAGGTGTCTTTTCTACTGTGGAAATTTACAGTACCCCAGAAAACACTACAAGACGCAGCAAAATTTAATTGTATAATCTTTAAATAGTACTACTGAAATACTACTTACTAAATATAGTTCTCCAGATTGTTCCTACTTCACAGTTATTACCAACAGTATTTGCTCCTTATACACACAGACTAAGCTATTAAAACAAATGTATGCTGTATACAATATCTATTTTGATTGACAGGCTTTGGAAAGCAAAAACTTCATTTCCCACAGCAAGAATCCATGCTACGTTTCTCAGTGAAATTCTGTTTCCTGAACATGTTTATCTGCGCTGAATATCTCTGGAAATTTTTTTGTCTGTTTGTTTTTTTAAGCACTGAGACTAACCTAACTGTCCACAACTCTTAAGTTAAACACACCTACGTACCTATTCCAGCACATTAAGGAGAGGGATGTATAATTTATTCTGTAGTATTTGCAGGCCCCAAAGTCTCTTTTTAGCTTAGCACGGTCTGTTACATCTGCAGCTGTGAAGTTTACACAAGGTCACTATTATGATACGTACTGTATTATCAGACTTCTAGTGCAGAAATAAACAGGAAAACACTCGGCGTTAGCTCACTGTCTAAGTTTCAGAGGTCATGGACTTAAAAAATTATGGGATAGGTAAATTAAGGAAAGGTCATCAGAACTCTATCCTTTTGTACATGCACATTATAAGTTAGGCTATAAACAAAAGTTCACATACGTAAGCAAGCATTATATTTTATTGTTTGATGAGAGCAGCTTCTCCTATTACATTAAAATACAGAGGAACAATATTGTTAAATGCTGAAGACGCAGTGGAAAAGAGAGACCTACGTTCTGTTCTCGTCATCAAGCTTCCTGTACAATTTTCACTTTATCATGCAAGAGCCAAAAGGCAATGCAAACTATTCTGACCAGAAGAGGACCAAGTAACAAGAAGGCAAAGACCAACGAGAGCAAGAAGAAACCTTATGCTTCCTGAAGAACATTCTTCCTCTGTGCAGTTCTTCAAGGATTTGATAACGGATAGACTAAGATGCCAGGATGACCTGATCATCACGTTGTAAACCACTTGCTTCAGGTCTTAGAGTGCAAACAGCATAATTACTTTTTTTTTTTTTCTTCTTTTTTGCCAGAGTAATAGGAAGAAATAGTTCTTGTGAATTCTCATCCCCTTGAATTGCCTGACATGGTCCTTACTCCTTTGCTGTTCTGCAAAACACTTGCGGATTATTTCTAGCCCATTTCATTAGTGTACAAGTTTAAATTCACTACTGTTCAGAAAGGATACTTCATTCCTAAAAATGAAGGGACACTCTGAAAACACAAGCAGTACTTTCAAAAAGCTATATAAGAAAGGGTGGTACACTGAAAAAGGATGCACGCGCCAGGCCTTTGCTATTAACTGCAGAAGAAAGAATTACAGGGTAGCAGGGTAGTTAGCCTACCAATATCTCATGAAACGTACTCACTCACAACTGTGCACTGTAGAGATGCGTGATCATACGCTTTGCCAAGAACATCCTGAAAATTCAGTCACCTCTAAAACACGGGACTACAAGACACGTCGCACTAAGGCCTTATACTATTATTACAATAATGAACTTTTCAAACACCATGCATTTGCCCTCTGTGTGTCAGAGGGATCTTTCTGTGTTTTTTGGACAGCTGTCTTTCAGATTTGATAGTTCATATTCTATTAGTAAACACTGCAAATCCCTCTTTACCCCCGAGGACATTTAAATAGTTTTTTTGTATTTTATCAGAAGTGACTACAGAAACTCCAGTCAGAAACGAAGCACAGGTGTGCCACTGAGAATCGCAAACTATTCCACATATAATAGTGGAATAATTCAGATGAGTTAAGCTTCTGCTGCTGCTTTTGCTCTTCTGAATCATATACCTTTTATCTTCTTCAAACTCCTCACTAACACTCGTCTCTTGTTTTGGCCATTTTTACCCTTCATAGCTGCCACTCCTTGCTTTTGCGTTCTTTTAGTGCTAGCCGTTCTGCTCCACCTTGGATTCTGACCCCTTCTCAAAGGCAACAGAAATTGATTCCAGATCCGACTTATAATTCTGAATAGCCTCGTAATCGCTATTCACTTTCTTAAATGAAAAACAGCCAGCTTTTCCCAGGGTTGCCTCGCTCTCATGCAGTCCAGTGGCAGCGGCAAGGGCTCGCTTGTCCACATCCTGGCTCTACGGGGTGAAAAGCCTGGCTTGTGCGACTCTGAAAACGTTACTAGAAGCAGCCCGCGCCAGAGACAAAAGCAGCCCTTTGTTCAGTCCACCAGATCACATAGCTTCCTGTTTTACTAGCATTTTACAAGGAAGACTGCTCAATTCCAGACTGTTGACTTGCAAGAAACTTGAAACAGCTTTTGGACCACTAGCAATCAAAAATGCCCCATCCACCTTTGATATGGCCAGCAGGGAAGTGGGAAAAGAAGAGCCGATATCCTGGATCACTGGGAGGTGGCGGCAAACCACCAGTCCCTTCAAGAAAATGAACTCCGAATGCCAGCGAACAGCCTGTATTTATTTGCCTTACCAACGGCTAGCATTCTAAAGAAAGGATGAAATCTCCCCTGCTTTTTTATTTAAAAATACTTGAGAATAGGCAACAGATGCCCCTTGTTATTTCCTGTGTTGTCTTAATTAGCAGCCCAGAAATCCTGGGTTTTAGATTCAGACTGAATTCGCCCTCTACTACACTTGCAATCTGGCACACAGCAGGCACCAAATAAAATGACTAGTGTGGACAGGTATGCAGCAGAGATCAGAAGTATGGATATGGTATACCTGTCCATTCAAGCAATACGTATTTTCAATACCCAGGCATTCAAGCCTCACATTCATCACGCTCAGTGCAAGGCAGAATACTTGCTTTTACCTGCAACCTATTCAGTGTACAGAGAATCTATATCCACATCCATCACGTTCGGTGAAATAGAGTCTATCTGCAAATGGTGAGCTTCAATATTCCTGCAGTGAACTGAATTACAATGTGCTGCAGGTGAACATGTTACATTTCTGAATTGGCAGATATGAAAAAAGTTCTGCAGGAGTCATTAATAAACGCAGCTAATGTGGAAAAAGGCTCATTTCAGAATGTAGCTCTGCTCCATTGAGGGTGTTGGAAAAAAACTCTTTTTCAGCAAGCATATATAATGCTCATGGCAGATGTCAGTGTGTGTAATAGAGATAAAGATGGAGCATCTGCATTTATTACTGTAACATGTAAAACGCTGGTATCCACAGGGTAATCTACCCAGGCAATACTCTTTCTAAACATTCTAAGGCACCAACTCATAGTTTCAAGCTCATTTATCAGGTCCATGTTGAACTCTTTTTTTTCCCCCACTGACAAGCCATCAACAATGCCAAGTATCAATGATGAAAACCTGTGTTTGGAGGAAAAGTCTATGTAACGCATAAAACAGTGAACACCTATCAGACTGTGAAATACCATATCACTGTTTTCAGGCACCACTGGCACTGGTCACTACCAAACCACAGAAAAATGATGGAGAGATTCAAGTGAAATGCATTACCACCGCTGTAAGTTATGCCAGTACAAATAAGGAAACAGAAATATGGAACTCTACATAAACATTAGTTCAACTCGGAAGTCATGATAATGCCCATAAGCTATCTTCCCCAGTCAGGCTCCCCACAAGGGCTACATTATATTTCTCTAAACCAGAGACTTCTGCTGGCACCATCCTGCTCTGTACCCTTGACTCTTGCATAAACCCTTATGGCCTTCACGAGAGACAGATGCACTTCATTAAACCCAATATCCCCAGCTGAGATGCTCCTAATCAATCAGAAAAGAGAACTGTCCCTCTCCCGTTGTCAGGCTCCAGTCACTCAGAGTGCATGAAGTCAAAAACTTAAAAACATAGCTGTATTGTACCTTGCTCCAGGTTAGTAGCTAGCTGGATAAATAAAAGATACCATCGACTGAAGCAAAACTACCCTATGCAAAACATTAGATGCTTGTCTAACTACTAGAGACAGAGAAAAAATTACCCAGAACATTCTCCTTCTATGGTGGCCTGAGAATTTGATAAGTGCAAGTCTACTGATCCTGTGGAAAAGTACAGACACACCCAACTTTTACTGGGCTTAGTTTGAGAACCCTTTTAGCCATGAAATAATGAAACTATGACACAACAGTACTGAAATTGTATCAAATGGCGCGTGGAATGAGTGCTATATAAGAGCAATTTCCTTGTAATAACAACTCTTACTTATTTTTATGGTACTCTAAATAATTTCTTCCTAGAGTTTCTATATGGTTTTCCAGCACTGCATAAATGAATATCAAATGCGTATTTAAGGTATTTTCCATTCCTTTTCTAGTTGCCAAAAGACAATTGGACTTCTTTAATAGGAAAATACTTGATATTTAAACCTGATACAGTATTTCTGTAATATAAAAATAACTGAAAGTTTCCACTGTAACAAGAGAACCAGGGATGAAAATATATGCATTCCTAAAACAATTTCTTCTGGACTTTCACAGAAGTTCTTCTAGTTAAGTTTTTACGTTTGGATGATCCATTACTAAATTTCTTGTTTTAATCCATCAGCTGCCAATGAGAACATCCTTTTTTAATTTTTAAACTCCCACTGATGCCATTTTATTTAGTGCTTTTATTAACCAATACATTCTTCATACTCGTGTGGTCTAAGTAACTCACTTTCACATTTTTTTATTCATTAAAAAAAAAAAAAAAGCAGTCTTAATAAAGTCCGCAGCTGTCACAGTCTAGCACTAAAACGTCACCTGAAAAACAGAAGTAAAAACAGATCACTTAAAACCTGCTTCAGCAAATACAGCACTGACAATATTTCCCATGGTCCCACAGAATCCATGACAAGTCCCATTTGCTTACAAGTTTTATTATCTCAAAGCTGACATTTCTGTCAAGGGCAACAAAAAGTTTCTATCCTTCAAAGTAAAAAGAAGGTAGCATCCTTTGTATGTTAGGTCTTCAAAACGAAGACAGAGGATTTAAAGTTTTTCTCCAATTCATAACTATGCAATTTCCAACTTGTATTTCTGAGATCACATGTTCAGACATGCGAGTCATGCTGTACACTGCTCTAGTCTGCTAGGTCCACTCTTGTGGTTGGTGATGCTGTATTTCACTAAATTTTTCTTTAGTCTCACTAAATTTTTCTTTAGTCTCTGTGTGAGTTGATATTATGTTAGTACCCTGGATGTTATAATTTGACAGAATCATGCTTCTATGTTTTTATTATTTAAAAACAGATGAGGTTTCCATCTAGCGTTTGTTGAAGACACACTGTGTCAGGTCTGACAAATCTAATACCGGAGGACAAGCCTTAGAAATTTGTGCATTCTCATCAAAAATGTTTTGCTATCTCTTCCCTTTCTACCTTGGTCCCCTCCTCTCTCGCTCCGTCCCTTCCCTTCCCCTCCTCCTTCTGATCTTAAATGATTCCTATCAGCCACTACTATACCACTACATACTGGAACTTAGGGTATTATTTGGGGGAAAATACTCCAAGGTTAACTGTTTTATGCTACTCTTAATGTGCCATAAACTTTTCAGCTTTTCATTATTTTCATTTTTGAAGAGTCTTCTAAGGAAAATTGCGGAGCGCATTTAAAGATGGAAATTAAGTATTTCTGTTCACTTGCAGAATTTGATATTCTCCTACAGGCTGTTCTACCTACCTTCCATTTTCATCAAAATCAGTACAGTTACTTATGCCTTTCCTGTTGGTATTTCTCTATCCATCGTGGCATCCTTTCCCTTACATGATTTCCTCTTCCCGGTCTTCACAGAAAACGTGTCTTCTTCTAACTAGTTTTTCCACCTGCCTTTTGATCAAATACTTCAGTGGATAACAGAGTCTCCTTTTCTTCATCATTTCCCCAGACTTCCATCTGAATTCATTCCACCACGGAAACTGAATTTTTAATTAAGTATACTATGAATACCTTTTTGTTTTTGTGTTTAGCTATATCTTTGTTTTCCTCTCCTTTGTTTGGGCTACCTTTCTTGACTACTCAGTAACTATCGTGGTCATCCAGGTTTCTCTGCCCAAGACGTATTTTCTGAATCTCTAGCTCTCGCTCCCTGGCTGCTTCTTCCCACCCAATGCACAGGAGAGCTGTCTCCCTCATTTACACGCAGTTGCGATCAAAGTCTGAAGGTACCCTATAAGACCTCAAATGGAACACCTTTTCTTCCAGTGCCGGCAGACACCCCTCTGTTTCCTAAAAAACCTTACTCACTGCAACCACAACCACCAACTGTGTTCAGTCACTTCTGTCTCCTTAGTTCACTTTCACCTGCCCACTCAAAACAGAAAATGATCAGTGAAGAAAATAATCAAGAAACTGTCATTCAGAAAATCATTACTCTCAAAGAACCAGTGGAGTTTGTTACGGCAACATGTCAGAGTACACAAGTAGTTTTTGTAGTCACAAGTTGTGAATCAAAATATTTATTTAAGGAACTAAGACAAGTAACCTCAGAGGCCTAAAGCTGAGATTCATCGTCTTAAAATGTCAGAATGTACCTAAATTTCATTACAAAATTTTGCAGTACCACTTCTCTTAATTTTTTAAACTATCATTCATTCTTCTTTTCTTAAAGTATTCATAGTACATGTAAAATAGGATTCAATCTCTCATTCTATTTAGGAGAGATACAAATCTAAACAGAACTATTATTATGTAGATATTAAATAAGTATTACTGGATCAGATATGAAAATCTAATGAAAAAAAGACCTACTTGGATGAGAAAGCAAATAAATGCTCTACAACCTAAGAGGAAATTCCAAGCTTTTCTGAAATTAAAAATAATGAAATAGTTAATAATCTAGGACATATCTACAATTTATACAATGGACAATAAGCAAGCCTTGACTGTAGAAATACTCTGAAAAATTCATAGTCATTTGAAATTTTTCTTCACAAATATTACCTTACATAAATGTTAATGTAATTTGAATTTTAGGTTCCAAGAGGACGATAAGGCACATTAATTCCAAACAATGTCTGTACCGTACTTAACACACAGCAAAATAGTACAAAAACAGAAAAAGCCAATGCTTTACAAAATCTTTAAGCAGGCTATCTACTTAATTTCTAGGATGGAAATCAATAAAAAGGAGAAGCTTGAAAACTAAAGAAAAGGTCACTTCATGGGTTACAGCGGTATAATTGGTGTGAAGACAGAGGACAGCATTTGAACGTTAAAAGCGTGAAAACATGTTATCTTTTCTTAGATGTCAAACAGCTTTCAAAAATTATGCGCAATTAGATCTAATAAACATCACACTTCTTTTCAAACTACTGCACTTTCACTGTAGGCTATACAAATCTTAATGCTAGAAGTGTTGGAGAAACATTGTACAAAGTCATTGCATATAGAGTCAAAACGTTTCTGAAATAATACCTTTGAAAGTAACAGAAAGTTTGCATATTCTCTTAACTGTATAAGCTATATTAATAAACTGAAGAATCCCAAAATGCTGAAGGGCAGTCATCCCTGAGAAGAATACTTATCTCAATGGTCGTGCAGTGTACACTACCACGCATGCCGAGTTTACATTGGACCGCTGGCATTAGTAGAGCTATTTACAGCACTAAAAGAAACACAGGGTGTGTTCCTCTCTGCTTAAAACTGCTTAAATTTTTTTTTTCCTAGACTTTCACCGTTTTATTCACAAAACGCTAATATATTGTGTTTATACTACAGATAGCACTCTTAATTTGTCACCTCTTGCAAGAAAACTTTTTTTCCTTTCTTCTCTTTTGAAGAACACTTGGAGAGGTTAAATTAGACCAAAAAAAAAACCCTACTCACTTAAAATTGTCAACAAAACAAAGAACAACATGTTTCGTGACAACGTTTAATATCAATTCTCTTTCCTTTTTTGTTGTAAGAATTTTCTGAGGTGAGTATTTAATTTTATATATATATATATATAAATATATATATATATATATATATATATATATATATATCAGGGTCTCAGACCGAACAAAAAACCCCACTGAACGTGTTTAGCAGAAGTACTCCTCTATGTGCAATCAGTGAAGACGCAAATGGTACACACGTAAGTTCAGCTCCCTGATTCATTATAAGAGACAAAAGTGATTCACACCCTGAACCCTTACATAGCTAACTCATTTGAAAAATATTATAAAAAGCAGCCACAGTGAAGGAATTAGGAGCAGGAAAGACACCACGGTAACAGAAAAAATGAGATAATCTCCTGACAGTAATAGACTGAAGTTCATACTTCTTGAGTTTTGTCTGCATTAGCCTGCATGAGCCTTGCATGTGCCAATGAATCAGATTCATGTGGACAGACTTTCTCATACCAAGTCAGCAAACGGTTACTAAGATGTCTGCAAATTCATCTTGATCCCTGAAAAAAATCAGCACACCTTGTTTTTAAAAGATCACAGGTGTAATAGTCCATGGTACTAATTTGGTTAATACCATGTTCATAACACTTTTAAAAGTTTCATGCTTCTTTGTTCTGGCGTATAGCAATACATTTAAGCATTATGTTTTTGCCAAAAATGTTTTCACACTTTCAAATAGGTGCCAAAATAAGACCCACATTGCCCGTTTACTGAAGTTGAGAATTTTGTTTTCCACCGAAGCAGAAAGAGTTCTAAATCACAGGTACATTGTAAAAATAAAGCATTGTGCACCCACAAAAACAGCAAAAAGTAAAATTTTCCAAGTTTTCGGCGAAACCATGGAAGAACATGAACCCACTGCATCTTGGATCTTATTGAACAGTTGTTTCTTGAATGGAGCTTGGCAAAGCACTTCTGGAAAATAGCATAATAAATTCAGAAATCTGTTGGAAATGTTCTTTTCAAAAGTGGATTACTAATGACAAAAAATTATGTTCAGTTGACACAGGATAGTGTCATTAAAATCACCTAGCTATTTTCCATTTACGAATTTCGCAAAACATCTCAAAGACAGAGCAGCCAGCTTTACAATTCTAAGCTTATGCAAATTTAATTGGCTGTGTATAGCCAAGAACGCACAAGTGGAATACACATGCAGTAGTTAAGTGGAATACACATACAGTAGTTATTCTGTGATTAAGTTAAGACTATAGAAATTTGGGGGCGGGGGTCAAAGTCTACCTTTCAAAATTTGACTTCAATACCTTATACCATCTCGTTGGGGCTTGAGAGGACTCAGGACGCTGTGATGTGGGATCCACACCTTCTCATTCCTCAGATGATCAGAGACCCAGAAAAGCCAAGGACCTGGGCAGGCAAGCCAGCCAATATGCAATCAAGCAAGCCACAGGTGTTATAGAGGCACGAAGTTAAGATAGAGGCAGCTCTGATCACGAGGATAATTGACAATCTGGCAGGTCTCTGTTTATGCCGGAGATGATGTTTGTGATATGGGAAAGCCAAGTTGCATTTGAGGAACCCATTTTTTTCCTGAAATACAAATTACCAAAGGGCATCAGTGAGTAACGATTACCGTCTCAGACAACTCACTCCACACAGGGAAGTTAGTCCATGGCAAAACAGAAGATGCATGTATAGATAGCATATAGTGTCCTAATTGCACCATGTAGTTCACATGGCTTACACTAACTTTGCAGAGTAAAGCTACCTCACCCTAAATAGATTATATCTCTGAGCAGCATGTTATATATTTACTTTCTAGCTTATTGTGTTCTACTTCTGAAGAAGCTATTAGCATTGGTTTAACATGGAAGGAAAATCAGTGTAGCCAGAAATATGTATATATCAGTCCGAATCTTTACTTTAACATCCAGGTCTCGGCAAACACTGCTGTTATAAAACAACAGCAAACTAGATGTGCATTCTGGGTGTGGACATGCAAACAGCATAACAAGATCTCAGACTGCTTCAGATTGTTATACCTGGGTCTGCCACGAGAAGTAGCTTTTGAACTAGAAAACGTGCAACCAAGGGAGCACATATTTTATATTCTTTGGAGCCTCATTAACACATTACAACAATCTGCCTGGGAAAATGAGACTTGCTACGCAGAAAAACAGTCAAGCCAAGTATAGGAGATACTTCCACAACTCTGGCTTGCAAAACAGACAGAACGAACTCCTGTCATTCACATGCATGCCCAAACCTGCTTGCTCCCAGAGCTGAGGCTGCACTGCTCATAAACAGCTGTGAGCAGGCTAATGACATGCAAACACAGAGCAGGTTAGATTTCTTTATAAAGCAAAGGAAATATTTACTGTATAATACATACTGCCTTCGTGTCTTAGGGTAGCACAGCCCCTCTGAAGCAATGATCCTGTGAAAAAACCAGTGTAGATGGTTAAGTTTTGTAAAGTTTATGTTCACAAACTGAGTTGATTGGTGAACGACCAAATTTATGGCAGTACATCTAATCCACAGAAGATATGCTTCCTTTCAGAAATTCTCAAAGGACTCACTGTTGGAAGAACGGCAATTTCTGATTCACTCAAGCATTCCGCCCTGAAACACTTAATAATCATGAAGTATTATGTTTTAACAGGGAGGACTCTTTAAGAGAAGAAGATAGGAAATCCCCTCCCTGAAGCCCTGCAAAACACTCTTCTCCCATTTCAGTGAGACATAGTGACTAACACGTCAGTGCATAAGGGGGATGGTGTAACTGGGCATGTTTCTTCACTTCTCAAGAAGTGTTTTCATATTTTATCCTAAAAAAGGGAAATGAGCAGAAGAAAACTTTTTTTCTGTGCTTTACAGTAAGACTGCAGCAACATATTCTGAATCCTGATGCTCTTCCTCTAGACTTCTACAACTGATGCTACAGCCCCAGAAAGGGGAGAGGTCTTCCGGAAGACCTACTATAATATATGCTAGCCTTGATGCTGCCACATTTCTAACATCTAGCTCTTTAAAGAAGTTACACTGTGTGATTACATCGCCTGCATTTTTGAAGCTCAGTTACCATTTGGAAGTTCACCTCCCAAAAGGCTATATCTGTCAAAAAAGACAAAAGATTGCTTTTGAAAAGATCTTTTTTTTTTTTTTTCCATTTCAGCAAACTAAAAAAGCAGAAATGACAGTATTTCTTCAAAGCTTAAATAAAACTGGGGTTCTATTTTGTTTAATCTCAATAGGCGATGCAGTTTCCCCTAGTTACAAAGACTCGGCTGGGATTGCGTTGAGCTACGTTCCTTGCCTAGATGCAACATTCAGAGGCAAGTCTGACACACTGTACACTTGCACCAAATAGTGAGGAAGCAACAAAACAGAGGGGATCTCATCAGCCAGGTTAAGTTAAGTTATGATCCATCAGACAGCCTTTCCCGAACTTTGTTTTTTTTCCCTTATTTATTTAATGCAGCCCTGTCATACACTGACCTGAAGTAAACCAAATAACTAGGGAGAAAAGTGACAGATCAGATTCTGTGAATCAGTCAAGCAAGGCAGGACATTCCTTCTGTAACTGCAGAAGAGTAAGTGTCCAGCTGCAACGTAGCTACAGCTGTTGTAAAAGACAAACTATCTGGTAGACAGATACACATGGTAAATTTTACTGGCTAAATCCATGTGTTTATAAAAGCAAGTAAGCACCAGTTGAAGAGAAAAGCAGCAAAAGATACTATTTTCAAGTAGTTATAAACCAAGTGTAAGATAGCATATTGCAATAATATTTATTACTGATGAACAATGACAACTATCTTCATTCTTTTGCATAGGCATACATATGCCCTTTGGGAGGAAAAAAACAAAAAGAAAACAAAAGAAAAGAAATCCCACAACATGCCTTTTCCTGAAAATACTCAATAGTCTGAGTAACTCGAGGCGGGCAAGGTTTTTGTTTTCTGAGCCATATTGAAGACTCATAGCAAAGATATAGGAAAAAACGCAATCATAAAATCAACACGGGCAAAATGTTTTTAATGTAAGATCGCACCTTTAATGATGTTACCCCGATAAGCGGATTACAAAGGCATCTGCCTTTGGATCACAAAAAAATGTGAGGGTAGCCGTCAAAGAAAAAATAACAAAATAATATCCTTTCAATTGGAAAGGATCTGACACTGCAGTTGAATTCCTCTGTAAGGCTATCTGATGTAGGTGATGCGAGGTGCACATCATTTCTGGACCATCCCCACTCAACTGCGGCAGAGGCCTATTTGTGAAACGCATCCCGTTTGCCTAACCCCGACGTAACACAAGGGGCCTTGGCATAGGGTAGGAAGTGAAATATTTTATAGTATCTGTGCTTGGCATAACTGAATAAAAATAGCAAGGCTAGGATAATCATACCCAGTCTACAGCGACCCGAAGGAATAAGATGGCAGGGACCCAGTCTCTGAAAAGGTAACACCCATCTGAAGAGGCCAGAATGGTCCAGCGCTCAGGAGTAACAACCCCTCTGGACACGCCAGAATAGATGAGTACTGACCTAGGAAAAGACGATGTAATCCTTTGGACCAGACCGGTCCCAACGCTTGGAAAAAGCATATCTACATATCAGCGATACACAAGGCAGCTTGGGAAAGAAAGGTGACGCTCGCCGGCTCTCCTCGTCAAAGAGCTGAGCCATCTCGAGCTCAGATTTGAAGAGCTATCACAGTCTGCAGCCACCAGAATCAACAGCACAGCATCAGACTTACGGTGAGGTACATCTAAAGCTTCACTGATGTGTTTGATTAATGCTTCAGTTTTAATAGTTATGAGATAAATTGCATAGTAGTTTAGCATAATAAAAGCTTCTTGGAAGTTCTGAGATTTGCCAGAATACTCCTGTCACAGCAGTCCCCAATTGCCCTAAGCACGACAGCTGCAACACTTCCTAAACCACCCTTATCTAACCTACCAGTCTGCATGCTAGCTCTTACAAATTACAAAACATACACTGAATTACTTCAAAAATTGAACTCAAGGTAACATTTAAAAAATCCCAAATTCCTAGTTGGTGAAAGGGAACGAAAAGCGATTCATTCACTTTGGAGACAGGAAAGATCAGCTAACGATCTTTGGCAAACAAGCTTGAATGTTGGAGGCAGACTCTGTCTACAAACCTGCTATCTCGTCCAGGGAATCAGACAAACGCATCCACTAAGAACACAAACATACCTGCTTGTCTGGATTGTAATAAGGATGAGCTTTCCAACTGTTGTGCACTCTTAGAAAAACTGTGTGCAGAGAGAAAGACTGGGGATCAATGCCCATGGGGGCCTATGAGTGCAAAGAATCTCTTTCACGTGGTAAGATCACAAAACTAAAGCAAGCACAGAAAAGCTTTCTATTTAATACATGAAGTAAACATCCAATACACAGAGGTCGTTACTGCAGGTGGCTATGATACCGTGCAACGTATTTCCAACCGCGCAACGCACAAGCAGCAGCTAACCAACTTGCTTAAGCAAAGGTTCACTGCTAAGATGAGGAGCGTAAACACCTCTTCTCTCCAGAGGCTGGAGGAAACCCAGGGGACGACAGGGGAAAGACAGTTGTGTCACAAAGACCGGTTTAAGTGTAAAGAACGCTAGGCTGTGCGGAAGCATATAGAAAAAAGAGCTGAATGAAGGAACAGAGCTCTAAACACATGTTGCACAACAACATGCAAAAGGGAGATAAAACCAAGATACATACTTAAAGCATTAATGTTACTTTTCCATGCAAGTGGCATGGCATTTCTCACAGTACTGGAATGCCATCCCCAGAGGTAGTGGCGTACCAGTCCCCCCAAGTGTGGGGGTTGCCTCTTCTTGTATTAATGTACCACATGACTCATGTAGCAGACAAGTGAGAAAAATTGCAAAACACTATACTAGTCCTTATGCATCTTTCTGAGTGAAGACTTAAGTAAGTGATGCAGTTGGTCGGCTATGGGGAAGCAAGATGTTATGCAGCACATTTGCTTTTCTAATACCCTACTTCAGAACCAAAGAGCAGGTCGATTATGTTTTGAAAGCTACATGATCAAAGGAATTCAGAAAGAGCCTTTTGAATCATTTTAGTAGATGCTTCTATCAAACTGTATTAGGCCAAATCCTCCCTTTCAGTTTGAACAGTTTGAGCCACAGCATTAGTCTTCTGCAGTTTAAATCTATTCATAAACAAAAAATAAAATCCCTCCCCAAAGAAATGACCACACTAACCCATTATCTTGTGTAACCAAGTGCAATCAAAGAGCTTCATTTACTTTATGTAAATTTCTGCTCCCTTTCCCATGCCTAATGTTTTCTTATTCTCTCTTGTGTCACCTCATATCTAACCTAGATACTGAGATCATCTGGGTGGAGACTGTGGGTAAAAAAAGTCAATGGCGCCTAAAAAATTTCAGCACCCTAGTAACTTAAGAATACTTTTGAAATAAATACTCCAGGTCTTCCTCCTCTGTTTACAACAGGGAGAAAGTACATGCAATATATCCAAATGTTCCCATATTAATTGCTATTTATTTTCTGTCAAGCAAAAGTGTACAGTTCTTTATGGTCTAAAAATCAAGACTGATTTTCAGTAGCCTAAGATTTTCACTGCATGCACATATACAGTATAATGTTACTAAACATAAAATTTCTTAATTCTTACAATATTTCCTCTGTCAACATAATAAACCAGGCACAGAAGTCAGAATTGTTTTCTCCAAACAGCATCTCTCAGTCTTCCTTTGTTTCCAGTTACGTTCCTGACTCAAAGACTAGTAGTAGAGCGCCAGCAAATGACAGCTGCTCCATTGTTAAAGCAGGCCACAGGATAAAACCCCAAGTCACGGCATAAAGGGGTTAAAGTGTGTGATCGGAATGACAGGATTTTGGGGAGGATATTAAAGCCCTCTGAAGCCTTGAGGGCTTACTGCCAAAGCGTAACACATTCCCATGTTTCATTCTGTGGCTAGTTACTATAGTGTCAGGTATTTATTTGTAGGGCCACGCTTACTTCCGCTCAGTTCCTCCCCTAAAAGCTACAGCATAGTATTGCCGAAACGAAAGGGTGACAACATTTTGTGGACCGAGACCTCCTCTAAGATTCAAACACTAATATTCATCAAACAAACGTGAGGGAAAGATTTGCCTTACATGCTTGGATACAATAGAGTTTGATGGAAGAGATTTTATCTCCATTTTCCCTTGTTCCTTTTTCATGTAACAGGAAATCTTTATGCATTGGGAGGTAGATCTCCCAGCTAAAAAAATGGTACCTGCCTTGAAAATTTGAAGTTCTTTCATCTGTTTTCTTTGAGCACACATCAATGAATGTTTCATCTGAGACGCATCAGAATATATGCTAAGCTCTTAAACACATTAAATCAACTACGTCAAGTCCTTTAAACATGTTAACTTATGTCTGCCTTGCTCTTTCATTTGATATCATGACTTCTTCTTAGTATAATAAATCTACATGTGCCATAGTAAAGCAGAATAAATGAGCACTTAGTATTTCTCAGGCTGTTTTATAACCCTTTTCGCCTTCATCTCCTTGGTGTTTTACCCATTTCCAACAATCATACCCTGGATAGGAAACCAGTATCTCAAATAGAGCAAGAGCAAAAATTCAGTCGTTCCTCTCTATTCCTTTCTTCTCCCAACAGAGACACTTACACTTCCGCACTATCAACTGCGGTTCATACTTCCTAGTGTTTCTAGCGTGAAAATATTTCTGGTGTTTACAACAGTTTTTCTTCATTTCCTCTTTGCAGAATTCGTAAGAGCTATAGCTTCAACCTTTTTCATCTTCGCATTTCCAATTCAGGTTCCAATTGTATTTTATTTAGATGAATGGATCCTCCTACTTTTGCGCTTCCATATATCTTCTATTGACCCTTTTATATACATCCAGAAAACTGCTACTCAAATTACTTCTCTTCTCATATTACTTTGCTATGTCCACCTTATGGTCACTCCTTTATTTTAGAATCAAATTACACCTTTTTGAACATCCATTTACCTGCTGAATACCTTCAGTTCTTCTGTTTATCACTGTCCTCTCTTCCAAAGTGATGCAACTCATTATTGACACTTGCCATTCCTTCTTAGAAGGAATGCTTAAACCGTACACAACATGTGCAACTTCCACACATCAGGATACTGTTTGGCATGCAGCTTTCCATTCAAATCTTAAAACATACTGCCATTCATACAGAAGCAAAGCATTACAGTAAAATCCAGATATGCTAATTTCTTTAAGGTTTCTCCACCAGGTTGGTTGAAATTTTGCTTTTATTCGCTGCAGCTAAACGTTGAGACTGAGTAGACACCTTGTTCTTTCCCACCATTCAGAAATAATTAACGTACAAAGGGCTTGAGCAAAATGCTGTGGAGGTGACGATTATCAGTCTAACAAATGCTTTATACAGACTCCACGTTACCTACAAGGGAAAGGTGTTTGAAGAGAATGAGTGCAATGGATTTTCTAGTTACGCACTTCAAATCATAGCTTTTATTTTTAATTTTACTTGCCTACTGTTCACAAGTAATCATTTAGTTATTAACTTTTATTTAAACAGACTACACCTCATTATTTTACTTCTCTACTTAATGTCACAATAACCCATACTACCATCATAGCTGAAACACAGAAATTAACTACGTCACCAACTTAAGCGTCTCTATAGTATTCAAGCTTTGTACTGGAAGTTAGTATTATTATTATTTTACTATGACATCCATCTAAGATTGTGCAGCATGTCTACTGATTACAGCAACAGGGCACGGGAGATCATAACCTACATCTGCTACACAGCAAAAAATCTGCTGACCTTGGGGAAACGTTTCTTTCCTGCTCTAAATACGAGTAAAGGTAACATATGCTTCCAACTCAAAGGAAGTTACAATGCCAAACATGGAGAAATAAGAGGTTAATTTCATATTATAATTCACACTGAGAGCTTCTAGAGAGTTCAGATATTTATAATGCATACCCAACGTTCATAAAAGCAAACAAACAAAAAATGACAGAGTGTAATTTCTATGAATTAATCACTAACAGATCCGTTCACCACACAGAACTTGTAGTTTCCAGCGTTATAAAGGGTCACAGATCTGACAATAAACTAGGTCACATAGTTTTTACTGTCTTTGATTCATGGTTACTTAACGCACGCAGCCGAAAGAGCAAGGAAGAATAGCCACCGCTCTGCCATGGCACGCTTTTCAGCAAGTCAAAAATTACCATTTAAACTGCCAAGAGAACAATTGGCAGAATTTCCAAAGCTATTGCTGCACCATTTCCTTTGGTAGTGCTGCAGCAGAGCACAAACAGCTGGAGCAATTTTATCCCAGGAGATCTCCTGAAAAGCTACTGAGCACTGTCAAAAGCGGCTCTGCAGCCAGAAACCACTGCTCAGCAAGCGCAGCCAGACTGGCTACTGCCTGGTGCAGATCACGCGCTTTCCTCTTCTCCTCACTTGAGCTTTCAGCAGTTTGGGGGGGGGGGGGGGGAGTTTTGCTCATCCTGCAACGGAGCTTCAGTCCCTTGACACTCTTGCAATGAAAACACCAACGGCCTCTGGTTCACCTCAGTGTGAAATACAGCAAAAGTGAAACTGGGTTTTCGTCTTTCACGTAAACGCTGGTGGATTTTTCCTACTTTCAAATGCTTTTGAAAGAAGTAGGAGGAGGCAGTTCCTAATCTTTACATTGATTATTTGGTTTGGGCTATTTGTTGAGAGAGAGGAGACCTGATGACGCAGCCATCACTGGGGTGCGTCATTTGACGTACGTAATTCATCTCTGAAGCGCTTCATCTCGTAGGCTCTCTGGTACCTCCAGTCACGCTAACAGAAAAGCAATGGGCAGAAATCTTAACGCCCTAGGCACAAAACAGGAATACTGATGAATAGAAGCAGTAACAAAATATACACATATGGCAAAATGTCAGACTTAACAGCAATAGTCTCGTGCTCCACTGTGGCTAATCTCCAAGAAGAAATCTGAATCTCAGATTCATTCCTGATTTGATCATTAAATACTATGCCAGTGGGTTACAAGCTCCATGAGCGCAGAGGATATAAAGCTTGTACTTACTAATAAAAGCAGATACAGCTTAATATCTATTTACAAGCTTTTACTTTTTAAAAATTATTCGCTTCTAGGGATGACTTGTATCAACTTTTATTTCAGGTCAGCATATCTTTACATAAACATCCATGTGCATTTTTTTCATATACACACTCTATATTTTCGTATCCACCTTTCACTGCATCACAGTTCTTCAGGACCTCTCATCCACTGCACAATCGTAAACGTGACCGGAGACGAACCACTGCAATTTCCATTCCCAGGGCCATAATCAAAATAAGGAGCTGGAAGGACAAGAAGCTGTCTGAATTTGAAACCCTTCTTTGTGGGCTCAGTAATTAGCTTTCCTAAATGCCGTGCTGGAAACTTCAGAAGGCATGGTAAAAAAGGGAAACAAAGCTTTCTGCATAATCATTTTTCAATCTAACACATTCTACAGTGAACACTAAAAGAAGAGTTTGGGACTTAATAAGCCATTTTCCACGCCTTTGCCCCAAAATACAACATTGATGTGTCTTTTAAAAATGACAGCATGCATATATGTCACTCAAACAGGAATATATAATATGAATGCAAATTGCACTTGGTGAAAAAACATAAAAAAGCCCTCTAAAAGCGAAATATATTATTAAAAGATATCTTTGTAATATTATATGCAAAGCTGTCTTTTTGACTGAGCTATTGACCAGGGAAAAGGACTACAGGTCTTAGCTATTATAGTGTGCTGCCAGCTTTCACCTTTATATACTTACTTCTCCTGCGAGATTTGAATATCCTAGTCCTTTGCCATTTTTACCCTCTCTCCATCATTTGACTGAATTTTAAATGTCTAGCACATTGAAATTCAGTGAATGGGATGGAATAAAAGTGTGCAGTGAATAATCAGCAGTGAATAACATCCGGAAAGCACTTGAGTATTTCTTTCCTACTGAGAAAAATGTCCTAAACAACATTTGATTTATTTACCTTGATGTTCTCGTTACAAGGACTGACATTGCTGTGGACGGGGCATTTATTTATGATCAATTGGTACCAGGGTCTATGGGTTTCGTAGCAGGAAATGTGAAATTCATTACTCTTATCACACTACACAGTCCATCTTTTATGTATTATATAGTGTACCAATTTACCGCAGGTATAGACTTGAAAACCTGAAAAATGAATATTTAATGATTTTAAAATTATATATGCCTGCATTTTGTTGTAAGGGAGATGTATCAGCCTATTTTGCTGCATACCTTTCGTTGTGTTTTTCTAACAGGTCGATATTTGCAATGGCATTGTCCAGCAGTTAGTACTGGATATCTAATTGTGGTTTACCTAGCACCACTTCTACCAAATTCTTTCTAGGAAAAAAGGTTCTACTGAAAATGGAGAGAATAAGATGATATCTCTTCAATGATCAGAACAATAATTCTAATTTAATCTAGTAAAACAAAAGCAACTTTCCCAGAATTAAAAGTAGTCTATTTTCATATCTGTGCCTGGGAACCTTAAATTAAATGACCATCAGTTTTAGAATACAAGTTTAGCAGCTCAGTTCTGAAGTAACATTTTTTAGAATAAGAAGCACTCAAACAGAAGTATTTCCAGGGGGGGAAAAAAAAAAAAAAAAGAAGAAGAAGAAGAAGAAAAAAGTTTCTCACTGGCTAAATTTTCCTTCTTAATGTCGTTAAGGAAGTCCACTATTGTGGTTATTGACCTCAAACATAGCTAACATGCTCTTCTATTTACAAGCTGAATAACTGACACACAAATAAAGCAAATACTGCATATTATATAGCAAATCTTGAAAGTAAGTAGTTCATCATATTAACTCTGCTTAATTCATTTTTTTCTGTTATCAAACATATTATTAAGGTACATAAAACTTCTGTGACAATAGTGAGCACCTCGCACTTCACATACCAGACGATGTCAAGCATATAATGGCTCAGCCAACCTAGCATTCTTAATTTGCTAATCTATAGCAAGGAAATGAAGCTTAAAGGAAAAAGGGGGGGGAAAGGTGAAGAACACACAAAACCTCAAAAGAAAATAGCAATTCAGTAACAAGATTTCCTATAACACAACAAATATTTATGCAAAAGCTAGGAGGTTTTTTTTTCACTTAGCTTCAAATGTCTCCTTTAAAAACTCTTCTCAAATATTAAGACACGTATTAAAAAAAATAAAGTGTGCATATAAAAGAAGGCCAGAATGAAAGACATGCAGCTTTTAAGATAAGCATGCTTTCAATGCGAGCATCTGCACTCAGAAGAGCATTTACACAAATTAACATATTTTATCCACTGTAAAGACCATAAAGCAATTCCAATTCAGCGTATAATTTTTATTTGAATTGGTATGACAAAATCTTTAGCAGCACAGCACCAGTTCAAGATGTAAGAAGCTGCGATGGCCAAAGCCAACAGTGGATTTCCTAGCGCAAAAGAAAGGAGTAACAATCAAAATAGAAGGGTGTGGGGTTTTTTTTGGTGATATTCTCAAATTTATAGAATGTATTAGCGTCTCGTTACCACAATGTTTTAAAGCAAGTATAGTCACTCTCCTGGTGAAGAGAGGAAAAAAGATTATGTAATACAATGAAATCCCCTTTCTAAAAACATGGCAAGTTTTGTTATCACTGCATGGGTGAGAGATGTCATTACTCTTGAAAAATAAAAGTATTAGAAAGCTACTATACAGCTATCAGGCATGGCGCTGCATCGGCACTGCATCTAGCAAACAAGGTCACGTCGTCTTCAAAGCTCTGTTCCATTTGTAGATTAATGTCTGCTATTACTATAGCTAGTCCCTTCATCTACCAAAATTCAAATTGCAATGCCTTGGTACATGCTACAGATAGGGTTGCCATGGTACAGCACTCACAAATCCAATGACTGCTTCCAGCACTTTATTTCATGGCTGCTAGGACTTGTCTTCCTTGATCAATTTTAAGTTAGTGATGAAATTACTAATAAGATTGAAATAGGAAAAGCAAATTTGGGTGGCTACACTTGCTCTCGGAGTGTGCCATAATGCATTTCTATGCAGAGAAACTTTTTTTTTTTTTCCAAAAAAAGATCCCTATTTCTCAAGCATATGTAGGAAAAACAGGTCTAACGTACAGTATGTTTAGCCTTCTGTACAAAGAGTCGATACAGTGGATAATAAATTAGTTGTAAATTAGCTTTTTCTACTTTAAGACCCCCCCTCCTTTGCTGCCCATAAGAGGTCCTTCCACTGGGTCCTGTAACAGAAACAAGTATGTCATTCTACCTTAATGACGACAGAAAATAGACCTTGCTGAATATACAGCTCCCCCACGTGTCCTGCCATCCTCTTAAAGAATGAAAAATAGTTTGCCAATAAGAAGTTGTTTCTCTTCTCTGTTTATGGGTTGTCTTTATCCACCCTATCTTCAGGCTCGCAGTGGAACAAGCCTGAAGTAACAACCTAGCGGTCCCCCCTCCCAGGGCAGGCAGGGCTCCACCTCCGCCACTCGCATCCCCACGTGCCTAAACTCAGCTCACTCAGGAAAGCGTCCAAAGACGGGTAGCACTAATCTGGGCCTTAACGTGCCACAGTCTCCCAAGCGGACTCCATGTCTCCACCTGACTGTTTTTGAGGAACTGAAGGTGTACCATGTAAAATCTATTGCAAATTATTCTAGCGTATGTTATTTTTAGTGACCTTGTTTCATGAATGCCACAATCTGACAGATTCAGAAATTACTATTTTGGTTTACAGGCCGAGAGTCAAGATTCTAGCTGAAAGTATAATCTGCCCCCAAACAGGTGAAAATACTGGGAAGAAGCTGCCATTACTACCACATCTGAATCCTCAAAACTAGAACTTTCACCTGGAAACATATGTAAGAAATCTTGGAAGCTGCACTGACAAATACAAATCTTAGTGAGTAATGTCACACGCGATACAGGAAATTTGTTACCGTCGCTGAAATAATACGTAGGAGAGAAAAGGCTCCTGGTTTCTCAGCATGCAGCCGAGCTGCCACTCTATTTACCCACTGTCATTATCTCAAAACTCCAGAGTCATAAATGCATGAAATGCAGCTCATAAAAATATTGGTATGATCAAATTTATGAATTACGTTAGAGCATGCTTAGCTGAAAAATGACTGCGTAAAGCTCTACTACCTGCTGCCTGTGCATATTCACAGGCATATCTGTTCACTTTAGAACTGCAGGTTTAAATTCATTTCCTCTTGCACGTATCCATACTTTGTGCACATCCCAAACAGCTGGGGGAAAGGAAAAACAAAAAAATACAGGCCAATTCAGCCGTCTCAAGCACAAGTACAACTGAAACACTGAGGTGGCCAGTGCAAAGGCAGAGAAGATGGATGAGCTTGGCCCCTCAGGGCAGAAGCAGCCACTCCGGGAAAGCACGGGATGCTGAGGAGAGGACTCAACTCCAGCGCCCACCACCTCCTGTCTTGTAGTGCGCTACTCCTACGGCAAGTGCTGCGGCTCTCCTCCTCTGTGCACAACACCGCTGCTTTCGGCAGAGGGGTCAATATCCCCTTATAATCTAGCCATGCCGCCCACCTCAAAGGGCGGCTCGGTGAACGCGGCCCCGGGAGGGGGCTGCCCACACAAATACACCTGTGCAGGAAGAGCCGCGGCCCGCTCGGGGCAGCCCAGCCTCAAGCTCCCACCAGAAGGTCTGGTGCACACGCTTCTCCTTCATGCCTCTGCTAACGGCACCAGCAACGGATAAGCAGAATTACCCTCCTGCCTCTATGAGTTATCTCCTTAAAATGTTTTTCACTGCAGACCAAGAGAGAAAAAAAAAAAATCTTTCAGATACTCTTAAGCTTCATGATTTTCCAGTAGAAAGAACACATCTTTTTCCGGTAGGACAAATATAATCATGCTACTTTAAAATCTACAAAAACACCCTCTATCAGTTTGTTCTGTGACCTTCAGTAGGGTATCAAAATTTTTAATACATTGAGGCAAAATAAACATGTACGTCCCCAGTGTGATCCACGCATGGTCTTCAGACAACATACCGCATTCATGATGGGACTAAGCAACCCCAGGGGCTAATCCCAAACTCCTTGCCAACAGAGCGATGGAACCAGCTAGCAATGAAGCACCATGAGTAGGGACAAGGGCACCGCTCGCCCATACCATAACGTGTGCTGGAAAGTGAAACACAACCGTTCTAAAGCTACGGACAGGACGGTAACGGGATGAGGTGCTTTGCAAGCGCTCCAGCAGAAGGCACGGAGACCCAGTCTTTCGACTACAGCCTTACTTTCCCGTTGTTTCATTCACAAATCGGGGTCAGCTTAGCGTAAGCTATAGTTTAACAAGGGAAGCACAGTTCCCGCTCTGTGCGGGTTAGAAGTGTGATTCATGGTACTTAGGTAATGAAATTTGTTGAGTTGGTCTGCGTTGTGTGAAGAAGTGCTTTTCCTTCGGCCTCAGACAGAACCTTTCCTCCCATAACATATAAAAACTTGAATGTCATTTCTTTTTCTTTCCTTTACTGAGACAAAAAACTGACTGAAAAGCAAACCAACAAATATAGAGAAGGACAATCATCCAGGGAGGCCTGGGAACAAAGTAGATGACTTAACAAATCTTTCGTGTATTTAGATGTTAGTATTTGCAATTAAATGCTAACATAATTGAATAGCATGTACTTTTCCCCTTCCCCCCCACCCCCAAAAGCAGCACCTAACTCCATTACAACTGCTTTGCTAAAGGACAGTATGAATGTCCTGTCATTTATAGAGTGAGTATTCCTCAGAGACAGACACATTTAATCAGAGAAAGAAGAGAGGGGAAAAAATAAAAGAAATAATTCAGTGGAGAGATGTGGATTGAGACCCAAACTCTTCTTAAATCTTTTCTGAACTGTCTTTTATTACTCAGTTGAAAGGAATTTACCATGCAAAGTGATAGAAAATATAAACCACCTTCTTAATACACATGCCAAAACATTTGCTTTTCTTTTTAATGCCACTTTAATTTCTGGTAAAATTCCAAACTAAGAGTTTATATATCATGATATTGTCAACTTTGCATAAAACTACTGGTACTACTCATGACTTATACAGCCTTAGGGAGACTATTGATTTTTTCCCCTTCATAAATCTGAAAATGCTCTGTCTCTTCCCAGTGGACCCATTATATTTATTGGTATCTATCCCAAAACAACTGTTCAAGGTTATAGCTATGAAAACATTTGGGGTTTTAATTCACTGTCCAAAGTTCAGAGAAGCCCATAGATTTTGGCTTAGAATTTAAAATTTGCTCTGACTGATAAAGATATTTCTTTTTTGATTGTGCGTCAGGACCACAGGGTGTAACTTCTCCTCTGGTTAGGGCTCATACCCTCTAATGGAGTGGTAAACAAAGTTTAAAGGAAGGGGAAAAGTGGGACAAGCCCTTCTTTACAGGCACTTATGATCAGACAATGCCAGTTACTGAACTGCATAAATATTTCCCATAGAACTCGAGTTTTCTTACAGAAGAGCTAAAGTAGAGGAAAGGATTCTAGCCCTCAAGAACAGATGCCAACTTCCAAAGCTACTTAAATGTCCGACTTCTCAGATGAAAATACAATAAATAGAGGTGTGGTCAAAGATGAAAAAGACCATTAAATAGAGGATGCTGTAATGACTGATTATGTTGCTATTGCTTTAATTGGAGTTTGAATCTTCAAAGATGCTTTTGCATCAACTTTAAGTTGATTTATAGAAAGGAACAAAGGCTGACTTCATGCAATAATCTTCTACTCCCTCTACCTGTACTGAATCCAAAAGCAAGATTTGTATGTGGTTTTTCAAAGCAGTGCTAAGCCACATATCACGTTACAATAAACTTCCAGGACACTATATGCTGACTCTGCCCATGCTCGTGGATGTTCCTCTCGACACAAGAAAACTGTGCTGCCAACGTACAGCAAGGCACTCAGATTAAATCTGAGTTACGGCACTACCTGTGAACATATCACAGATCCCTGGCCACCTCTGGAACAGGGGCTAGAAATATGTAGAAAAGCTTCAGAGTAATGATTTTGATTTCTTTCCCCATGTTATTAGTATAGATCTGAATATTGGCAACACTGTCACTATTAGCATGTTACCTGTTGGCACTGCATTGCAGGAAAAAGATCGCTGTCTCAAAAACCAGCAGACGCAGCAATGTCTTAGTTTTAAGGCATTTAAAAAATATAGTCTTCACAATAAAAATCCTAGCATTTGCCAACAGATTTCACTAAGTGGTATCTGAGATATCATAGTTGTGATTACATTTAGAATGAAGGCATATGCCTACTGTGCAGTTAGTGCAGGCAAATGCTGACTATATCTTGCTTTGCACTGTACTTTAATAAATTAAATATAGAAACTGCAGTATGTTATCCATATTCCTCATGAAAATACCTATAGGATAATTTATAACTGGCAGCTGACCAGGAGGACCTAGACTTTGCACATCACATGAGTGCATAGTCTTTTGTTTGTAATTTAGCTTTCATAAAATGAGCAGTAGTAAATTTTCAAATCTATAAAGTCTAAGCTGAACCAACACACTCAAATATTAAAAGTCGTATCCCAAGAGTATGACCTGTTCCAGAAAAAAATGTTTTTACATTAGATCATTTTACAATGTCACCTTTTTTAAACACGTTTGCTAAATACACACCATGGCACATACTTCTGTTTTGCTATAAACCTTTGGAAAAAAAAATAACTCTCACCAATAATCCAAAACTTAGAGGTATTCCCAATAACTCGAGGTTTTCAAACATAACACTGTAGGTCCACCTGCTTTCATGAGGTGCTGGGTATACGCTTATGAGAATATTCTCTTACTTTGCTCTTTCCTATACTCTTCACAACATGAAAATTATCATCACCTCATTACTGAAACAAAAGAATTATTATACACTGTCCATGTTTTGCTTGAGTTATACTTAACAAATTTAAAATCAGCAAAAGCTCAGTGTATATGTGGCACTAACTGTATGTGGAGTTTGTAATAGACACATAGTAGTAACAGGAACAATAACGTTCAGAAATTATTTACTAATACATTAATATTAAAATATATCATAACTTTAACTTAAAAAATACTTGCCACAGTAGGAAACACCCTTTGGTCAGTAATCTCAGAAGAACTGGACTTCCTGAAGTGCATTGGAGAAATATATACACTATGTTTTGACCCATTCATATGTAGAATTAGTTTTTAATATGACAATTTGAGAGGAAAATGTGGAAAGTAAATTTACAGATAATTAAAACCTCTCAATATTTAACAAGAAAATCCTTACTTTAACTACTGAGGCTGCAGATAGAGGGGAAAAGAAAATAAACAAACAGATTGAATCCAACGAACAGAACACACTTGTTCCAGGATTCAAGACAGCGACTTCAAGGTAAATATAAAAACCTCAGGCATGCACAAAATGGTAAAATGGACTTTTTTTCTTTTATAAATAGGACTCGTTATTAAATGAAACCTCTCTCCCCTGAAAGCAACCACCTCGCATATTAAAAAAGCGCTGAAAAGCACCACACTTGGGCTAATAGCCATGAACACCGTGCTGCAGCTTCTTCCTCTCACTATTACAAGCAATGCCATGGTTGTGCAAAACCCTGCACTGATACGATGTGCGTGATAGGTTTCAGCGTCAGCCGCTCCCAACATCTTCAGGGACGTGCTGATACGTCTTGGGACTGCAGCTATGTTTGAAGCCTGCCTCTGGCTCTCCAAGAGGTCACCATGGAAAAAGAAAATGTCACAAGGTAAGAAAAGATTAAACTGACTTGGTGTTATCCCGGTATCAACATGCCAGCGAATACAATATGATTCACTTGGGTCTTACATCCTGGTTTCTCCCAGTACAATTCAGGTTCCTTGTTTTTGAGCTTGGTTTCTTCAGAGCACAAGGA